>NC_136899.1:15851372-16221372 GCF_949152265.1 Phoxinus phoxinus | reverse complement strand
ATGTCCAGGCGCTGGTCCTTCATCAGATCTGGATACGGCCTGGATCCGGCGGACTGCGGTAAACCTCGGGATAAACATAGACGTCATTTTTCTTATGATGTAACAAGTACATCAGGATTAATGGGAAGTGTTCCCGGTCCCGGCTGATCTAAACTATGCAGCCTAACATTGAATTATGTATATAATGTGTTATGTGTATGCTAGGCTAAAGACAGTTTTTAGTATAGATTTGAACTGACAGAGTCTGTCTGCTTCCCGGACAATGTTAGGAAGAATTTGCGAAAGTTTTGGTGCCAAATAGGAAAAGGATCTACCGCCAGCAGTTGATTTTGATATTCTTGGTATTTTCAACTGGCCAGAATTTTGAGATCGCAATAGACGTGAAGGACTATAATACGTTAAGAGCTCGCTCAAGTACTGCGGAGCTAAACCATTTAGTGCTTTGTAAGTAATCAGCAATATTTTAAAATGTATACGTTGTTTAATAGGGAGCCAACGCAGTGTTGACTATATAGTCATACTTCCTGGTTCTGGTAAGTACTCGAGCTGCTGCATTTGAAAAGCTGTAGTTTGTTTATTAAGCGTGTCGAGCAACCACCCAGTAGAGCATTACAATAATCTATCCTTGATGTCATAAACGCGTGAACTAATTGTTCTGCATTTTTCATTGAGAGCGTATGACATAATTTAGATATATTTTTTAGATGAAAAATGCGTTTTTACAGATACTAGACACGTGACTTTCACATTAAAGATTGGTATCAAAGAGCACACCTAGGTTCCTAACCGACGACGAGGACTTGATAGAGCATCAACAGCCATCAAGTGTTACACATTATTCTATGTTATTACGTGAGGAAGTTTTTTGTCCAATAATTAGAATCTCTGTTTTTTCTGAATTAAGTAGTAGGAAATTGCTAGTCATCTAGCTTTTTATATCTGCTATGCATTCCGTTGATTTTGTGAATTGATAAGTTTCATCAGGCCGTGAAGAAATATAGAGCTGAGTATCATCAGCATAACAGTGAAAACTAATGTCATGCTTCCTAATGATATCTCCTAAGGGTAGCATGTACAGACTGAATAAGCAGTCTGTACATGCAACGCTCAGAAGCAACGGTCCTAGTACTGAGCCTTGTGGTACACCATACTGAACTTTTGATTTATAAGACATCTCTTCATTTACTATATATACAAACTGATAAGTATGATTTAAACCATGCTAGTGTAATTCCACTAATGCCAACATCATTTCCGAGTCTATTTAAAAGGATGTTGTGGTCGATAGTGTCAAATGCAGCACTAAGATCAAGTAACACTAATAGAGAGATACAGCCATGATCGGATGATAAGAGCCAATCATTTGTGACTTTAATGAGAGCTGTCTCAGTACTATGTCCTGATTGAAAATCCTTGCAGATATAATTTATTTCTAAATAGGAACATAGTTGTGAAGATACTCCATTTTCTAGAAAAGGTAGATTCGAGATCGGCCTGTAATTGACTAATTCTGTAGGGTCAAGTTGCATTTTTTTAACAAGCGGTTAAATAATAGCCAGCTTAAATGTTTTTGGTACGTATCCTAGTGACAAAGATGAATTAATGATAATAAGAAGAGGATCTATGACCTCTGGAAGCATCTCTTTCAGTAGATTAGTCGGTATAGAGTCTAACATACATGTTGTCGAAAATTCTTCCTCTCCTATAGCAATGAATGAATCAAATTTTTCGTCATGGAGACTGCAAAACTGTAGTGGACGGTTGCATAGTTATCTTTTTTTTCCTTGTTTGCATGTGAACATTATGTCCTGGACTCTCTATTTGGCCAGTTGAACCACTCTTTGACTCATTATTGTGCATTCTGCATGTGTGCAAACTACTGCCCTGGGTCTTATGATGCCATACCATGCCATACACAGTACTACCGAAAGAACATGGGAAGTTTTTGCTATTTTTTACATTAATAATAAAATTATCTTAAAATAGCTTGCTGTCTTTAAAAAACATGAGAAACCCCAACATTCTTATCATGATGTTGAATGTAAGGACACACCTGATGTTATTGAGATGCTGATCACATCTCAAGGGCCGCAAAAGATGCTGTCATTTCTCACCTCACCATCTTCTGTGTTGACAGATCAGTATGTGCAAAGTGTGTGCCATCATAATTGTAATTTAAATATTAACACGGTCTGTTTCACCCGCACTATTTGTGAACTTAATTTTCATGCTGGATCGACTTCAGAGGGAAGAACATAGAGTTTTTCAGTGTGAGACAGCTCCTTTATAACATAAATGAACATCTGAACATAAAATGATTCTGGGAATGCTCTCTGCTGTAGGCCACGGCTTCATTACATTACGTCAGATATTATAATCTAAATTACTGCAAAAATCATTGCCATTGTGGTTAATGAATCTCAAGTCTGCATCCTCTTTCTTAAAGTGGGTCATGAATATGCGTAACACTCACTGCTCTATATAAATTAGTAGATTGTTCAATAGGTTCTGAACTTCCAGCAGGCAGCCACCGGAAGTGGCCATCTTACGATTTCCTACCGACATAGGCCATCATTGAATTGCAGGCAAAACAATGGGAGTTGTCGTCTTCACCCCCACAGCCTTTGGAAAGAAATGAAATCACGTTCATGATAAGCTAATGTATTAAAGTTTTATTAACGTTACAGGCGGGGCAGAGAGCCTGTTTTACTTGGTCAAAACAATCATACTAAAATACATTTGAATGTGTTGAAAAATGTATTTTATAACATTACAACATTACTGTGTGTTCGCTCGGTGGCTTGTATGAGATGCTTTTAATCTAGATCGACATTAGAATATCATATTGATAACCGCTAGATGACTTGTGTTGCTAAATAGATTGTAATTAATTAAAAAATATATTATATGGTGGAGAAAATGGTGTATTACTGTTACTACAAATAAAGCTCTTTCTGATTATGTAGCCACTTGAAAAAACAGCATTGTCTCTAAGACATGGTACAAACATGTTACTTGCCGTAAATCAAGAAAACAAGACATTCAAACAATAAGACTAAGCGTGTTGAGCCTTATAACAATGATTCGTTTCTGTCTATAAAAATTTAGCGTAGTGTCAGTTCTGGCAGGTCACGTTTTGTTAGTCAAGCCCTCATCAGCTGACTCTCAGCTGATCCACGTCTACCTATAAGAATACAACACCTATCACTGTATACATATATAAGCTCCTTCAGTATTATCAGCAGCTATCAGCTGATTCTGGACTCTTAACTATACTTATCCTACTTGATCTTAGTGCGGCCTTTGATACTATTTCCCTTCAAATTCTTATAGATTAACTATTCTCTATAGGTATCACTGCTGTCCCTCTCACCTGGTTTAGATCTTATCTCTCTGGGCACACCCAGCTTAAATATTTCTGATCATACTGTTCATCTGTTACCACTGGTGTTTGTCAAGGCTCTGTTTTTAGGCCCTCTTTTATTTATCATAAACTTAATATCTCTTGGTTACATTTTTATGAAATACGGTATTAGCTTAGATTGCTATGCGGACGACACCCAGCTCTACTTTTCTTCCAAGCCAAATTCTACTCTTCTTTCTTCTTCTCTTTTGGACTGTCTAAAAGAGGTTAAATCCTGGTTTTCATGCAATTTCCTCAAGCTGAATACTGATAAAACGGAGGTTCTTCTTGTTGGAACTAAATCCAATTTGGCAAAATCCTACAGCTTTTCATTCTCCATTGATAATTCTATAATCTCCCAATCTTCTCAGGTTAAGAGTCTGGGTGTCGTCATTGATAGTACTTTGTCTTTTGAAACACATGTGAACAATGTTACTCTGTCTGCATATTTCCACTTACAGAACATCAACCGTTTTCGTCCATTTCTCACACCTAATTCCACAGCCATTCTTTTACATGCTCTAGTCACTTCACGATAGATTATTGCAACTCTCTCCTATTTGGGTGACCTCACAAACTTCTTCATAAACTTCAGTTGGTCCAGAACTCAGCTGCCCGTATAATTACTGGAACCTCCTCCATTAAGCATAATGCATATATCTCCTGTTCTCTATCATTTACACTGGCTTCCTGTTAAATATCGAGTAGAGTACAAGATTCAGATTCTCAGTTTTAAAGCTCTTCACAATCTTGCACCCTCATATCTTTCCGATTTGCTTCATATTTACATCCCCAAGCATACTCTTAGATCTCCTTTATCTGTTTCCCTTGTTGTACCGATCTGTTCATTTTGTCACCATGGGGTCCAGGGCATTCAACTGGACTGCTCCTCGTCTCTGGAATTCTCTTCTACAATATAAGAAAGTGTTTGTCTGACTACTTTTAAATCACATCTTAAAACGTATCTATTTAAATTAGCTTTCTCTGATCAATTTTAAATTATGTAATGTTAAACAGCTGTTGTTTTGTTGTATTGCTGTCTTGTTTTATGACTATCACTCAACTCTACGGTGTCCTTGAGTGTCTTGAAAGGCGCCTTTGAATAAAATGTATTATTATTATTATTAAAGTATTTCAATGTTCGCTGGCTCCCGGCTCCTTCCAATAACAACATACCTTGTTGTTGTCTTATTTCCTAGGATATATTAGATGATCGTTGAAAAAGCTGAACGTTTTAAGGGATTTGTAGAGTCGACTCAAAATGATAGGTTAGCCCTAAACATTGTGTAGTTTAATTGAAACTTTCAATTACTCAATTATTTTTCAAAATAAAACATTTTCTACTCTTTACACATTTTATACAAGTTCATATTTTGCAGTTCATCATTTTCATTTACACATTTGGGAGACACATTTATCCAAGGCTGCAAATCATATTATTAAAGATGTAATTCCCTGGGATTCTAACCCATGACCATGGCATTGCTAGTGCTATATACATTATACATACCAGCCAATAACATCCATTTTAGTGTAAATGTAAGTGGTTACAACTATGATCATTAGTCTTTCTAAAAAATAAAAACGTCTCATCAATCACCAAAACATTGAGTCTTTGGTCTAAAGCAGTTAATTAATTAATACATTATAATTCTAACCATCACTGATGCCAGGAGAACTATACTTTAGTCAGTGTATCTAAACTGCTGTTGAATCTAAAAGTTAACCCTTTCAAATAACATGTTTCTAAATATAAGTTTCAGCTGGGGCGTAGCAGCCATTTTAAAAAAGTGCTGTGGCATTTTAAAAAAGTACAGTGCTGACAGCCGGCGTGATCATCAAGGGCCAAACTAATTCAGTATGTACATTTACTGGTAAAACTCCTCATGGTAACGGATATATACAGCTTAATTTGTATTTTCCAGAGAGTTATAAAATGTCAGCCATTTAAGAATTTTTTAACATTAAACATTTAATGAAATACAGTCTAAGAGTTGTAATCACAGTTAAAAATTATATTACTGATACTATAAATAGTATTCAGGAAAATATGCATAACTTGAATAAAGTAATCAAATGTAAAAAAACATTGCATGGCCTTCCATATAGATTGATCAAAATATAGATTTTCTCTTGTTCTTTTGTTGTTTGATTAACAATAAAGATACAGACAGCAGAAGCTTTATCATGATGCTGCATGCATGCACTGATCCAATAAATTGATGCACATTTGATTTTCTCCCAACTGTTTACATTTACTTAAGGCATGTGTTTACAAGCATACTCACCCAGATTAGCATTTTTGTCATAATTGTGTTTGTATTTGACCATTCAAGTGCAATAATCCACGAAAAAGAATTCAATTCAGCACATCAGGTTCACATCTGCTGGCCGGGCAGATAATTGGCTTCAGTACGTGACACGACTCAGAATGAAACATGACTGCCCCCTAATGATCATGTATTTGCTGTGCTAAAGCATCCCTTGTGTTCCTGCGTGCTACCGTGTGATTTGGCAGGATCCCTTTCACTTTGGCATGCATTCTCAATGGCCACATTTGTATAATGGCCATGCATAATGTGTGTATGTGTCAGACCCAGGGGTTTTCAAACCTGAAGGACACCCTGCGCTGCACATTCTGTATGTCTCCTCATCTAACACACCTGATTCAACTTATCAGCTTATTAGACTGCAAGACCTGGAGTAGGTGTGTCAGATAGGGGAGACAAAGTGTGTGTCTAAATCAGCTCCCTAGTTCAGTAGTCAGGGCACTGAATAGGGAGTCGGCCATTTTAAGGACAAAATTATAACAGTGCACTGAAAGTTTGCTCCCTAAAAAGTCCCACAATGCACCGTGAAAACCAGGGTGAATCAATGCTCGCTATGTTTCCTTAACGGAAGTTCTGTAGCATAAAAAACGTAAATCACGTGAGCCAACTCACAACACATAATGACACGCGATAGATGTTTAATTATTGAATTATATTATTTAAGTATAAACATAAATTGTTAGACAGGTAATGGACATAATCTAGATTACATGTATAATTTATAAACAAGCAAAGTATTTATCATAATAACAAATAACATAAAAAAATAACATCAGAAAGATTTCAGTCCTGCTGCATAAATACCAGTAGTAATGTTGTACAATGAAGATGTTGTCATGTGTGCGGAAATAGAGTCATCAGTTCCCAATGTGTAGTAAACCTGACTCCCTGTGCCCTGATTACTGAACTAGGGAGCTGATTAAGACGCACCCATACAAAATGTGCAGTGACAGGTTTGAAATTCCCCGTGTCAGACAGGGCAAGTATAATTTTTTTTTTAACTGAAAGCTAATATAAAAATTACATATTCAGTGCAAAACAGGTTGTTTTCTTTAACGGGGAAAGATAATTTCTAGCGTTACCTCTAATCATAACAGAAATTCAATTGCAAAATAAATACCATGTTCTTTCATGAATCTCATGGCTGACAATTACATAATTAACTATACAGCACAAGCTGATTGGTTCCTGTTGCATCTTTAGCCAATGAGCGTGCTGCTCAATGTGTAAACAGTTAGTCAGTGTGAGCTGAAGCAGTTTTTTCTACTGTTGAAGTTCCTCTGAAACCCTCCACCTTCCCCCGCACCACCTGTATAGATCTGCAATGGGTAATATCATATATGCTTATGTATATCTGTATGTCTTACAAGCTCAAAGCAGCGGGTTTGTGTATGTATTGGCAGTAGCAAGTCTCTGTCCTTGCTCTGCAGCAGCAGCGTAGCAGATCTATTCCACCAAGACCAAATACATTAACCTTGTCATATCCATTACCATTACCATTACCTCCCTTCCGAGTGTGGTCATGATAGAAATTAAAATACACTGTGTTTGAAAGAATTATGATATTGTCCTCTGTTTTTAATGCAGTGCAGTGCAATGAATTTAACATAAGGTTATCAGCCTGCCAAATAAAAAGGACAATGAATAAGAGAAAGAACAGAGCAACACTGACACTCACCTGCAATTGGCTGAATTTTAGTTCACACAAACCTATTTAACCAACACCAAAGAACATGGACGGGAATAGTGGCGGTGTGTTGGAAAAGTACAGGGAACATAATCACCTTTAAATAGAAGTAGGGGGGACGTGTCCCTCCATCCCCCACTGCTGCTACGCCCCTGATTTTCTGTTGAACTCATTTGGTTTGTTTTTTACTTTTAATAGAAACAATTTTGACGCAATACTAGTAATACTACTAAATAAGCATAATTTCTCAGTATTCACAGAAAGAGAAAAACATTAATTTGGGATTTCGTTTACTACAAACCATGTGCCTGATTCACTCTTGTCATCCATCTCTGTCCTCCCCTGCTCATGTTGCCCAATGGACACAAGTTATATTCATTAAAGCTTCAGAAAGCCAATTATGGTAATGACCTCTTTTGCCATGGGAAGTGTCAGGGAGCTTGGCAGACTCACAGATGAGTATTTTAATTCCCTTCACAGATTTAATTCAGATCTCATTTAGATGAAAATTTCCTCTTGAATAAATATGAGTTTTGGGAAAAACTCAGAAGATTTTTTGGGAATTCCTATGAAGAAAATGATTGGGGAATATAAAAGTGAGCAGTCACTGTGTTCTATTTTTGTCATAGCAATAAACTGTACAACACAGTAAAGTACTAATTTACTTGTAAAGCACATAGTTGTCATAGAGATTACTTGACAGTTCCATTAAAGCAGTGTTATACCCTAACCGGAGTAGTGTTATAGAACAATGACTCCAAAAGTAATGTAATAGAGCAAGTTAAAGGGCTATGATAGATTAATAATAATGAAGACTTTTTTAAATGTAATTGCAATAGGTCATTGATCTTAAATAGTTATAATAGAGCAGAGACAGCACAATCATTAAAATAGAGCAATGGCTGCACAATGTCTATAATAAAGCAATGTCAGCCTAATAGTTGTCACTGAGCAATGACTACACACTAATTACAAAGTATTTTTACTCAATGAAATAGTGCAGAGAAAAGACATTAGTTCTATTTTGGCAATGCATACACAATTGATTTTTAAAGTAATGTTCTATTATAAATGAAATTATTTGCTTTATAGTATTTGTAATAAAACAGTGACACTGGTTTACACACTAGAATCTCATCATTAAAGTTATAACTAGAATAATCGGTAACGCTTTAGATTACAGCCCGGAAAGTACTGCGTAATTACAATGAAATTACAGTGTAACTTTCGGTAATTACAGTGTACCTATAATGTACTTATGTGTAAGTATAGGGGAACAATATGTAAAGTCTTGGGAATAAAGGGGTAACAACCAGGAAAATACTGCGTAATTAAAACTAAATTACAGTGTAACTTTCGGTAATTACAGTGTACCTATAAAGTACGTACGTGTAAGTATATAGGTGAACAATGTAAAGTTTTGGAATAAAGGGGTAACAACCAGGAAAAAAAATGTTTAGGCAAATTATTTATACTGTAAGTATTTTAGAACTACGGGGTACTTATACTATAATACAATCTTACTTTTGGGAGCAATTTAGCGAGTAGGCTACATACACTGCACCTTTTTGTAATAATAGTGTATACAAATACATAAAGGCTTTTTTTTCAAATTACGGGGTAGCCTATATATCAGTGCATTTATAAAGTAGGGTAATTTGTTTTTATTGCAAAGGTGCACTGATTAAGTTGTTTCAAGGCAAGTAAAACTATTGCAACTTTTTTTTTTTTTTTAATGCTGGGGAAATATACTCTTTTCATGTAGTTACAGGGTAAGTATGACATTGCGGGCCGTAAATTAAAGTGGTGCTTCTTACCCTCTTGTTTCTTGTAGTTACAGGGTAAGTATGACATTGCGGGCCGTAAATTAAAGTGGTGCTTCTTACCCTCTTGTTTCATGTAGTTACAGGGTAAGTACAATAAAAACACATGTAAACACACAATCTGATATCACTTGGAAAACTTTATTTGAAAAACAACTTATTTTAAAACGGATTTACAACACTTTGTTTCACTTGCTTGGTTTCCTCCTCCTCTTGTTCCTCTTCTTCTTTTTCTTTCTTTCCACTGATAAATCTTAAGAAGGAATCCGTCTCTTGCTATTCTGTATTATGTGTTAAAAGAAAATACAGTACAGAAATGTCCTCACCATTTACTCATGTTTTACCCTCATGTCATCCGAGATGTATATGAATTTCCTTCTTCAGATTAACACAAATTTTTTTTAGAAAAATATATAATCTCTGTGAATGCATAATGCAAGCCCATGTGTTCCTAAAAGTTGACATCAAACAGCACATACAGCAATAACTAAAGTAATCCATACGACCCCAATGGATGAATCAATGTCTTCTGAAGTGAGACGATAAGTGTTTGTAAGAAAAATACCAAATATTTAAACATTTTAAAGACTATCGCTTCCGTTCCGACCAACTGTCACTTGCGCGTGCATGAGAGGGTTGAGTTCACGCTTGACACGCGTGACGTAAGCGCGCCGAGAAACCGAATGTCGATTTTTTTTAAATTTTTTTATTATTAATGCTCACAACAAAATACAAACAATAACACATAATAATAATGAAAAACAAACAATACAGAAGAACAGAGATGGCAGTTCTCGCGCGAGTTTCACATCTAACTCCCGCGAGAACGTAATGAACGCGTGAAGCTTCACCAAACACGAAGCCAAGCCGACTCTCATGCACTCGCTGGACGCATGGTGACAGTTGGTCGGTAGCGAAAAGATGAGTAAATTACGAGAACATTTCTGGGTGTACTGTATTTTCTTTTTTAATACATAATACAGAATAGCAAAAGACTCCTTCTTAAGATTAGGCTAATCAATGGAATGATAGAAAAAGAAGAAGAGGAACAAGAGGAGGAGGAGGAAGTAGGAAGCCATGCAAAAACGTATACTTTGTCAAGACTTTAGTATTTGAAATGAAAAGTTGATTTTAAAAAAGGAATAAAGAATAATAAGTGTAATATGTTGTAAATCTTTTTTGAAATAAGTTGTTTTCAAATAAAGTTTTCCAAGTGATATCAGATTGTGTGTTTACATGTTTTTATTGTACTTACCCTGTAACTACATGAAACAAGAGGGTAAGAAGCACCACTTTAATTTACGGCCCGCAATGTCATACTTACCCTGTAACTACAAGAAACAAGAGTATATTTCCTCAGCATTTAAAAAGAAAAAAAAGTTGCAATAGTTTTACTTGCCTTGAAACAACTTAATCAGTGCACCTTTGCAATAAAAACAAATTAGCCTACTTTATAAATGCACTGATATATAGGCTACCCCGTAATTTTAAAAAAGCCTTTATGTATTTGTATACACTATTATTACAAAAAGGTGCAGTGTATGTAGCCTACTCGCTAAATTGCTCCCAAAAGTAAGATTGTATTATAGTATAAGTACCCCGTAGTTCTAAAATGCTTACAGTATAAATAATTTGCCTAAATAATTTATTTTTTTCCTGGTTGTTACCCCTTTATTGCAAAACTTTACATTGTTCACCTATATACTTACACGTACATACTTTATAGGTACACTGTAATTACCGAAAGTTACACTGTAATTTAGTTTTAATTACGCAGTATTTTCCTGGTTGTTACCCCTTTATTCCCAAGACTTTACATATTGTTCCCCTATACTTACACATAAGTACTTTATAGGTACACTGTAATTACCGAAAGTTACACTGTAATTTCATTGTAATTACGCAGTACTTTCCGGGCTGTAATCTAAAGCGTTACCGAATAATCCCGCAGCCAGAATAAGAATAGCATTTCATCTAGTATTGCTTTGTATTTATTTGTATAGTGGACTTAATCTGAGTTTATTATGTTCAATTTAACATCCAACCACTGTCTTTTGTGTGTAGGCTCTTGAGGACACAGTCTCTGGAATGGTACTACAATAATGTGAAGAGTCGGTTTAAGAGATTTGGCAGTGCCAAAGTGCTGAAGACCCTCTACAGGAAACACATCATCGAAAGAGGAGCATTATCTGAGTTACCAGGTACCAAATACACACATACACCCAGAATTCAGTGTGTGTATAATTGTAATACTTTGTCACATTTATGGGATTCGCACCCAAGTGCAATGTTGTAACGTGAGCTACAGAGCAAGTTTACTCTGTCAGAAAGAAGTACAGAAGTACATATGCAGTTGATAATGTGATGCAAACGTCAAAATATATTATTTACAAATCATGCACTATGGTAAAAGTGTTTTGAGGTCAGAACATAGTATTGTACAAGGAGTCGCTCACGGAAAAGTCTTTATTAATTGATAACCTGCCCTTGTGATCATTATTTTTGTGAACAAAAACTTGTTGGTGTTTTACTGCATCTAGAGTTCATTTCAGCTGGAAACTGCAGTGAATTGTATGAGTTTTGCAAAAAGGTAGGTAGAGGCATATTTTTTCAACAAGACATTCAGGGTTTAGTTACATCCAAAATTAATGACACCACAGTACGCTACATATTAGCAAGTGATGTATGCTAATACTAATGCATCTCCCAGCATCATGTTAGTATCACTATGCTAGCAGTGTTATACTAGAATAACTGACCTATACTATAATTTTGCTATCAGTCCATGTGATAAAAAGGCATTGGTTATAGTAGCTCAATAGTCACTACTAAAAATATTTTATGTGTAGTAAAGTGTAAAATAAAATAATCCCCTTACCATCAGACTAACACCCACATATACCTTTCATCTCTCTCTATCTCTGGCTATCAGAAGAAATAGGATTACTGCTGCCAGGCTTTCATTTGAAATGAGAAATGCGGATTATCCAACATGAGTCAGTGAGCACATTGAATGTGTGTGTGGACAGTGACGTAATGATTGAGTAACTTCCTCCTCCTCATAAATGATCTGTCACTGTTTTATAGTTTCATTTGCACTCTAGTTCTCGTGTTTGTCTGTGTGTTTGTGTCATGAGGGTTCACGTCCTTGTACAGGTTCATCTGTGCAAGAGAGCGAATATTTATGTGTAGTCGCAGCTTGTGTAGTTCAGCTATAGTTAGCTTGTAAGCGAGTGGACGCATGTTTGTGTGTGTTCAAGCTTGCTTTACTGTTTATCTCTGTCCTTGAAAAACACACAGATCAAATTAAACAGAAACATTGATGTGAAACATTGAAGTGATCTCACAATAGGTCATGGCTGCAGTTGTTAAGTGGTCTGTCTCTATAACACCACACTTTTACTGCACCCAGAGAGAGAGAGAGAGAGAGAGGGGGGGGGGAGGGGGGGAGGGGGGGGCAAAGAGACAAAGAGAAAGAACAGATAGAGAAGCAATATTTATTTCATAGGTTTGATTAAATGATATATCACTCTGACAATTACTTTTTAACACTGCAATCACACTACATTTGTTAGAGCATGCATATGGTGCTTTGTGATGCATTAAACACACATTTTAAAGTGACCTGATTTGTATCCCTGCTTACAGTTTTTTTCAAATTGCTTAGACACTAAGGGCCCTATCTTGCACCCAGCGCAATTGACTTTGTACACCGACGCATGTATCATTCCTATTTTGCACCCGCGCACAGCGGACTTTTCCCTCCACAGACGCACGTCGGTAAATTAGGAAATGAACTTGCGCTCGCGGGGGCGGTTCAGCGCAAAGAGGAGGCGTGTTCCGGCGCAAAACTTCCATGGTGCTATTTTCCAGTTTTAGAAAGCAATTGCGCCATTGACCAGGAAAAAAACAGTCTAAAGACAGTGGCGCGTTGCGCGTTAGTGATGTGGTATTTTAAGGGCGCGTGCTTGGCCATAATGTTAACGCGCATCCACTTTGATTCTCTAATATAAACAGATGCAGCAGTTTTCATTTTTGCAAATCATACATTATTACAAGGAAAAATATTAACACACGAGGGAAATCATTGTTGTGTCCGTGAAGATGTGAAAAAGATCTATCTAGATAAAAAAATAATAATAATCTAGATTAGGCTAGCTAAACATTTACTACCCAAATTATACGCCTGTTTAACCGAACCTAATTTGGGTGGGTTTCTCCCATCATCCCCAATGTCACTTCTCTGTGTTTTACGGCCCTGACGAGAACGTCGGTCTCCTCGGATGTGAACTGCTCCTGGCGTGCGCCTGGCAAATCCGCCGTTATAATAGCGATCCGCCATGGAACAAGCGCGCCGGCTCTTAAAGGGAATGTGAGAGGACGCTCTGATTGGTTTATTTCACGTTACGCCCAAACCACACCTATGAATAATGAAGCTACTTCAGACCAACCCCTTTTAGATTTGCGTCGGGCGCAAGAGTCGTTTATCTCGCTGGGAAAATAGCAACAGCGCCGGGATCCGCCCACAAAGTTACTTGCGCTTTGCACTTTGACACTTGCGTTTCAGATCGTTAAAATAGGGCCCTAAAAGTGGAACTTGAGGCCCACTTATCGAAACCATTCACTCATGCACCTAATCTTCAGACCAAGTCTGCAAAACTGCAAGCACATTATACGCTTTACACTCAGTTTGCAATTGAAAAACAAACTTTTTGCAAAACTCTAAACACAGTTTTCTACATTACTTACTCAAAACGAACAGCTCTTTTTTTCATTTGGTAAACACTGCCATCTAAATGACACAATCATTTACTGATGACCAACAACGTGTGAAAATACTTATACATAAGTTGATTGCTTAGTATATGTGCGTGTGTGTGTGTATGTGTGTGTGTGTGTGTGTGTGTGTGTGTGTGTATTTATGTATGTATATATATTTACATATATGTATGTATATATATGTGTGTATATATATATTTTCATAAATGTATGTATGCATATAATATATTTACATACACACAGCTCTTTAGAAATAAAGTTGACTTTCTGACTTGATTTGTATGCATATTCAGTGTGTATACTGTGTGTGTGTGTGTGCGTGCGTGCGTGCGTGCGTGCGTGCGTGCGTGTGTGTGTGTGTGTGTGTGTGTGTGTGTGTGTGTGTGTGTGTGTGTGAGAGAGAACGGGTACTCAGTACTCACGGTTATGGATAGAAATGTAGTGGAGTAAAGAGTACAAAATTTGCCTCTCAAATGTACTTGAGTAAAGTCATGAGTACTCCCCAAAAATGATACTCGAGTAAAGTACAGATCCCTCAAAATTGTACTTAAGTACTGTACTCAAGTAAATGTACACCGTTACTGTCCGGCTCTGGTGTATGCATGTACTGTATGTGTGTCTAAGTTGACCTTGATTTATGTGTCTATGGCCTGTAGGGAATATGACTCATCCATACTCTAAAAATCTGTGTGAGTTCATATAAATAAGAGAGAGTAATACAGACATGTGTTCTGTGTGCTGTATACACTGAAAAATGTCTTGCAAGGTTACCACATGTTTATCTCTATAGTTTATGTTTGAGTGTGACAAATATATATTATACTGTTGTCATAGTGTACAACTCTGCCATTTTCAGTTTGTCAGATGCACACATACTTTTTCTAGATTTTCAGCTTGTTTTCAGCCAAATGAAGGGCTATTCTTAGAATTGATAGTCTGTCAGTGAGTGAGTCTCCTAGTCTATATCATTTTGTGTGTACACACAAATGAACTGACATTTCCTAAATGAACTCATTTGAATTCTCAGTGTTTCTAAATTGAAAGTTATTTCATAGTGTGTGTGGGATCCCTAAGCTATGAGCCAGACTCATTTTAGATGGCTCTGTGAAGGTGAGACTGCGCTGAACTCAAGAGCTGATATGATTTCCTGCAGTGTATGTAGACTCTTCCAGTGTCCAGATCGCATTTCCTGTTTCTGCTTTGCTGTGGATACCAGGACCTTCAGCTCTATGACTCTTTTGTGAGATTGCTCTTGAACCATACAGTATACGATTTTTGATGACCAATGCCAATACGGATTTAATTTTATTTTGCACAATATTTACTCAAAACTTCACAAAATATTCACAAAAAACAGTCATTCTCCTTGTGTTTCCCCTACGTGTATTTATTAAAGATTGTAGATTCTGTATTCTCCTTTGTCGTGAGCTCATTTATAGTGCCACAGTGTGACCGTTTTGTTTTGTTTGTTTATTTGTTGTAGTAGTAAGTATAGTTGTAGTAGTATTTAATTTTACAAAACATCTGTTTCTGGTGTTAATTATTGTAATATTATATTATATTATATTATATTATATTATATTATATTATATTATATTATATTATATTATATTATATTATATTATATTATATTATATTATATCATATTATATTATATTATATTATATTATATTTGTGTTTGTATTTGTTTAAACTCCCCCCAAAAAATTATTATCATTTATATTATGTATTATTTAAATTATTATAAATTATTATAAATTATTTTAACCCTTGTGCATTGTTCAAATTCCCATCCTTTCGTTATGTTCGTGGCTGAAAACAGCCACTACTTTAAACTGCTGTAAAAATTGATCAGATAAATATTTTTTTGCCATTTTTTTTGCATAAATCTATTAATCAACCTCAGTCCTGTTCAAAACTACTAAATGTTTTAAAAAAAAATCAAGATTTTAACTCTTTAATTGCCAAATTCATAAATTATGTCACTGATTTGGGAGGGGAAAAAACACAAAATTACTTATTTTCAATATAAAATGTGATTGTGGACTGGATTTTTTTTTACCTTTTATCACAGTCTTGGACATGTCAAAGATTAGAAACAACATTGGTTTTGGTACATTGATAGTTTTTGTGCAGCATCAGATTTTAACTTTTTCTCCCTCATTTACGGTTCGTGGCTGTTTTTGCCCCATTGACTTCCATTATAACCACATTTTTTGATTGCAAAGCCATGACACCATGAAATCATGCATTTTTGATTGTTGGTGGTTTTCCCTGTTGGGAAGAGGTAAAATTTGTAATTTTTACTGTTGATAATCAGGTGGCACCATTAACCCTTTAGATAGGCCTGTGCAAAAAAAAAGCTTAGTTTCTGGCTTTTACATGGAGTTATATGGAGTATAATAGCATAATAAAGTGTGTGTGTGTGTGTGTGTGTGTGTGTGTGTGTGTGTGTGTGTGTGTGTGTGTGTGTGTGTGTGTGTGTGTGTGTGTGTGTGTGTGTGTGTGTGTGTGTGTGTGTGTGTGTGTGTGTGTGTGTGTGTGTGTGTGTGTGTGTGTGTGTGTGTGTGAGAACTCTCAGAACTACATGGAGTAAACAAAAACAAAGTAAGTGTATTTATGCATCTGCCTTTTGATGGTGAGAAATGCAGACTAAACAAAAACTAAGCAAGTGGATTTGAACACTTGCATGCAAGCCTGCTGGTCATTTGATGGTGAGAAGAGCAGGCAACATGAGAAAGGGCTTGACTGGCAGTGAAGTTCTAGAGATGATCATGCAGCCTGACCCTCCAGCGAGCTGCAGGATGTATTGTCTTCTCCCTCTGACACCACAGACTCAGGAGAGGCAGATCCTGATTTGGATGTGGCACCCTCATCATCCTCTCTAGTTTCCACTGAAGGCGAGGAGGATTCGGAGGATCCTGGGTCTGGGTGGATTGGGAGAAATGGCGAAGTGTGGTTTTCCACCAACGCGGAGACAACTCCCTTTCTTCAGCCTGCCAGAGGCATGACTTCATGGCCGACGCGCTATGCCATCGCAAGGGTCCATAACATCGATTCTGTGTTCAATCTGTTTTTTACGGGCACCGCACAATGAGAAACTGGACCGGGGTGGACTCCACAGATCTCCGTGCCTACATGGGGCTACTGATTTTGGCCGGCGTCTACAGGTCCAGAGGGGAGTCCACACGTTGCCTGTGGGATAATCGCAGTGGTCGTGCGATTTTTAGAGCCACCATGTCCCTCTCAAGATTCAAGAAATCACTTCGCCGTTTCTCCCAATCCACCCAGACCCAGGATCCTCCGAATCCTCCTTGCCTTCAGTGGAAGCTAGAGAGGATGATGAGGGTGCCACATCCAAATCAGGATCTGCCTCTCCTGAGTCTGTGGTGTCAGAGGGAGAAGACAATACATCCTGCAGCTCGCTGGAGGGTCAGGCTGCATGATCATCTCTAGAACTTCACTGCCAGTCAAGCCCTTTCTCATGTTGCCTGCTCTTCTCACCATCAAATGACCAGCAGGCTTGCATGCAAGTGTTCATCCACTTGCTTAGTTTTTGTTTAGTCTGCATTTCTCATTATCAAAAGGCAGATGCATAAATACGCTTACTTTGTTTTTGTTTACTCCATGTAGTTCTGAGAGCTGAGGTGCATATTTTGATTTTCTCAGACGCATCAAGGTGAGTTCTCTCTCTCTCTCACACACACTCACTCACACACACACACACACACACACACACACACACACTTTATTATGCTATTATACTCCATATAACTCCATGTAAAAGCCAGAAACTAAGCTTTTTTTTGCACAGGCCTATCTAAAGAGTTAATGGTGCCACCTGGTTATCAACAGTAAAAATTTAAATTTTTACCTCTTCCCAACAGGGAAAACCACCAACAATCAAAAATGCATGATTATATGGTGTCATGGCTTTGCAATCAAAAAATGTGGTTATAATGGAAGTCAATGGGGCAAAAACAGCCACGAACCGTAAATGAGGGAGAAAAAGTTTAAATCTGATGCTGCACAAAAACTAACAATGCATCAAAACCAATGTTGTTTCTTATCTTTGACATGTCCAAGACTGTGATAAAAGGTAAAAAAAAATCCAGTCCACAATCACATTTTATATTGAAAATAAGTAATTTTGTGTTTTTTCCCCTCCCAAATCAGTGACTTAATTTATGAATTTGGCAATTAAAGAGTTAAAATCTTGATTTTTTAAAAAACATTTAGTAGTTTTGAACAGGACTGAGGTTGATTAATAGATTTATGCAAAAAAAATGGCAAAAAAATATTTATCTGATCAATTTTTACAGCAGTTTAAAGTAGTGGCTGTTTTCAGCCACGAACATAACGAAAGGGTAGTGAATTTGCCCAGAGTGTACTGTTAAGTTTTTGAAAATTTTCAAAGCATTTTCCTAAAATATGTGTAAAAATAAGCTTTGTCACCAAAAATCATTCCATTTGCTGAAACACGGAAAAAGTTATGGCCAAAATAAGACTAAAAAATACCCCATAGTGGCTGAAAACAGCCCCAACAGCACATAAGGGTTAATATAATTTATTATTTGTTTGATTTTTATTTTCATTACTATATGTTTTATTATTAGCTAAATATTATTTGATTGTGATTATTTAATTTTATACAGTATTTACTCAGAACTCAAAAACAGCCATTCCTGATGTTTCTAATGTTAATGGCTCTCCAATCATGCAGTAAACATGACAATCTCTGGCTGGCTGCGTTCTGTCTGTACTGTAGTGATACTGGCTCTGCGTGTTGCGGTTACAGACCAGGCAGGATGTGTGGTGGTCTTTTTCTCTGTGCTGTTGTCATGGTGATATTGAGCTAGCGCTCTCGGGGTCAGCTGAAAAAAGAAAGTGAAAAGGTAACCGTCTGGTCAGGTGGGCGCAATGACGTGTATATCCATTTCACAGTAACGTCTCTCACTTTTTTTTTCTCAAGGTAACCTTTTTAGTTTTGACCTCCAACTAGTCTGTGTAACATTGTGTTTAGTCACACAGACCTGAGAGTTCCTGCACAGCATGGATAGGAAATGTAGATATATTTTCGCATGTACAAACCTGGTATCCGAGTGTTTTCGAATGTGTGGATGTAAATAAGAACAAAATACACACAAATTATGCTGTGACGCCAGTTTGGAAATTTTACTTTGTAACAATATTTTATTTTATTTTATTTTATTTTATTTTATTTTATTTTATTTTATTTTATTTTATTTTTTTGATTTGGTTTTATTTGATTTAATTACACAAACACAAATTTTATTCCTGACATTCCTAGTTTCTCTGTAAATTTCTCATCAGTTGTGTCAACAAATTACAAGCTAGCAGATATAAAACGTCATTACATCCCATAATTATTTTTCTCTAAATCTCAATGACAGCTTTACTGGATAAAATAGAGCATCAAACATTGACTTTTCACAGGCAAAAAGAGGAGTTTATGACATTTAAAGAGGAGGTGGAAGGAGGGCCATTTCAAACCCTGAGGGGTGAATTCGCCAAACAGTGATAGTCCTTTTGCATTTTCTATTTCAACACAGTCTAGTTCAACCAGGTGCTGTCTGCATTTAGTTAATAGTTGCCTATTATTCTTCAAAAACACAAGTAAAGAATGGAACTTTACTGAAAAGAGATTTCTGTGTACTTGTCTGAGTAATGTAATGCTTTGTAATGTTTTGCTTTCCTTTGATTTATGTCTCTCTTTCTCTGTTGTTTTGTTAGAGGTCAGCGCTCACGAAGGCAGTAATGATAATGGCAGTGTTTGTGACGGCAGTGACTCCACGCTCTACAGGCAGAGTGAAGGTAACATGAAAAATCAATATACTTCTGCTCACTGCACATATGTTTTCAAATTTCAGACCCATAAGGATACTGTAAATCTGCCAAGTACCTTTTAATCCTTAATCTCAGTCCTGTAATGTCATTATTACAATTTTTTATTATCTTTTCTCTTTTAATATACAGTCGTGCTCAGAATGAATGGCACCCCTGGTAAAAATGATAAAAACTGGCTGTAAAAAATAAATCTGCATTGTTTATCCTTTTGATCTTTCATTCAAAAAAATTGCCAAAATTCTAACCTTTCATTGAAGTAAAAAAATTTAAAGGGGGGGAAATCACATTATGAAATAAATGTTTTTCTCAAAAACACCTTGGCCACAATTATTGGCACCCTTTTATTAAATACTTTTTAATATAGTCTTCTCCTATAATGCCTGATGAGTTTGGAGAACAGCTGACAAGAGATCAGACCATTCATCCATACAGAATCTCTTCAGATCCTTCCGATTCCCAGATCCATGTTGCTGCTTCTTCTCTTCAGTTCACTCCACTCATCAGGTCAGGGAACCGGGACGGTCATGGCAGAAGCTTCATTTTGTGCACATTTTTTTCGTAACATTTTTTTTTTTGTGTTGATTTTGATGTTTGTTTTGGACCGTTGTCCTGATGGAAGATCAAACCACGGCCCATTATAAGATTTCTAGCAGAAGCCGTCAGGTTTGGATTTTTTATCTGTTGATATTTGATAGACTCCACGATGCCATGTATCTGAACAAGAAGTCCAGGACCTCCAGCATAAAAATATGCCCACAATATTAAAGATCCAACAGTATATTAAATTGTACACATGGGGTACTTTTTATCCTTGTGTGCACCAAACCCATCTAGCGTGTTTGCTGCGAAAAAAGCTCTTTTTTTAGTTTCATCTGACCACAGAACCCTGTGCCGTGTGAAGATCCAGTCGTGTCTGACAACTGAATTTGCTGGAGTTTGTTTTTGGATGAGCGAGGAGGATTTTTCTTGAAACCCTCCCAAACAACATGTGTTGATGTAGGGGTTGTTTGATTTTTTTTTTTAAATAGGCTTTCTGACCCCAAGACTCAACTAATCTCTGCAATTCTCCATCTGTGATCCTTGAAGACTCTTTGGCCACTCAAAATTTCATCCTCACAGTTTATTAAGGCAATATAGACACACTTCTTCTTCCTTCTTAATTATTGCCCTGATGGTCAAAATGGGTATTTTCAATTCTTTAGCTATTTTCTTACGGCCACTTTCTATTTTGTGATGCTCAACAATCTTTTGCTGCACATCAGCACTATATTCTTTGGTTTTACTCATTGTGATAGATGATTAAGGGAATTTGGCCTTTGTGATTCCTCATATTTAAACTCCTGTGAAACAAGAAGTCATGGCTGGATAATTTCATGTTCCTAGTCACCCTGGTGTGCTAAAAAAGGTAAATATTAATGGGAATATACTTCAGAGATATTTTACTCGTAAAAAAATTCTAGGGGTACCATTAATTGTGGCCAATGTGTTTTGGAGAAAAACATTTATTTCATAATGTGATTTCCCCCCACTTTTAATTATTTTACTTCAATGAAAGGCACTTTTTAAATGAAAGATCAAAAGGATAATCGATGCAGATTTATTTTTTACAGCCAATTTTGATCATATTTACCAGTGGTGCCATTAATTCTGACCAAAACTGTATTCTATTTTAATATATATTTATTCCTGTGATGGCAAAGCTGGATTTTCAACAGCCCAGTCTTAATTTAGTTCTTTTCTTATCAATGTTGCAAACATTTGTGTGGAAATCGTGATACAATTTTTCAGGGTTCTTTGATGAATAGAAAGTCTAAAAGATCAGCATTTATTTGAAATAGCAATCCTTTGTAATATTACAATTTACGGTCCCACTTTATATTAAGTGGCTTTAAATACTATGTACTTACATTGAAATTAATAATTTGATACAATGGACTTATTGTGTACATACATGTTTTTACATTGTACTTATATTTTTTTAAATACACGCATGTAATTACAGCTGTAATTAATGTATGTAATTATATTTGTAATTACACAGTTGACCCTTCCCTTATACCTTAACCCACCCTTAAACTTAACCATACCACCACACCTGTCCCTAACCATACCCGTATCACACCGCAATAGCAGCAAAAGTGTTTTACAATAAAACATGAACACAATAAGTACATTGTACTTATTTTTCGATGTAAGTACATAGTACTTAAAGCCACTTAATATAAAGTGGGACCCTATTTACAAATGTCTTTGTCACTTTTGATCAATTTAATGCATCCCTGCCAAATCAAAGTATTAATTTATTTGTAATTAATCTATTGTATATGGAACCCATTGCCTAATCTGTAACTACACACAAGTGTGTGTGTGTGTGTGTGTGTGTGTGTGTGTGTGTGTTTGTGTGTGTGTGTGTGTGTGTGTGTGTGTGTGTGTGTGTGTGTGTGTGTGTGTGTGTGTGTGTGTGTGTGTGTGTGTGTGTGTGTTTGTGTGTGTGTGTGTGTGTGTGTGTGTGTGTGTGTGTGTGTTTGTGTGTGTGTGTGTGTGTGTGTGTGTGTGTGTGTGTGTGTGTGTTTGTGTTTGTGTTTGTGTTTGTGTGTGTGTGTGTGTGTGTGTGTGTGTGTGTGTGTGTGTGTGTGTGTGTGTGTGTGTGTGTGTGTGTGTCTGAATTAAAGTATTCATTTTCACTAATCATTCTCCTTATGTGTGTGCACTAACTTGGATGGGTTAAATGCAGAGGTTAAATAATTCCGAGCATGGGTTACCATGGCCTTCCTTCACATGTCACTTACTTACATACTGGTTTCCATGTTTTTTGGGGACTTCCAATAGATGTAATGATTTTTATATTGTAAAAACTGTATATTCTATCCCCTACCCCTGTACCTATCCATCACAGAAAACCCTGCAATTTTTGATTTTCAAAAACAATTAATTTAGTATGATTTACAAGCTGTTTTCCTCATGGGGACCAAAAAAATTACATTTGGTCCTCACAATATAGGGTTTACCAGGTACACACACACACACACAGAAATTTGGAAATAAATCCTGTGGTATATTGTGTTACCCATTGGCATGAGGAACAAGGGCTCTTGACTATGAGTGCTGGTCAATTGCTGTAATCATTGCGGCACTCGAATGGTCTATGAATTTCTATGAAGATTAACACTTGACATACACAAACACACAAGTACACAGAGAAAACAATCTGCTTTCATTGTGCATCTAGTTTTATAGACATTAAACAGATAATAAGATTTGTGTATGTGTGGATACAGGTCACAGCATGGCAGACACGCTTACTGTCGCACTACGTGTGGCAGAGGAGGCGATAGAAGAAGCCATCGCTAAAGCAGAGAGCTACAAAGACAGCCTGGTTAGAAACTCCTGTTTATATCTAACCACCAAATCATCCTTCATTCAGACATCCAAATATTCACTCATCAATCAGACATTTATGCGTACATCCATCTGTTCTACTGCACACCCATATAAGAATCCTGTATACAAATGTATATTGTTCGGATGTTGTTGACTTATCCATCACTCCGCTTTGACTATTTCCTGTTTCCTGAATATTTAACTGGAGTTAGAAAAATACTGCACTTTTCTCTCTTATTGCTGCCTCTCTTTCTCTCTTATGACAGGAGAAACAGAATGAGGCTCGCTATTTGCGTGACCACAAGGAAGAGCTCATAGAGGAACTTGCAACGACAATTGTTCAAAAAGTAAGAGCTGTTCTATGATTGAGAGAATACACTGTAGTTTATATTAGTTTAATTAACTGTAACTGTATACCAAATCACATAATTCTATTAAAATTACATAACATGTGCAGGTCAAAATTTGCCTAAAATCATAATAATAGAGGAACATGAAACTTATGCTTAAAAGTTTTGGATCAGTGCTATTTTTTCTTTCATTCGTTTTTTTAAAAGAATGTAATACTTTTAGAACAGAAACATAGAACACATTTGTTTTAAGTTTATTATAATAATTCACAATAGAACTGTCAAATAAAAAGACTCTTTCAAAACATTATTAAAATCTTACCAACCCCAAACTTTTGAATGATGTAAACATGATTTATTAAGAATTATTTCGAAATATGAAGTTAAGAAAAAAATTTAATCACTTTGATTTGTAAAAAGTGAATGTACTACAATTACTTCTTTTCATATTTAGGCAGTACAACACCATGAATTACAGTTTAAATAATATGTCATTCATTTATATCATAAGAATGAGATTTGTCACTATAGTAAATGGGGGAAATGTTCTCAATTGTCATGAAAATAATGTTAAATTGTAAAACTAGATGTAATTTCCTGTTAGTAAAATATAAAAAAGTAGTTACTGATTAGCTAATAGTGAATAGTAATAGTACCACATTCAACTGCGTGCTATTACTTACTAATTTGTTAATCAGAGTTTCTTGTTAGTTAATAGTAGTTACTAGAATGTTAGTGCATTACTCATTTGTTCCTGTGTAGTTATTCATTAATGACGAAACAGTATTCTAAAGATTTACCATAACTTCTTATTTTTTTCTTTTAATTTTGTGATGAAAAATGCTCTTGACGGGATGTAGTGAGACAATATTTGGCCACATCAGAAATGCTTGATTCCATGCTTGAGACCAGAGCTTAGTATCTAACTAAACTTAGTATCTAAATTAGTAAAAAAAAAAAAACTACATTTATTGCGTATAATTCATAATTTCATTCACATTTGAGTTCATAAAGCAGTTTTGACCTCTTATTCTTTGACATGTCAACTTTGTCCCATCATAAGGGATTAAAATCCAAATTAGCTCAATAACTTTGAAAATCCATCCATAGACCTGCTTTTCCCCTTTATCCATCTCTCTCTCTCTTTCTCTCTCTCTCTCTCTCTCTCTCTCTCTGTAGATCATTCAGAGGGGGAAACGGTCTGAGATTCAGGCTGAGTATGAGTTTGTTTGGCCTCAGAATCAGAGTAGTGAGCTACCGTCCCCTACCTCAACACAACACACACACGCTGCACAGCATTCACACACCACCTGTCATCACGGCGCAGTAGCCCAGGCCGACATCCCCAGCTCCTATCCGCTGATGGTAAGAGCGTGTTAAAGTTACCTTTACAAGCTCCTATCATACAGTGTGTTTTACTGTGCTTATTAAATATTCCTGACCTCATCTGTAACACATACACATAATCTCTTCTGCTGCAGCTTGCAAAAACTAGACGGTGTAAAAATAATGATGGAATGTTGAAATGTAGGAAA
Source organism: Phoxinus phoxinus (assembly GCF_949152265.1). Taxonomy (NCBI): domain Eukaryota; kingdom Metazoa; phylum Chordata; class Actinopteri; order Cypriniformes; family Leuciscidae; genus Phoxinus; species Phoxinus phoxinus. The sequence goes on along the minus strand of NC_136899.1, from coordinate 16,196,216 downwards.
AGCAATGCAAATAAAGATGAAAAATCCCTTTAAAAAAATGCTTATTTATCAGTAATAACACAGTGTTTTATTTTTATTCAGTATTGCTGTAGTACAGACATTTCTAATGGGCAATAACAGCAAGTCAATAAGCTATAATACAAGTCTCTAGCGCCCCCAGCTGGTTAAGCCCATACACTTTTCCAAACCAAATACATATAACCAAATGCAAATTGTGTGTAAATGCAAAACAGTTTCACTTTGTGCAGAAAACTGTCAGACATTTGTACATTATAACATAAAAATTATTACTATTCTTATAAAAGTTATTACTATTTTTGTGTAACTCAGTATGTATAGCACAGTAAACTAAACTGCTTATAGATATTTGACTGAATGGTTTCTAATTGCAAGATGAAAGGAACAATTTAATTGGCAGACGTATATCATATATTTAAACAAAAATTATATCTTGCAAAAAATATAGATATATAGAAATATTTTGTAACATTCTAAATGTCTTTATATATTGTTATTTTTTTTTATCTATTTAATGCATCCTATTCTAATGCAGCATTCTATTTTAATGCTGAATAAATGGATTTCTTCACAAAAAAAAAAAAAGCATGATGTATAATGCTATATTTGTTCACACTTGCATTTTCCATCATTTCAAATGTCAATTGTTGTGCATGTGGGTTGATGGGTGTGTTTAGAAGTCAAGATCAGCGTTCTCTTTGACAAGTGACGATTCTCCAGAGAAGGACCCTGTGGTGGGAATGGCCCCAGGGGTCCCGAAGAATGCAGAGGTAGAGACAGACATCCGGAACTACTCTTCACTTAGGAGGGAGTCCAGAGCATCATCACTTCCTGGTTGGAAGAGTGTTGACCGCTTGGACAATACTAGTAAGAATATATACAAAACACACGCTGTTCATCATTGGTCTAGTGCACCAGAACACAACTTCAGACATCTACACAATTGAATGTTGATTAATTGCAAGATTTAAAGGTACACTACAAAAGTACAAAAGCTGTCACTGGGGCAGTACCATTTCAAAAGGTACATATTTGTTCCTAAAGAGTGCATATTAGTACCTAAAATGTACATATTGGTACCAAAAGTGCAGATATTAGTACATTTTGAAAGGTTACCGTCCCAGTGACAGCTTTTGTAGCTTTTTTTATGAGAGTGTATAGTTCATACAAAAAAGAAAATTCTGTCAACATAACTCATGCTGTTCCAAATCTGGCTTTCTTTATTCTTTGGAACACAAATGTTTTTGTCCATACAATGAAAGTCATTGGGGTCCCAAAACACCAATATTGGACCCCAATGACTTTCATTGTATGGACAAAAATTATTTTCTTTGCAAAATGTTTTTTGTATCCCACAGAAGAAAGAAAGTCATTCAGAATTTGAGGTTGAGTAAAGTAGATCATTTTTATTTTGGGGTGAACTATCCTTTTAAGGCTCTTTAAAAGTTTGATGCATTTTACTGGGTGCAAAATAGGCATACAAATGCAAAGTGTTTAATTTTGTATCGAGTGTCAAACATAATTGCAAATAATAATTTCACATCTGGTTGGTATTGAAAGAAATGACACAAGAAAATTACCACATTTTTATTATTTTGACGTTTTCTCATTTTCTGTTTGTGTATGTGGTGCACACACACACAAACGCACACACATACACACACACAAACACACACACACACACACACACACACGCACACATATCTATATTTGTCTGTCCAGGTGTTTGTGTCTCTCTCCACAGGTGCATCTTCAGTCCTGCAGTCCCCTGATGGTAACTGGATCGCCCTGCAGAGCTTCCAGCATTCCCGGCCCAGTCTGCTGACCAAGCGCAAGAGCCTTGTTTTCAGTGTGCTGGAGAAAGAATCAGGCGTTGTGTCCGCGTATGACGGAATGGGCTCTGATTCAGACCCCGAGGACCAGGGAGGCTGGGGGGCTGCCCTGTTACAGTTTCGCAGACGTCTCTCTGACGAAACCTATTACACTGACTCTCAACATGACCCGGAATGGACGTACACCCAACACCCACCCATCACCTCACCCTCCTCGGGTCAGTACACCAACACTGAGACCCTAAACTCAGACTCGGAGACGTCTCCCGCCCCGTCCACTCGAGCGAGCAGAGCAGCCCACAGTACGTCCCAGAGGAAAAAAGGGCCGCCCGAAGCACACCCGTATCCTCCCTACAGACATCCCACGAGCAGTGTAGCTTCACCTCTGCTGAGGCCAGAAGTTCTTGATGTGAACTTTAACCCCCGTGTGGGAGGGGACAGTAGTGATGGGGAGGAGCGGAGCGAGCAGATCAAAAGGTCAAGGAGGCGCAGAAAGAGCAAACGCGAGACATCAGAGCACAGCCGAGCACATGATGAACTGTACAGCTCTGCCACAGTGGTAAGAGAAAGAGCAGCCTTCTGGTTTATTATTAGATTGATAAAAATCATAATGAGACTATTTTGCCACATATAGTGGTGTGTTTTCAACTGTGGTATGATAAAGATTTTAACGTCTTGCTGCTGTTTAGATATCAAGCCTGAAAGCACAAATTAGCATAAAAATACACAGATTTTTTTCAGCTAGGTGTGCAGAAACTAACTAGTAATTGATACCTCAATTTAATCAACTTTTCACCAAAAAGTGAATCGAGTGACACCCTAGTTATGAAAGTGGACTCGTATCTTACAGACACCGTATCTCTTTTTTTAACCGCACTCAATTGACTAGGATATATAGCCTTGATTCTTATCAACTTATAATTATAATTATATTAATAATGTACAATAACATGTTATCATATTAATATAATATCACCTCAAATATTAGAATATGGTGGTAATATATTTCAGTTGTAATTTATTCAGCTTTGTTTGTTTTTTCAGAGCATTACTGTTAAATTCTTGGTAGTGAAAACCTTTTAATACTCATCTCTATATCTTCTGGAGAATCTCCACCTCTGTTCATAAAAATGTAATAAAATAATTGAAGTGAAGCATTTTACTTTTACAATGCATTTGCATTAGGCCTACATTTACGCCATTACATATTTCCTACTGAGGAAGTTTGGAGCATTCACATATAATTATTTTATTTTATTTTTTTGTTGGAAAGGCTGTATTACAATTTTTATCTGATTAATTGATTACTTTTTTCTCTCTCTTTTTCAGAGAAAATATGTAATCGTTACTAAAACAAGACAGTTATAAGTATATATTTGCATACATTAAAAATCCAGTTATTCTCTGAAAACAATGTAGTAAAAAATTGTAGTATATGACTGAAAGGTGAAGGTATGTTACTTATTATTTGTCATATTTTAGATACTAATAAGAGTGACAATTTTAGCAAGACTTGGAGAAACAGAGACAGAAAGTATAAAATTATTTAAAGCAAAAATGAAGAAAACTAGCCATCTTTTTTTGGAAATGTTGTGAACTTGACTGTGGTTTGATTTGACTCCAGTGGGTGGCACTGCAGGGCAAGGGTTGTTCTTTTATTGGGATAAATGGTGTGACCATCCTTTAACTAATTTATCTCAGTATTTTATATTCTTATTTTTTCTCTCTCTGCTCCTCAACTCTCCTTCTATTTAAAACATCTCAGGAGAACAGTGCCGTTCTCCTCAACGCCATGATGATACGCCGCCAACAGAGCCAGGAGAACCCAGTTCCTCTGAATTACCAGACTCTGGACACTGTGACCCTTCCTGACCTTTTGACCTCTGACGCCATGACCCCTGAACCTGACTATCAGAACACTGTGGCTCACAACTCCAGTGCCGCCAGCCCGCTGACGTGGAGCCAATCAGGGGCCAGCAAACCAGGGTTCAACCTTCAGGGCCCTTTGCTCAGGGGCTCCTCTGTCAATGAAACCCTGGAACAGGAACTGAGATCCAAGCTCGGTGAGCTGGTTGGCCAAGTCAGCGAGAGGGATGTAATTTCGTCTAATTTTGAGCCAATCAGAGAAGTGGGCGACAAGCAAAAAGACAGGTTATGGGAGAGCGAAAGTGAGAAACTGAGGCCGAAGGAGAGGCGCGAGAGCAAACGAGACAAGAAGGAAGGGAAACCGAGGGAAACAGAGAAGCCGAATGAAAGACAAACAGTTAGAGAGATGGACACAAGTGATGCAGTGAGACAGATACATATAGAGAGAGAGTTGAAAAGAGAAAGGGAGCGACAGGAAGAAATCGAAAGACAAGTAGAAAGAGAGCGAGAAAGACAAAGAGAGCTGGAGAAACAAATCGAGAGGGACAGAGAAAGACAACGAGAGATCGAGGTGCAGGTTGTGAGGAAGCAGGAAAGACAGAGGGAAATGGAGAAACAACTGAAACAAGGGCAAGAGAGGCAATCAGAGGTTGAGCGAGAGATAAAAAGGAAGAGAAAAAGCATACGCATGGAAAAAGAGAAATTAGAGCCTAAAATGAGTGTGAAATCCACAGAAGAAAATAAACAGGAAGGGCCCTGTGAAACTGAGGGAGCATCAGCTAGAGTAATAAAGCAAAATAACAGTTTAGAGGAGGACAACAACGAAACGGAGAAGGAAAAAGTGAAGAGAATGTCACCACAGAGAAGCAAATCAGAAACATGGTCAGAAACACAAGAACAACTTGAGACAAAGTCTACCAGGTCTTCAACTACATCTCCAGACAGCGTTCCCTGTGGTCTGGAGGAGCCACTGCCTCCATCAGAGGTAAGCACTGGTTCCAGCATGTTCCACTAACAGTTCCTCTCCTACATACTTCACCCAGGCTTTGTTCCAAATTGTAGTGAGCTGCCTAACTGGACTGCAAAATCTCACGCACAGTTATTGAGGTACACTTATTGACAGTTTTACCAACTTTAACTATCTTGATCAGCATGATTCTCTTCAGACTGTTGCTCCAACAGGACAGTAGATGACCTAAAAGAGAAAATCGACTGTAGAAAAAAAGTAATAGCTAATGCTCACTATAGTGTCTCTTGCAGCACTAGTGAGAATGTAATGCAACACATTTTGCAACAACACATAATGTATTATGTTTCAGGCCTAAATAAAGCTTAAAGTTTTATCCAGTTGAGGAAAATATCCATAGACATATACCGTAAATACTTAGATGCTTTATTGGCCACTTTGGCCTATTGCTGCGATATTTTAACAAACCCACCATATTGGACTGGCCAAGACTACCCTAAACGATACATAAATGGAAGAACTGTGTTTTTTCTGGATAAAAAGCACAATACATTTACATTTCTCAAACAATTTCAGTAGTTTATGATTTAGGTACCAAAAAGTTTCTCTCCAATAACTTAGAATCTTGATAGTTAGACTTTCACTCAAAACTCAATTGGCTTATTTTTCTTAGTCCATTAATTGTGGAGATGTTGTTAATGTGTACATGAAATGAGCATAAATATTTTTCATTGTGGAAATAGTTTGTTCTGTCTTCAACCCCATAATTTTAGCTTTTATTTAGCATATTCACTTTCAATCACTGTAAAAGTATATATGCATATTTAAGTACTAATAATCATTGATGGTCCATTAAAATTCAAATAATGTTACGAGATAGACAATTACAAAGACAATTGTAAGATATGCCATGGCTCGTGAAATTGAAATGTTAAAGCAGTAAAAGAAAAGTAGTAAAACAGGATAAAGAGTATGGATTGTGCTATAAAAAGTGAGATGTAGTTGTAGTACAATGTTCAGTTAAGTACAGTTGTATAGCATATTACTATTAATAGCCTATACAGAAGGTGTACAGTAGTATGAGTATATTTTATTATTGTAGAAATATAACAATATTAAATAATAATAGCAAACAGTGTAGACGCACACACCACAAAATACCACTTACACTGTTTGGTATTATTATTTAATATTAGTATTACTATTAAGATTTAGTAAGATTTAGTTTGTATCACTTTTTATCCAAGTGATAAAATGCTGTTGTAAAAATTAGTACAACCTCATGAAAGTTAAAAAATAAAAAACAAATACAATATTTCTGGTGCAAGTTAAAGGAAATTGCTGATCAACAGTTGACCCAAAACATTTAAATAATTTCTTGACAATTAAGTGTTATATAGCCCACTGAATCATTCTCAGACTAATGTTGACAACAAAAGAACCACTTTGGAGAGAATTGTCAGAAGACTTTGTTACACAAAATAGGACAATGGTACAAAAGCATCCAATGCCATGTTTTAAGTGTGAAAATATAGTAAAAGTAACACAGAAACCCCAAAAGAATGGACTGAAACAATCAGGCCTTCGCTTTAAGCTTTCATTTTGTGATTAGTTAAATTTAATTTATTTTTTTGCTAAGAAAAGAACAGGAGAACCTCTGGTAATCCATACTCTGGTCTCATTAGACCAAATCAATCATTTTGGATCTAACATCACCTAAAATCTATGCCATTGCAAGTGGGAAGAGTAGTCCTAGAGTGAGAAGTGCCTGGCCCCCACATTGAAGTTCTGTGCTAAAGAGGTTCTTATGATGTTTGAGTGCTGAAGGAGTGGGAGAGTTGTGCTTAATCAATGGTGTCATGAATTTACACACCTTTGTGTGATGGTGTGTCATGAAAAATCATGAAATACAAGATGCTACCCTCTCCTTATTCTCTGTGTTATTAAGCACTTTTTCCACATGACAATGAACAACACTCCCTATCAAACATCAGGGCATTCAAGGAGGTATTCATCCTCCAGGAGTTAAGGAGTTAAACAGAATAGAGGTGAATTTCTTTTTAATTTTCACAAAAAAACACACACACTCAAAACCAAGAAGGGTCAGAGCAGTACTTATTTTACAAATGTTGATGACATTTTCTCTGTTTTTAAGTGTATGTTTAATACATTTCAATTTTGATTTGTAACAGTGATAATTATAGAACAGAAAAAAATATTTTATGTTCAGAGGGGGTGTGCTAATTCATGCTGAGTATATATATATATTAATTGGTATATATTAATATACTATTAATTAATATAATATACTATTAATATAATATACTATTAATATACTATTAATTGGTGTATTGTGGTACAGGCACAGTACTTTTGTAAGAGCATGTTGGGTGTGCACTTTGGTTTGAAATTGAGTTCCAATTTACAGCTTGTTTTACTGTGAATGGGTCAATATAAAGTGATTTTATGCACCCAGCTTTCCTTTATCCAGTCTGATAAAGAAAAAGCACGAAGATGTTAAGTGATTTCAAAACAAGGGATGAGTTTGTGGATCAACATTCTTTGTTGATACTTAATCAACATTCCTGTCAACCAATCATAGGCCTACACCTAAAACCTGTGGTTGAATGTAGTGATTGGTTGGATGTGGTTCCAGGAACATGAAAGGATGTTGATGTCATTCTTGTGTAAATTACGAGGTGCCTTGTAAGAGACTAAGCTCCCTCAGAAGATGATTGCACCTCTAGAACCTTGCAGCTCTCTCTCAAACCCTAAAATTTACATCTATGTTACTGATCGAACTCAGAATGAAGGTATTTGCCCTTATTGGTGATGAGAAGCCATAATCAAGCGCATAATAAAAAGCATGTCTGATGAAAGCCCAATTCTGTGTTGCTACTGCAGACTTGTATCGTGCATGAGGCATTGTGTGGTGCATGAACCAGCCTGCAAAATTAATATAGAATCTCTCTAGATGATGTGAGGGGAATGCACACCATAAGGAAGGTATTTTTTTCTTCCTCAATGAATCCTCCTCGCCTTGCATCTGGACCTGTCCTTTCATTTTCAGCCTGCTTCTTGTTCATTATGTTAAAGGAATAGTTAGAACAAAAATGACAATTATTTCATAATTTACTCATCCTCATGTTGTTCCAAACCAGTATGACTTTCTTTGGTATGCAGAACACACACACCATACACACACAAATACATTTTCCATGCTCTTTTCCATACTCTTAAAAATAAAGGTTCTTTATTGGCATCTGTGGTTACATGTCACCTTTCTATTTCACAAAAGGCTCTTTATAGTGGAAAAATATTCTTCAAATTATTTAAATTGTTCTTCACATTAAGGATATTTTTTGTTATTTTAAGAACTTTTAAGAACTGTTTGCTGAAAGGTTCTTTGGGGAACCCAAAATGATTCTTCTATTTTTACCAGTTCATACAACTACAGTGAATGGAGACTGAAGATTTCTTGCTTCATATAGGAAACTAAAATTCACAAAAAAAAACGCTATGGGAACCACGATTACATACGTAGCCTGAGACGTTCCCTTTCGAGTGGAACTCATGGCTTGACACTTTGGGAACTTTAATGCCAACGTCGCCACGCCATGAGACTGCCCACAAGGCTGTGTTTCTGCACAGACAGTTGTGAGTGCAGGCTCAGACTGGATCAACCCTGAATGACTTGTGACCCTGGGTCATCCGCATCCAGACTATACAACCTGATGAATGTGTGCAGAAAGGATCATCCAGCTGCAGCACAAATATCTTGCAAGGATGTACCTCTAGCAAGAGCTACTGACTTCAATTGGCTCAAATGGTGCTTCTGCTAATACTCTCAGGGCCAATGCTATGTCCCAGGAAGGAACTCATGACCGGCAGATAGGCCTCAGTTGTCTGGCACTGCGCAACAACCGAGACACCAGATGATGTCTCCCAACAGAACCCCATCTAAAGGTATGTAGCTAGCTAAGATTGAGGCCACATAAACTTTAGTGTTGACGGGTCAGCCCCACTGACAAGCATTCTTGAAGGAACTCTAGCACTGAACCGACCGGGCTGTTCACTGGGTTCAGGTTGCACTGCTCGCACCATGATACGAATAGTCGTCATTTCAGGTCATACAGTTTTCTAGTGGAAGGTGCTCTAGAATTTAGAATTCTCTCAACAATCTCGGATTAGAGACCAGAATATATGAGCTGGTACCTCTCAGGGGCCACACCCAAGGTTTCCAGCAAGATCTGCTGAGCCTGCCTGAAAAGGATGCGTGAATGCAGACCACCCTGGTGATTTATGTTGGAGACTACCAATGTGTGTTTCCTCAAACTGGATTTGTGACACGATTAACTTTAGGGTGAGCATCTTGAACCTGTATGTCCAAAGATTATGCTTCAGGCACCTTAGATCTTAAATTGGATGCAGCCCCCAGTCCTTTTTGAGCATAGTAAAGTAAAGAACTATAGAAGCCTGACTACTCCTCTGTAGTGGTGGTGTAGGTGGAAACACCTGCAGAGGACACAGAGAAAAGGTCGGGCACATGATGTCTTGGTGTGCACGGACCTCTCAGGAGGGGACACCTTCAAGGGCCAGGGCCCATGAGCGTCAGGACTTTTTTTTGCCATCCTGGAGGTGATAACAGATCTGAGATCCTGTCTCCCCTGGAACGACTGAGCCTGAGTGCGCTTTCCAGTCACGGAACACAGGCCTAGATCTGTGGACTCTTTAACTGCCTCCAGGGCTGATCCTTCGCCATAATCCAATTATTTAAGCAGGTCAGCCTGGTAGGCCTGCAAGACCACCATGGTGTGCAGGGACACACCAGCCTGACCTGCTGATGTCTAAGCCTCACCCACAAGGGCCGAAGTAGCCCTACAAGGCTTGATGGGTAAGGCGGGTTTCCTCCACAACGATGCACTTGAGGGGGAGCAATAGTCCGCAAGTGTCTCTTCCACCCTTGGCACCACCCGTAACTGTGCTCACGCATAACGACCACTGTAGAGAATGTTGAGGTGGCCTGCGTATGCACTGCTGCCAAGTACGGATTCCTCTCAGACCTAAACATCTCTGTGTGAAGTTCAGTGAAGAACGGGAGATGGCGACATAAAGGTTGCTCTCGGCCAGATGTTAGGTAGTGGTCATTGAGTTTAGACCATGTGAACGGTTTCTTTTCATCAGGCCACTCAAATTTCTACTTTGCCACAGCACGAGTCACAACCTTAAACAGCTTCTTGAGCATGACTGTTGAGTTCCACTTGAAAGGGAACTGCTCTTCCTCTTCTTGGCGAGTTCATGAGAGAAGTAATAATGTCCGATATTTAGTTCACATAACCAGTCTGAATGATTAGTTCACAAATCTGACTAATGTGGTTCTTGAGTTTAACTCACTGATTGTATGATCCAGCTTACCAAAGGGGAAGATTAGCCTATATGACTTTGAATAGCGCAGGAGTCACATTGACAACGTTAATAACTTTTTTTTGGCACAGAACCAATACAATCCTCAGGGCTTCTTAATGTTTTTTGCAAAAAAAGAAAGAAAGTCATACAGGTTTGGAATGGCATGAGATTAAATAAATGATGACAGAATTTTCATTTTGGAGTGAACTATCCTTTTTTATTGTCTTGTGTCTTTCACCTCTTTTATCTTTCTTTCCATTCCCATTTATTTCTGTCTGTCTTTTTTACCTAATTTTCCTCTCTCATTCTTCTCTCATTCTTCTCTCTATCTCTCTCTCTCTCTCTCTCTCTCTTTGTGTGTGTGTCTCTGTGGTCTCTCTTTCCCCACCCTTTCTTGTTGGTTCAGGAGGGTCTGAGTGATCGTGCCCTACAGCAGAAGCTTCAATTACTCTCCTCTCTCGTACAGCAGGTGAGATACATCATAACGAGAAGATGCAGTAGAGCTGTAGATATTCCTCCTGAATCAAATGTGTAGTCCATTATTCCCTGTCTCAGAACCTGCTTATGACACTACAGAGTATGTTAGAGCCAGATACACAGTGGGGGAAATCTTTAGACTTCTCTTTTATCTCAGTACTGGTGGTGATACTGAGAGCAGCACATGTGGTGTGTAACAATAGCCATTCACTCTGGTTTTGACCTCCTCGGTTCTCTTCAGTCTGTTGAAAATGTTTATTGGCACTATCCATGGTTCAAAACTAGGACAAAAAAAATCGAACATGTTAAAAAATTAGGGGCCGGTAAGATTATTTTAAAAGTTTTTGAATGAAGTCTCTTAGGCTCACCTACTGTAGGCTGCATTTATTTGATCAAAAAGACAGTAAAACAGCAATATTCCCCGTCGGGGTTCCCCGTCAAAAATGACGGGGTTGACGGGGTGAAAATGACGGGGTTCCCCGTCAAAAATTACCAGCCTACAAAAAAATAGCTTATAAATCTCTCATTATACTATATTATCACCCAATATTGGATTCAATCTTTTTGTCAACTTGTTTTCTTTCAATTAGGACTGGTTTTATATTTCTATTTGCATCTGATTAATCGTAAGTCTCATTTATCTGAGAGTAGGCATCTCATTTTTTTTTTGTAACAAAAGTATTATTTATGAATAATTTTCACAATATTAAATTAAATATGAAGAAAAATTGCTCTGTTTATCATACTAGTGTCCTTTAATGTTTAACCAGGGTGTTTGTTTTGAAATGCTTTTATTTTGTAAAAAAAAAAAAAAGGCTCATAGTCACATGTGTTCCCGGTCAAAAATAATAGCTTATAAGTCTCTCATTATACTGTATTATCACCCAATATTAGATTCAATCTTTTTGTCTTTCAATTAGGACTGGTTTTACCTTAACAGAAATTATATTTTTTAAACAAGCTCATTTTCATGCTGTAAATTTTGTGTTAAAAATAGTTTATCGGACATAGTTGTCTAAACATGTCTAAAGAACATGAGTTTTGTGCCTTTATTGCTATAGAAATTAGCCTACTAAGAGCACTTCTCCCGGAAGTACCTACAACCATTTTGTTATCTTTTGGACAAGCATTAACATATTAAAAATGTACTCTTTTTATTTTTATTTTAAAATTTATGTTCATATTTTATTACAGTGTGAATGTGGTTCTTGAGTACTTTTCATTGGGTGTTAGATTTATGCAGTGCTGCACGCACACCTGTTTTCTACATATTCCCTCACTTTAGATGTCTGTTTTTACACACACACACACACACACACACACACACACACACACACACACACACGCACGCACACACACACACAGCCCCTTTCAGAGCCACACATGCCCTGAGGACTAAGTTTGGATCAATTATTTCTGTGATCAAAGCATACACCAACCCAACCATTAATTGATTCCTCAAGTATTCATTACTGAATCCCACTGCTCCTCTCTTTCTTCCCATCTCTTTCATTCTCACTTTCTCATCTTGAAAAGTCATTTTATCTCTTCATATTACCCTCTCTCGTGTGTGCTTACTGTCTTACTTACAAACACATGCACGCATGCATCAACATGTACATCTCATATTGATGGCTTAGTACTCGAGATGATGCACTTTGAAAAACGTATTGACAAGAACTAATGTACTTCTCATCCCTGTCCTTTCCTCGTCTTGCGATGACGTGCGTTCTGATGTCCGTAGAGTTTATATGTCACGTTCTCAGGCACATTGTGTTTTGACTTTGTATATCTCTTACAGATAAAGCTCACTCAAAACTGAATAGTCAGTCTTTATTTTCTCACTCTCATGTCCTTAAAAACCAGGATGCTATTATTTTTTGTGATGGATTTGAACATGAGGGTGATTTATTTAATGATGACAGAATATTCATTTTTGAACTAATAAATGCTTTATTTTTCAAGTGTGTATTTTGATGAGTGTGTTACTCCCTTTTGATACACTCTCAATGATGACCTTTCACCTCTGTAAGAGCATCTCTCGTCCACGTGCGTTCATGTCACACTCACACTCTTCTTCTCCCATAATCCTCTTATCCTGTTCATTGATTGAACAGCTTGTGCATGACAAGCATTGCATCCATGGGAGTGAGATCCAGCTATATGAAAGTTGTAATTTTTCAATGTTTTTTATTCTTTTATTAATAAAAGGTTTTATGGAAAATTTCAAGAGAACCTGATGCATTTGAATTTCTTCTGTTTTGCATAGGCCTATCTGTTTATCAGTGGTTTTCTGCTCTGTTTTCTGCTCACTCTCATGTTTATGGAGCAGAAGTACTCCGCCGCGTCTTTATGCAGCATCACCACAGAGGTTCTAAAGGTCCTAAATGCTACAGAGGAGTTGCTCGGAGAGGCAGAAGGCAAAGTTCATGAGCCTTCTCCGGCTGGCACACCCATGTCCTCAGGCCCGGGAACTAGGAAACTGGACCAGCACCTCACTAAGATGGAGGAAAATGTAAGATTTATTACAAGAAAATGTTCTAATGTTGTTGTTTTTTTTAATAAAGAGGAGAAATCCAAGATCAGTTTATTTAGACAAACTAATTAGAGGATGGCAAAATGGCACAGGCAAAATCAGGACCCCCAAAGAGGAAACAAAAGCACGAAAAAGAGGAGAGATCAAGACGGGGAAGACAGCTAGTCACCGTAAAAAAAAAGAAGGTGATTTATGTTCCCCGTTTTGCGCTATGATTCTGAAGCTAGCCCGCATTAAGCTGTTTTAATTAACATGAAATAAAAAATTATATCAATGACTCGCCCCGATGTTTATGCACTGGACGTTTAACAATATTTCCAAGTATGTTTTTCCATGCAATCGAGCAATGGTAATGGAACACTGAGCTTCAAAAAAGACAGAAAATGCGACAATAAAACCAGTTCAGTGATGTATATTCAGGCTTTCCATCTTGGAACCACTTTCTATGAAATTTACGATGTAGTATTAGTCTTTTATCTGCTTTAATTGTCCCGACAGAGTTAATGAAATAAGAATAAGAATGTCATAAATAGATAAACTAAATCAAAGCAATATTTGATATGACCACCCTTTGGGTTTAAAACCGCTTTTTAAGATGGGGGAAGACCATACAGAATCATCATGCACTTGTTCCGAAAGACAAATGTGCCAATTTATAATGCGTCAAAGAGTTGTGGTGTGTCATGTCAAAAAATGTGCCCGGTGCTGATACCTGTACAATGGGTTGGGTTAAACAAGATGCTCGTGTTCGCTCTCTTGTCAGTGTTATCCAACTTAATTGCTTACTCACGATGTGTAGCAACACAGCTAAAAGTATTTTTTATATTTTTACTTGTTGAGACATACACAAGCACCCTCAAGAGTTGTGTTTGTTATGTTTGAGTTGGGGATGCGTGAAAGGGGCATTTGCAAGGTTGTTTTAAAATATGCTTCACGCATAGCATAGTCCATTAGTGTTAAGCATGCATAGCAGATCTAGGCCGTCAATAGATTAACATAGCCATATTCCTTGTTAATGTCCACCTGTAGTCAATCATTTTATCCCTTAAAACTCACCTTTGATTACCAAAATTACATATTTAAGCTTTTTTTCAAGGAAATCATAATGCCTTAAAATAGCTTGAATGTAACTCTACACCTTATTTAGTATACGCGGTTCTATGAATATGCAAATTAGCCCTGCCTCCACTCACTCACACCAGCTCAGAGATCGTTGATGATCACACGTCGTTGACGTGATTGGTTACAAGGTAGTTTGTGACATCAGAAACACCTGCGATTTTAAACGTAGGTGTTTTTGTTTCACTGCAGTTTTAAGGAAAAAATACTCAGCAATGGTGTTGACTTATGAATTTGCACATGGTTTTTCTTAAACAAAAATATTTAAAACACCACATAGACATATAAACAGCATTAAAAGCTTGATTTTCACCACAGGAGGACTTTATGAGTTTGAGTTCTCATGATTAAAATATCTAGATCAGTCATTAAACTCTTGATGGCACAGGTTGATAGGTCCTTTACATGCAATTTGCAAGCAATCACACCATTACCACATGGCACAAGCTGATTGTGCAGCCAATTCAATTTCTTGCTAAAAATTTAAATAGTCTGGTGGTTCAGTCACAGTCCTGCAGCGCATCAGAGTTCCTCTAAAAGCCTCCACCTCCCCCAGCTCCACCTGCCTAGATCTGCTATGGGATTGATGCATGACTATGTATGCAGCAGCAGCATATCTTACATGCTCACTGCAGCGTTTATGTAAATCTATTGGCAGTAGCAAGTCCATAGCAGCAGCAGAATACGTAGCAGATCTAGTCTGCCAAGACCAAATTCATTAATATTGCCATGTTCTTTGACATGCCAAAACCTCTCAGAAAGTTGTCGTGATTGAAATATATACTGTATATAGACTCACTGTTTTCATTTCTTACTGAAAGCATAACAGTAAAAATTTAAAATAATTATACATTTCACTTTGAAAAATAATGTAAACTTTGACTGTCAAAAATCTAAAATGTTTTACAGAACACCAGCACAACCAAATCTCACTGTGAAAAACCCTGGTTAATGTGTTGCCTCATCATTCAGCTCTCACATAATGGTTTCTGTGATCTGTGTGCAGGTATATTTGGCTGCAGGTGCTGTGTACAGCCTAGAGGGGGCGCTGAGTGACTTAGAAGACTGTGCACGCAGCATCAGCAGCTCCACCACAGAGACTGGACTGGCCTTTCTGGAAGACCAGGTGGCCACCGCTGCCGCCCAGGTGCAGCAGTCCGAGCTCCAGGTGAGCGCTTGCTTTGTGCTATCTATAGTACTCAGACTCTTCGAGTGTAAATTTAGAAGTTTATCTGTTATCTGCAGATCTCAGATATTGAGGCAAGAATATCAGCCCTCAAAACTGCAGGTCTGAATGTATCTGCATGCACACGGTTTTCCAAGAACAAATCTAAACCCATGGTGAGTTTCCCACGCACTTTAATATTACACTTAAGATTAAACTCTGAAAACAAGTAGGATACATGTACAATTGAAATGGTTTTGCTTCATGATTTAAGACTTATTAGTGATGTAATGTTTTTCCTACATCAGTCCCAGACGCTGGACTCTTCTCGTCATCAGAGGAGAAAGCTTCCTGCTCCTCCTCTCAGAAGTCTGTCATCAGGTATGAACACACATATACTACACTTTGAAAGGGTTTATTGACTCAAAAGGGATCTCACCCTCATGTTTTAAGTCATTTTAAACCTGTAAGATTTACTATCTTCTTTGGAGCACAACTAAAAACATAGTGCAGAATGTCCAGAGGGCTAATTTTAATAACAGGGCACTCCAAATAGGTGGAAAAGCACCATAAAAGTGGACTATACTACTTATGCACTAAAATGAATGCCGTATGATGGATTTGTGTAAGAATCAGACCACTAAAAACTGTTCAGTTTAAAGGTGAAACATGTTGTGAAACACAAAATATGTTGTGCCAGGTTTCTCGTTTATTATGGGCTCCATCAGTGGTTCTTACATGTCTCGTCCAGACGCAACACATCTTGACCTGCCATGTTTGAATTAAAGCAACAATATGTAATTTTTTTCGTCGCTAACCTCTTACAATAACAAAGGCGTACGTTGATGACGCAAAATTTCAGCAGAATTATGGAACTTGTCTTCAAGCTGATGGATTTAATAATGTTTATGGATGAGTGAATACATTGATGTTTTTAACATGACTGTGGGATAAAGTAGGGCGCGATTGTTGATATCAGTGAGTCTTGCGAGTCCCGCAGATATAAAGGAATAAGGACCTGCAAGTTCTGTATTACAACTCGCACAAGTCAGTTTTATTAGATGAAACAAAGGTAACGCAGCGCTGTTTCACTTGGTCTACACTATCACACTAAACTGCATTTGAGTGTGGTGAAAGTTATAATGTTATATGTGTTAGTCTTGTTTAGGCCAATAACTGAAAAGGTTCGCTCAGCATCCACATTTGAGTGTGACTCAACACAATCTGGGCAACCTTTGATAATTTGGGGAATTTTAAAATGCCACTTGCCCGATTTGCCAAAACGTAATTTGTACCATGAGCCTATTTTTATTTATTAGCTAGCCCACATAACGCACGTTACAACGTTTGCAACTATAGTTGAAGTGATTAGGCAAGGCTACGTCTGTAGTGACAACTGACAAGGCACACCCTTTTATTTTCTGCTTACCTTGATTGTCATCCAAACTTTCAAACGCGCATCAGCGGCTCCAATTCACACATAGCTGATGTATCAGGTGCAAGGGTTTCAGCGAATCGACGATCAGAGAATACTGCAGTGAGAACGTTGTAGGCAGATGTTACAGCTGTGGGCTCCTCTTCTGTCATTAATACGCTGTGGTCTGGTCTAGTCTAGTCATCAACAGAAAATTAACGGATTGAGAGGGGAGAAAATGGATTTTGGCGTGACATTTCTTGCGTGTGCGTGAGAGCGTGAGATTGATGCTGAAAGCATGAGTGTCACGCCAGATGTGTGAGATTTGGCAACCCTGGTTCTCCTTTTTTCCCAAAGTCTGCTTGCCATGGTCCATAATGTTTGAACGAAAAAACAACAACAGCGTGAGCGTGCCAGACGAAAGGCTGTTGTTCACGTCTTTTGCCATGGTTACTATGGCAGCACGGGCGGAAACGAGGGATATAGCGGATATTACGTCATTAACAGGCGACAAGTGAACAGGAATTCCGGGACGGCCCATTATTTAAAATTGGAATTTCTCTGAATTTAAAAATCTTTGGGAACTTTTGGGATATTGTAAGTACAGTGTAAAACCCATTGAGTTAAGCTAACTCATTTTATTTGAGGAAACTGATTGCCTCAATTCATTTAAGTTTATAAAAAACAATAGTTATGAGTACTCTGAACTTATTTTAATCGAGTTCACTAAAACAATAATATTTCTTAATACACAATTAAATTTTACACTGCATTTAATACTGTATATAGCTGAAACTTCATTTTATTGAGTAAAACAGTGAAATAACAAACTTTAAATAAACTCAGAGCACTTGCAGTTACTGCTAGCTCACAATATCACACACAAAGTCAAATCCAATGATTTAAGCTAACTCATTACATTTGAGTAATGAGACATTACAATTCATTTAAGTTTATTAAAACAATAGTTATGAGTACTCTGAAATTATTTCAGTTGAGTTCACTAAAAGTAGACATTGCAGTCAAGAAATTAAGTGATTAATTAAGTGATTGTTGAGCATTAGTGATGAACACCTGCTGTTAGCATGCAGAATGACTGAAGGAAAAAGAAACACAAGAACTACAACTGACTTACAACCACAACAGTAGATGAAATCAACTGAAGTTAAAATATGTTTAAATCTGTCAAGATCTCAGCAAAGGAGGATTGAACAACTCCACAAACAGCATTACTTCACGTATTACTAACCAGTTTGACTTTTGTCATGCGTCTACAGAAGTTGTTATTGTGAATGAACAGAGGTTTAGATGAAGATGATTTATTGAGTTTCATTTAAAGACACCATGATAGTGGTCAGTGTTTGCTTTAGTTGGGCTCTTGACCCTTGACTTTATAATACCAGTTTTTCCTCTGGCTGCATTTGTTATGGCACAAAAGCCAAAATAAAATTTGAGCATGTGATTGTGTTTTGATGAGGAATTATGAAATGATGAATCATCATTTGGTGTCTTGATTCTCTGATCTTTTCTAGAGAATAATCTCTGATTAAAATGGTGATATATAACTTGTATTATTCATTATAAAAGAACTGTGATTCTGAGGCCCATTGTTGTTACAATCAGATTTTAAAAACCTCTATGTTATCATGCTGACTTACACAGACATCAAGAATCAGTATATGAATCTCAACTATGGTGACCATTAAAAATGATTCATGCTGCAATGCATGCTGGGAGCCATGGATACATACAACTAATAATATAATCAGAGATTAGACTCTGAATGAGATCAGTGAATCAAATCATTTAGGTGATGATTGTCATCATCAAACCTTGACCATCATGTAGACTATGTGCCTTATGCTTCGGACTCTGGGTCCGGATGAATTAGCTCAAATGATCCATAGGGAATTTTAATAACTAATCATGAATATGATCAATATTTTGCATAGTACAGATACATTAAATTGTCGAAAGTGAAAGTGGATTATATGAATATATGAATAATCAATCACAACGAATTATAATTCCTGTTTCATATATCAATAATCTTACTTAACTTCGATTATGAGATAATCTTTAATGGAAATTAATGTAATTATCAAATCGTTGTTCGTCCCGCGACCAACCGTTAGATTAAGTGATTAATTTCTCAACAAAGTTATCCTTTCTCATAAACTCCAAGAAACACCAACCTTCTGGCCGTGAACATTAATATTTCTGGTGTTCATAAAATTAAAACTACCTAATGTAGTACACAGGGAGCGCGGTAGCGCTGATCTGATCTCATTGACGTTTGTATTTTTTTTTTTACGAGCCTTTCACAGAAACAGTTGAATATATTGTTTTAATAAACGCAAACTACAGAATATAACGGATTACACATATTGATTATACACCGATTATATCTATGTACATAATTTACAGTAAACAATACAAGACACGAATAGCGGATGAGAGAGATAAAGAGAGAGAGAGAGATTATTCTGCTTTAAGCTGGTGCTCTTTAGCAGTAGTAACGCACACCTCGCACGCGCGGGGAGCGATTTACAGAGGTTTTTGGTCGTGCGTTTGAGAGAGAGAATAAGAGGGAGAGAATGAGATCGAGGGCCGGGGCGCGCTCGATTTGAATGCGGAACAGAGAGAGAGGGAGCGAGGGAGAGAGTGCTCTGGGGCCCACGCTCGATTTGATTGCGGGACAGAGAGAGAGAGATAAAGAGAGGATGAGAGAGAGAGAGAAAATGGTCACGTGTGACCATAGAACAGCAAACATCACAGACCATTGAGAGAGACATCAATCAAAACACCTTAAAACATTAAAACTCGTAGAGCTTGATACTTGCGAAGTTCGTTTGTGTGGAGCTGTGCTCAGCCTGCGCATGTTCTTGGAGCAGAGTGCGCGCGCTCGTGCTGAGGCGTGCGTGCTTGTTGCCAGAGCAAGCTGTTCGCGGGAGTTTTTGAAGAAGGTCTCTTTGGAAGGGAAGTTGCTGAAGGAATTCAGGCTTCGTTCGTTCGACTCGTAGGTGGCAACGAACAAAGGAGAATTTAAAAAGGAAACAAAAAACACTTTATAAAGGAAATAAAAGAGTGGAGGGAACTCCTGGAAGGAGTTCCAGGATCGGAGACTTTACATGACCAGGTCGGGTAGTAAGAGCAGGAAGGGGGAGGGCAGGAAGAGCGTTTGGCTTTTAAGGAATGTAAGGATAACGCCTTCTCCTGGTGGATGGTCCAATCACCTTCAGTGATTTGAGAGCGGGAGACTTTTCCTTTGTCCTGTCAAGACCCCAGTCTGTGTAGTTTATGACAGAGCTCCGGGACTAATCATTTCTATGACTGGAAAGAATTCATATCGAAATAATCATACCATTACAGTCTATTATCGAGATTCAACTCCGTTAGATTTAGAGAATTACAGAGATATCAAACACTTCCGATTTAGATTATAGGGATACAGAGTTACATAAAATATACAGATTAGAAGCCTTTAGAGTTTGATTGGTACACTTTAAAACTTACATTAAATCCCAAAACTGTCATGACATATAAATGGCAACACATAATACATTTGGTAATGTTTTAAATATGATTCGTTTAAGGAAACGTTTGTGTGTGTGTGTGTGTGTGTGTGTGTGCATACATTCCAGAGGGACTATGGTGGAAGCCCTTTCCTTTGTGCCTTTGTGGAATGTGGTGTCACGTTACATGTTGGAATGGGAGAACGAGACGAAGACCTTTTGTCTTCAGGCAAATTAATGAAGTGTTCGTGATTCCCTAATTTGACCAGATGGCAGTCAATGTTGCTACATATTCCCCCTTTTTGTTCGATTAAGTCAGGGGATGGACTTCATCGAACAACAAATTAGCACAATGGATGACAGGTGGTTTCAAGGCTGAGGGTTCAGCTCAAATGATGATGATGTGGTCGGTGGCTTGGCACCCCCTTTCCGGGGATTCCGTGTGAAACCTCCCGACACAGAGTTCGTGAGCTTGACTGTGGATGTTTGCATCTCGTTGCGTCTGTTGCAGGATGAAGGCCAAGACGAGTGTCGGTGCGTGGTCGCTGACCTTGGAAAGATCCAACAGTAGCAGCTGCGGTCCAGGTTTGGACACAGGTGAGGTATTCAGGCTTGGCGGTTGCCCATGCTTGGAGGGCTGTGTTGCCAGGAGCAATGTTCGTGAGTTGGGACCCCCTTTTCTCAAACCAGAGATCTCCTTCTGGATCTAGGGTGACGTTGTAGTTCTTAAAGGATGGGAGTTCCAGTGCTGTCTGGTACTCTTTGCTCGGAAGATGGTACCCTGACAGGTTACCGAGGTGTGAGATGGCACCTGTCAGTACTTGAGTCGGCATACTCGGGTTGAGCAGGTTGACACGGCTGGTTGTATCATGCTGTTCGTGAGTGACAGTGGCTGGGTGCGCAGGTGTGTTAGCCAGCCATCGTTCACCTACAATCTTTGCTTGTGTTTCTGTGACTTGTGTGCGAGGCTTAGCTTCAGCAGGGCAGCGTGTGTGGCTGACCAGGGGTTGCAACTCGCAGATTCCTTCAGTGTTGTCTCTGAGGAAGGGCTTGCTAGGGCAGAGATAATGAAAGTCTTTGGTCAAGGTGCACCCGTGCAGGTTTGGGGCCGGGTACAGCAGGGTGTCGCTGTCGGGGTAGGCCACCGCGTCTGGAGTGCATATCTTGAACTGGGTCCTGCTTTTCCAGGACCCGCTGTTGACAATGTCTTTGAGCCTGGAGGTTTGGTTTGACTCGATGATGGGTAGGTTTAGGAGAAAACCCACTTCTCTCTGCTCGGGGTTGACGTGAAGTGGGGTGGCGCAACCCAGAGAGTAAGCAAGGTGCGTTTGTAGAGGGTCAGCTGGCGTGGTGATGCTGGAAGCCAGCACAGTTCGCACAAGGCTTAAGGGTTTCAGGTACGGTGGGATTGCACCTGTGGCTAGGCTGTCAGTGGAGGAGCTAACCTCCCACAGCATGTCTGTCGTTAGTGCTGTAAACAGCGGAGTCTGGGCAAAGTCTTTCTGGAAGATATTAAACAGCGGTTTCATTGAGTTCACAGTCTGGTTCGCTGCGTTGACACTGGACATACCAATGTTAAACAGAGTTCTGGCGGCAGCTACGGCTCCGAGCAACGCTCCCAGGAACCGTTCGGATCGGTGGTTGGTGCTTAGGAGTCCTGATTGCGTGACAGTCACTTTCTCAAGTTGGTTGAGCAGGTGTTCGACCTTGGCTTTGGCGTGAGAGAGGGAGTCCTCTGTCCGTTGGGCACTTGCCCAGATGTATGGGGCTGCGGTGCTGGGGTAGTGTGCTCTGTAGACCGGGCGGGACTGGATGAGTCGACCATACACTGGCTGAGTGTAGGTTCCGCAGTCGGTGATCAGAAGTCTCAGTTGTTCTCTCGGTGGCAGCTGTCCTCTGGATGGCTGACAGCACAGCATGACGACCCACAGCAGCAACCTGGTACAGATGACAGGGAGAGAGAGAGAGAAAGGGAAGGAAGAGGCAAACGAGGGTTGTCTTTGGTTGGACAGGGCAGTTCTTTTGCTTTGTGGGTGGCAGCTAGGTTTAGCTCGCCTTGGCCCATGTTTTGTCACATCTTTCTGCCAGCCTGTCGCTTGCTTCAATGTCTCGTCAGTGACTCTGGTGCTGTGTTGTGCCGCACATGATGCGTCATAGATAAACATTGGCATGACCCCCCTTTTGCAACTGTTCACCCCAAGCTTTTGCGCTGTGATGTCAACAGGTGCAGAACCCGTAATGTTGTGTGTATGCAGCGTGTGCATGTTATGCAGCGGTTTGAGGCACTGGCTGTCAGTGAGCTCAGACGGCGTGCAAGGGTGGCAGGAGGGGTATAAGTGGAGGCAATGCCAAGTCGTTGTTGTGGTGTCAGAAGCCCGCATGTCCGCTATGTTTGGTGTTGCAGGCTGCGGAGCCCGCGTAAGAGGCACAGGGTTAGGCAGTGTAGCCTGTAAAAGTCTTGTGCAGTGTGTAGTCGCTGCAACGTTGAGGGCGGGTGGGTGGGTCGGGTGTGACCACCGCTTTCCGTTTGGTGCGCCAGGCTTGGCGCGGGCATGAGTTTGTTCATGTGGCTGCAGGTCAGTCTTGACCTTGGCGCAGCATTTGTTAAAGTCTTTTGTGGGCTGGAAGGTGCAGGGTAGCGAACTTGAAACTTGACCTGTTGCTAAGTCTGTGTCGTTGTGACTGGCTGTGGGAGTTCCCATGAACTGTGTGACCTGGCAGTCTGGCTCTGTGGAAAGTCTCGTGACCTCTGTGATCTGACAGTCTGGCTCGGGTGGCCTGTGTGACTGGATGGGGAGAGGTTCTGGCACTTGAGCCCAAAGAGTTCGCTTTTTGAAGTCCAGTAAGGGCTCGAAACGATCCAGCAGGTCTTTGCCAATGATGAGTGGATGAGTGTTCATTGGTGAAACGTACACAGGGTGAGTCAGCGACATAAAACCTATTGACAGGTGGATTAGAGTTAGCTGTTCGAGTAGGATGCTATTTTGGCTGTATGAATGCACATTTAGCTCACAAGTGTGGGATTCAAAAGTTCGATTCTGTCTCTTAGCTTCGACTTTGAGTCTTTTGAAAAGTTGAGATGAGATCACAGTGAGGTCTGCTCCTGTGTCTATCAAGGCTTCAAGTTTCACTTCCTTCTCCAAAGTGCAGGCTAGGTAGGGTTTCCTGGTCACCCCCCTTTCAAGAAGGTTTCCCAGAAACTGTGGCACCGGGGCTGTTGTTGTCAGCCGGAGTGAATGGTAGGTGTTGTCAGTTTGTGATGCAACAATGAGTGAGTGAGTGGAGCTGCTATTTGGTGATGTAACAGCAAAGTTCATGGGTTGCGATTTGATAACAATGTCTGGTGGGTTGTCCCCGGGAGGGACGTGTGGCTTGCTGCGGGGGCAGCTAGCCGGAACAGCACTTCCTGGGACTTTGTGATGTTGGTCCCAGGTGTGATGTGTTGTGCTGTTTCGTGTAGTGTGTGCAGCTGTCAGCTGTGGTGCTGGAGCGGAGCTGTCACTTTGTGGTGTGACAGCTAGCTCTGTAGTCTGTGGGGGACGAGCAGTGTTCGTGGTGCTTGGCTCAGGCAGATGGCAGTCAGACAGGGTGTTGGTTTCAGTTCTTATGCTTAGACATAAGATGTCTGGTTCGTCCTTGTCTCTCTTGCGATGTTTCTTGTGAAGAAACTCTTTCAGCATCCTCACGATCTCTGCTGTCTCCGACGTGGCTGCACTGTGTTTTTCTGGTGTGCGATGAGGCTTGGGCTTACCAGTAGCATGTCGAGAGGGGTTCCAGGGCTGGCTTTCTGGGCTTGGAGTTCTGGACGGCGGGTGATGCAGGTCCCAGAACCTCTTAGAGCGCTCGCTCCGATGCTTTGGATGAGCACCGTCACGGTTGTGCTGCCCTCTGCTGGCTTGGAACGGTCTTGACTCTCTGTGGTACAGTCTGTGACTGTGGTGCTGTTGGGCGCCTTCTGTGTCTAGCTCTGAGCAGTGCTCAGAGACAGAGTAGGTTGTGGGGTCTTTTACAGTCTTTTTGGAAATAGTCTTTTGCTTGGTGTAAGCTTTGTGGACCAAGTCGCGTAGCTGTTGGGTGGACATGCTACGTGGACAGGCCAGAACGCCTAAGTGGTGACTCACTGTGGGATGCAGATTTCGGAGGAACAGCGTCCTGAAGTTGACATCTTCTTCCATACCGGGCATGTTTCGTGCTCCGAAGTAGGCGTGTCGGAGTCGGCCGTAGTAGGTCTGTGGGTGTTCAGGTCGGGCCTGTTTGATGTCCATGGCGGCGATGAACCCCTGATCTGACTCTGGATCGGAGAATTCACGGATCAAAGCTTGTCGCAGCTGCTGGTAGTCCCTTTTGACAGTCTCTGGTTGACGGTCTAGGAAGCTGCGCACGTCACGGCTAGACGTAATTCTGAGCAGGTAAAACTTGTCCCAAGCTGTCACGTTGGCGACAGTTTGCAGGTGAAAGTCAATGTCTTGAAGGTAAGCATGTACATCATGGCCTCCTGCAAGGTTTGGAGTGAACGTGGGGATGTTTCTGGCCAACTTGTCAAAGTCTGTGGGGGAAGGGCTGTGGCTGGGGGCCCAATCCGTCTGGAGGGGATTCTGACCCGTTTCAGCTCCGCCCCCGTCAGCTTTGGGAGCCGTGCCGCGATTAGCGGTGAGTGTTCTCTGTGAGGGCCCCCCCCTTTCTGCTGACAGGGGTTTTTGTTGGCTGGCTGGTGATGTCTGGAACAATGGGCTTTCGCCCCCCTTTTCAGCCCTGGGTTGTTGGCTGAAAGGTGCGTACCAGCTGGTCAGGGGAAACTTTGTGGTGTGTGTTTCCCCTACCCGGTCACTATTAAGTCTGTAAGAATGTCTCAGTTCTCTGTGAACAATGTCAAGTTCGTCTCTGAGATCATGTCTCTGCAGAGTAAGCTCATGGATTTCAGCTCTGGCCACCTGTAAGTGTTTTTCACAGGCTGTGGCTTTAGCGTTTTTGTCTCTTAGTTCAGTCTTTGCTCTCTCGAGGAGAGTGTCACTTTGTTGGAGTCTTTCGTCGAGTTCTTTACAGGTTTCATTCTCCGACTGTTCTCTTTGGTCTGTGTCGAGGCGAAGATCTTGCAGGGCCTTTCGAAGTCTTTCTACTTCTTTCTGTAGCTCTGGATCTGTGGCGTCCTCTTTCTCGGTCTGGAGAAGAAGCTGGTCTAGGTGACTTTGGGTGTGGGCCTGGTTCCTCCGGGCCTCCTCTGCTTGAAGCTTTAGCGCTGCTGCTTCCTGCTCCAGGTTGATGTGGCTCCTTTCGCTGAGCCGTGCCTGGGCGACGAGTTTGTGTGCGAGGCTTCCGACGATCTTGGCCCAGTCCTTGTAGCTGTAGCTCTGTGTCGGATCGTGGGTCATCAGTTTGACCAGGTCGGTGTCCAGCTGTTCCCGGCTCCGGGGCTCTGTGTCAGCGGCGTCTCCGGGCAGGAAGTCGGTCGTCATGGCTCTCAACCACAACTCGAGTTCGTCCCACTGGGCAGCCATACTGGACGGCCGTGACCTTGGCACACTGTAGGCGAGAGAGAACACAGAACACACACACAAAAAGAGACCAATGCAAGTTCGTTTTAAGGTTGACGAGCTATGATCATACGGCTATGCCGTTTATGAGAATTTTGGGGCTAACTGATGCCAACAGTTAGACAGTTCACGGAGCCAATTAACTTGGGTCGTCTGAGGACCTGCACTAGGGGTTGTGACGAGCAGTAGCCTGGCGGGTCACGTGGTGGCCCCGGCTGCTGGTGGTCACTCCACTACTTAGTTTCCTTGATGGCTCTCTCAGGTTACTGTTTCTAGGTGAAATGAAAGAAACAAATCACAACAGAACAAAGGATAGAACAGATCAAAGTGAAATAAAATCAAACAATAGTAACACGGTATGTGTCAGAGAGAATAAGGAGGCCTAAGCCTATTACCACTGCCAGAGTTTACGATAGGGCCTACAGGTGAGTGGGGGCTATCGGGGTAGAAAACCTAGGAAGATGGTGAGGCTTGGAGAAAAGGATAGGGGCCAAACACTTAAATGACCGGGGAATATCTAATATTCTGTGGCTTATACTAAGTGTATGGGTTTTACCTTATTTAGTCTGCCTGGGGTGAAATGAGGTCACTCAGGAGGGAGCCGGCGGCGCGGTCAACCTTCTTGACGGTCCCAAACACTCGACCACAGTGGACCCGGGCCCTCTGTTACTCTGTGTACCACGGTGCGACCTTCTCAAACAACTTGCGACCTTAAACACAACCTGGCAACACCAAGGTGTCAACTGCCAGACAGCACGACAAAATTGGGTTTTCCCCGGAACCCGGCCCCTGCAGCAGGCCCTGGTTCAGGTAATTGTCCCGAAATTGCCTTGTGTGTCAGCTGGCGTGGTTGACTTTACCCTTGGAGTGCTAAATTGCTGATGTAGCAGTTGCGTGCCACCCCAATGGTAAGAGACAGAGGAGTCCGAGACTCACGCACGGCCGGTGTCGGTCGTGACGACCAGGTGACCCCGCTCGCTGGAAACCAACCAGAGATGACTGTCAAATCACCCCAGCGCCCTAGGGAGAACTACATATGGGTACACAAAGAGGGGTAAACAGGTGAAAGTTAAAGTCAATTAAGGCTTTCTTGTTTAAACCAAGTTTAGTAATTATGTATGTAGAAGTAAAGGCAAAGGCTTTGAAATAATGGTAAAACAAAAAGGGAATTATGATAATGTTGGTGATTATCAGAATAACCTAACCTAAAAGAGAGATGAGAAAAATTAGGAATAATAATTAAAAAAAAAAAGTAATAATTTTTTTTTTGGAAAAAAAAAATTAATTAAAAAAAATAATAATAAAATAAAATAATGAAAAGACAGGATGAACCCAGAAGAAGAGACAGGCCGCAGTAGTGGGTTTGTCCCACAAAGGGGCGTATCTCCTTTCCGTGGTCGACCTGGTTGAACAGACAAACTTATTCAAATTGAATTCAAACTGGTTTAAATCGAATTTAAATAAGCCTGTGCGGAAATGTAAAAATCAGAGTGATATTTTATAATAATCCAGATGACGTTAAAGCATCAGTAATTACTATGAAATAATCAGAAGGGAAAGATGAAATAAGTACACACTTCAAAAGAGTGAAAGGGGAAAAAGAGTGGCACCGACTTAGTATCCACAAGGCCACGCGGTGGCGCTGTTTCCTTCTAGTGGATGACAGTGGCTGCCAGCCAAACAAGATTTAAATCCAAAATTTAAATCTGATTTAACTCGAATTTAGATAAGCGTGTAAGGGAATTGAGAACTCAGAATGATATCGAATAATAACTTAGATGCATTAAAGTATCAGTAATTATTATAAAATAATCAGACGAGAAAACAGAAATAAAGCAATTCACACAGAATTGGAAACAGAGAAGCGAGTTGAATGAACCGCTTTAGCGGGAGGCGGCCACTGGGTGGCGGACTTCCCTCTATGGGCTCTCAATAGCTGGGCTGGGATTTAATTTAAGTTTTAATTCACCTCTTGTTTGAACCAAACTCAAAGTAAATGTACCAGTCACAAGCAGGAAAATTGTCTAACACAAAATAATATTCGCACGAGCAAAGCTGGAAATGCCAATAATTATTGAGAATTTAGACATAAGCTAATTCACTATTCATCATAGAACACTTGAATTTAGCAGTATGAGAGCATTATCTGAAACGGCCACGAGATGGCGTAGTCGCGCTCATGCAGGCTGACGTCAGTGGGAGGCGGTGCTCACGCAGGGTGACGTCATTGGGGCGCGTATTTTGAGACTTGAACACCTAAAAGGACCTCTGGTGTTTAGTCCGCGGAATTACAACCAATTTTAAATGTGACTCTAAAGAGCTCAGAGCGTTCAGCTCAGTCACGTGCTGATTTTCTGCAATAAAATCACAAAGGAAACAAGATCTCTACAGATCTTCGGGTGCTATACTGCACAAGAGAGAGCGTGTCAGGACTTCTTCACTGCACTTTATTACTCAAATGTGGAAAACAGGAATTATCATCTGTTGTTGGGTTCCCGTAAACATTTAACCACAATAGCACTTATGATTTAAAAATGTCTTAGGTTTACAAAATGGGTAGCTAATCCAATTTTCGACCAGGAGTTATCGTTATTTTAACGATCTAAATTATTATTAGGCCTATTATCGAAACGGAGGAGACTCGCTCTGTTCCAATCTACCGCGTGAACAAAGAAACTCGTTTGATTTCAAGCGGGCTAAAGCAATATTAATTACAGGCTGAACAGAGATTCTTTTCTCTAGGACATTTACCGGTATTGTCACTTCCAGCGTCTGTTAATATGCTTGAGCTGAGCTGGCTCGGCGCCAGTCCGTTCTTCAGTGAGCGCGCGTGGGTTCGCATTTGGGCGCGCGCGTTTCCTCACTGAACCGCGTGGACTCTCGCTGGAGCGCGCGCGTGGGTAACACAATATTAAGAATGTACAGTCCGAGACATGTACAGAGATTCCGTTCTCTTTACCGAAACAATATTAATATAATACATCGAAGTTTATTTTAGCAATTAACAGGGGCTGAAAATGTTAAACATATCTTAGCAGGGGTCAATTTGCTTTGACTGAGGTCGGCTTCGTGCCTTCTAACAGTCCTTCAGTGAGCGCGCGTGGTTTTTGCCTTACTAGGGCGCGCTTGTTTCCTCAATGGGAGCGCGTGGGCTCTCGCGTCTCGCTGGAGCGCGCGCATTACATTAATACACAATATAGACGAAACTGATTTGCTCGTAAAACACAAAGTTTGAGATTGCGCGTAATTTTCTCCACCAAATAATGTAGACTATGTGCCTTATGCTTCGGACTCTGGGTCCGGATGAATTAGCTCAAATGATCCATAGGGAATTTTAATAACTAATCATGAATATGATCAATATTTTGCATAGTACAGATACATTAAATTGTCGAAAGTGAAAGTGGATTATATGAATATATGAATAATCAATCACAACGAATTATAATTCCTGTTTCATATATCAATAATCTTACTTAACTTCGATTATGAGATAATCTTTAATGGAAATTAATGTAATTATCAAATCGTTGTTCGTCCCGCGACCAACCGTTAGATTAAGTGATTAATTTCTCAACAAAGTTATCCTTTCTCATAAACTCCAAGAAACACCAACCTTCTGGCCGTGAACATTAATATTTCTGGTGTTCATAAAATTAAAACTACCTAATGTAGTACACAGGGAGCGCGGTAGCGCTGATCTGATCTCATTGACGTTTGTATTTTTTTTTTTACGAGCCTTTCACAGAAACAGTTGAATATATTGTTTTAATAAACGCAAACTACAGAATATAACGGATTACACATATTGATTATACACCGATTATATCTATGTACATAATTTACAGTAAACAATACAAGACACGAATAGCGGATGAGAGAGATAAAGAGAGAGAGAGAGATTATTCTGCTTTAAGCTGGTGCTCTTTAGCAGTAGTAACGCACACCTCGCACGCGCGGGGAGCGATTTACAGAGGTTTTTGGTCGTGCGTTTGAGAGAGAGAATAAGAGGGAGAGAATGAGATCGAGGGCCGGGGCGCGCTCGATTTGAATGCGGAACAGAGAGAGAGGGAGCGAGGGAGAGAGTGCTCTGGGGCCCACGCTCGATTTGATTGCGGGACAGAGAGAGAGAGATAAAGAGAGGATGAGAGAGAGAGAGAAAATGGTCACGTGTGACCATAGAACAGCAAACATCACAGACCATTGAGAGAGACATCAATCAAAACACCTTAAAACATTAAAACTCGTAGAGCTTGATACTTGCGAAGTTCGTTTGTGTGGAGCTGTGCTCAGCCTGCGCATGTTCTTGGAGCAGAGTGCGCGCGCTCGTGCTGAGGCGTGCGTGCTTGTTGCCAGAGCAAGCTGTTCGCGGGAGTTTTTGAAGAAGGTCTCTTTGGAAGGGAAGTTGCTGAAGGAATTCAGGCTTCGTTCGTTCGACTCGTAGGTGGCAACGAACAAAGGAGAATTTAAAAAGGAAACAAAAAACACTTTATAAAGGAAATAAAAGAGTGGAGGGAACTCCTGGAAGGAGTTCCAGGATCGGAGACTTTACATGACCAGGTCGGGTAGTAAGAGCAGGAAGGGGGAGGGCAGGAAGAGCGTTTGGCTTTTAAGGAATGTAAGGATAACGCCTTCTCCTGGTGGATGGTCCAATCACCTTCAGTGATTTGAGAGCGGGAGACTTTTCCTTTGTCCTGTCAAGACCCCAGTCTGTGTAGTTTATGACAGAGCTCCGGGACTAATCATTTCTATGACTGGAAAGAATTCATATCGAAATAATCATACCATTACAGTCTATTATCGAGATTCAACTCCGTTAGATTTAGAGAATTACAGAGATATCAAACACTTCCGATTTAGATTATAGGGATACAGAGTTACATAAAATATACAGATTAGAAGCCTTTAGAGTTTGATTGGTACACTTTAAAACTTACATTAAATCCCAAAACTGTCATGACATATAAATGGCAACACATAATACATTTGGTAATGTTTTAAATATGATTCGTTTAAGGAAACGTTTGTGTGTGTGTGTGTGTGTGTGTGTGTGCATACATTCCAGAGGGACTATGGTGGAAGCCCTTTCCTTTGTGCCTTTGTGGAATGTGGTGTCACGTTACATGTTGGAATGGGAGAACGAGACGAAGACCTTTTGTCTTCAGGCAAATTAATGAAGTGTTCGTGATTCCCTAATTTGACCAGATGGCAGTCAATGTTGCTACAATCATCACCCGATCATACTTTTCCTTAAATTTTGTGCCATAAGAAATGTTTCATAAACACTCAATTACAGCAGCCAAAGAAAAACTTGCACTCAAATGTACAAGGGTCAAGAGCCCAACTAAAGCAAAAGCTGATCTCTATCATGGTGACCTTAAACCTTGTATTTCTTGTGTTTCTCTTTCCTTCAGTGATTCTGCTTGTTAACAGCAGGTGTTCATCACTAATGATCAATCATCACTTAATTGATGATTAATTAACTTAACTATACAATTATTATTCCATTATCATTCTGGGATCTAGAAATGTTCTATAACTCATTCAGTTTGAGTTATGTTTCAGTCATTCAAGCCACTTCAAGTTTCGGTATTATTTGAGTCCAGTGAACTCAATTTAATTGAGTAAATATTACTGTTAGGTTTTACAGTGCTGCAGGAAATACTGCATATCACTCTGTGCAAGTGATTTTGGGATATTTTATTACAAAATTCTTACATATTATACCTTTAAGTGACATTCTGTGCAAGTCACTTCTTGTCAATGAATGGGTCAAACCAGTTCACAAAAAGTCTTAATCAGCAATTTATAAACAAAAGGACAAAAGTTGATAAGGGACTATGAATTTTATGAATGACAGACTGTTTGGAGTCATGTCTTACCATATACATTTTCAAGCACTATTGTCAATTCACCTCTATTTGTATAGTGCGTTTCAACAATTCAAATGGTTTCAAAGCAGCTTCACAACATTAAACAGGAAAGTAACAGAATTATGAAAAAATGATGCAAGAAAGTATTGATGCAAACTTCATCAAATATTAGACCATGTATGGAAACCTTTGCTAATCATTTATTTGTCAATAGTAACTGACATGTTCAATTCTACATGCATGTTTTTCAATACATATAAGAAAGTATCTAATGTCTGCAAAATGACCTCACTTATTTAGTCTGAGGTCAAAGCATTAGTCTCAAAGTCTGATTAAGGAATCATGATCTTAAAAAGAAATCTAAATGATTCTTCTCAGTCTTTTTTTCAGTTTTTTTTTCATGTGAAATATCTTGTATCTCTAAAGAGGCTGTAACACCCTCAATGTAATCAGTTGAATTTTCAGAAACACAACAATGCTTAAATCCTACATGTCTTATAGATGCAGTACTCTGTGTACTGTGCGTGTGATCACATCATGAACCTGCTAAAATCCCACAGGCAACAATTTCATGTGGTTCAGAAAAAAGAGCAGCTTTTTCTTCCAATGACGTTGAGGAAGGGGGAAAAAAATCTATATTCACACCTAGTGACATTACACATTTTGATTTGAAAAGAAAGGTGGAATGAGCAACCAGTGAAAAGGTGCAAAACTTAATGCACCATGTGGAGACACTGGGAGAAGAAAAGAGGGTCCATTAGAGAAGAAACAGAGAGTCGGCCAGCAGTATTATCTTTTTTCATCTCTTGTCTTTTTCTGCTTAATCTTCCTACTAATCAGGGTTTCTGTTTAGCGCTGCCCATTGATATGACCATGATTCATCTTGATTTCTTTATTTCACATTAGCTGCAGCTTCAAAGGACAAGCTTACTTTTCCAGTTCAGCTGTTAGTCACACAAATCTACCAATAGGAGACGGTAACAGCTTGTACAAAGCCTGAAGTGGTTCTTTAGTCAACGTTGCATGTTGTAATACTGCAGAATCCATGTCAATACATCAGAAAGCTGGACAGTGTGTTGTATGTTGACATTAAAGTAAAAAAGAAAGAACATTCTGTTGTTAACTCATCCAGTATGACATATAAAACCAGTATGACTTTCTTATGTGAAACACAAAATATGATGATTTGCATCAAAGTTCATGCTTCCCTTTTACATTTTACAACCTATACTCACCTTGCTTGCATTGTCATAAAAAGGTCAAATTATCTGATATTTTGCTAGAATTATTGACCTTGACACAGTCATGAGGGTACAGGGGTCATCGCTATGATATAATTTGCTGTTTAAGGTTTTTTTTCTGCATGCTGGTCAAACCACTTGACTTTGATTTGGTGGACCAGCAGGGTTTTTTATATATATTTTTTTATATTAGTAAGCAGTGAATCAGTTTTGTTAAAAATTTGATTATGTTAAACTAAGGTCTTTACAATAATTACATTTTGTAATAAGTCTTTTTTCTTCATTATGGCCCATAAAATATATCAGAATAAATCTATTTACTTCTGAGATTAAAAGTGCTCATCATATAAAATGTCCACTTAAGGTGTTGGTTCTATGAATTCCAATTTAATATATATGCATATTTTATATAGAAATAATATATTATGCATGTATTTTTCATGTTAATTCGTTAATTTTAACATGTACATTTAAATGTTAAAATGTATTTTCATTAAGGTGACCCAGTAGTGCACAGCACAGTGAAATTAAACAACACAAAGAAAACAAGCTACAACACAAAAAAAATTGGCACAACATAATGGAAAAAAGCCACCTCACAATCAAAATGGTAATAAGCTCGTACACAAACGGGGCCTATATATATAAATATATATACATAAATGCACTTTGTCTCTTTTTAATTAAGCGCTGTTAGAGTTGAATGAGCCGAGGGATTTAATGCAGGTTGTAATGATCTAACGAAATCCAAATTTTGATATCCAATATATTTTTACATATGAACCCAGTTTGTGGTAAAGTGCATTTTCCAAAGGCATTTATATCCAAATTTTTAACAGTTTCTAACCCTGGAACTTGGCACATAATACTGTTGAATTAATTTCACAATGCTGTTTGAGGATCATACTAAATTTGGGGTTCATAATAGAGGTAATGGTCTAACAATATTACTAATTTTAAACAGTTTTTACCGTACCAGGCTTTTTTAAATGACCCTTTAAATTCACATAGCTATATAAATGACTTGTCTAATGGTTAAAAAGAAAAGAAAAGGGTACTACTGTAAAATTTCGTTAGACCATTACCTCTGGTATAAAGTCCTTAGTGGCCTAGAAGGGGAGTGGGAGCATTTCTGTTGCGTTTTGGCTTGTTTCTGTTGTATTATGGCTTGTTTCCGTTGTATTGTGGCTTGTTTCCGTTGTGTTGTGGCTTGTTTCTGTTGTATTATGGCTTGTTTCCATTGTATTGTGGCTTGTTTCCGTTGTGTTGTGGCTTGTTTCTGTTGTATTATGGCTGGTTTCTGTTGTGTTGTGGCTTGTTTCTGTTGTGTTGTGGCTTGTTTCTGTAGTATAATGGCTTGTTTCTGTTGTATTGTGGCTTGTTTCTGTTGTATTGTGGCTTGTTTCTGTTGTATTGTGGCTTGTTTACGTTGTATTGTGACTTGTTTCCGTTGTATTGTGGCTTTTTTCCGTTGTGTTGTGGCTTGTTTCTGTTGTTGTGGCTTGTTTCTGTTGTTCGTTGTGTTGTGCACTACTGGGCTGCACTACTGGGCCACTGTACGAGACAGGTGTCCCATATGTCAATTTACTGTATGGTTTCAGAAGGGTGCTTTCAAGTAGGGCAAGGGGTCGATAATGGTTAAAATGGTAATCACCATTATTTTGCTAAAATATATATTTACCCTAGATTGCATAGTTATCAAAAGGGATAATGCAATAATGGCCATTTCACATGTCAAGTCATCTTCATTTATATAGCGCTTTTAACCCATTTAAGCCCACCGGCAACTATAGTTGCTGCAGTGTATAGTTGTCATTTTCCTTTTGAAAGTATTTTTCTAGATGTTATCCATGTTTAATGTCTCAATGACATGCAAGCAAACAACCAAGTAAAGGATTTCAAGAATAAAAAAAAGGTATTCACTTCCTTCCTGTCACATGAGGCTGTCAACTTCCTATGCCTACTTCCAGGAAGCATGGCAAAGGCAAACCCTCCCAAAGAAAGGTCATTTTCATGTTAATAATACGATTTTTTTTGTTGACATATATATATCTATATAATCATGAAGGTCTCTAGAATCATCCAAACAAAACAAATCTTACAAGAGATCTATAGTTTTTTGTATACTTAGTCAAAAGTCCAAGCGGCAACTATAGTTGCCGGTGGGCAAATGCCTTGTAAGTACATATATCATGGGAAAATGGATTATACTGTGTTAATAGGTTAATAAATCAAGGTTATTGGTCTTGTTTAGTGCATAAACATAACTTAACCCTTTAAATGACATCTGTATGCACTGTTATTTTTGTTATTTGCCATTTTGTTATTTGTTTTTTTGTTTGTTATATAGATATATATTTTTCTTCATTCTATTTATTTGTATTTATTTATTTATTTTCATTTAACTTTTTGATACACAATGCCCTGATATGGCTGCACTTTGTTCTGAACTTTGTTCCACCACTTTAACCCTTGTGCGTGTTTCGTTTGTGGTTTACAGTCGGGCTGTTTGGAGTCTTAGAGCCCCAGGCAACAAAATATAGGCTAATATTGTAACAAAAAAATTGTTTTTTGTTTTTGTTTTCACAATGTCATTTTACTCAGTTTACTCAGTTATTGTAAACATTTTACTCAGCCGAAGAAGAGCGGGACCTCGCAGGTGACTGGAGTGAGCGACGGGGCATCACGTGGCTCATCGCTTTGGCGCGCTTCTGCGTCTCGGAAAAACGCTCCGTGACTGACTCCACGGCATCACCAAAGAGGCCGGAGGGAGTGACTGGAGCGTTCAGGAGCGTCTTGCGGTCTGAGTCCTTCAGGTTAGCCATAGGTGCCTGTTGAGGACGACCATAAATCCCATGGAGCGGCCGATAGCCTGTGCAGAGCGCTTGGTGGCCATCAGTGCGAGGTCCGTTGCCGCGCGCAGATCCCTGATGACGTCAGGGTCCACTGCGCCGTCGTCCAAGGATTGGAGCAGCTTTGCCTGGAACACCTGCAGGATTGCCATGGCGTGAAGAGCTGAAGCTGCCTCCCCCGCAGATGCATAGGTCTTGTCTGCCTGGTGGGCTGTGAACCTGCACGGCTTGGAGGGCAGGCTGCGGTCCGAACCCAGCGCAGACGAAGACGGGAACAGGTGCGCCGCAACGGTCTCCTCGAAGGGAGGCATGCGCACATACCCGTGGGCTTCCGCCCCGTCCACGTGCGCGAACATGGCCTGCGTGTTAGAGTGGGTGCGTGCCGATTGGGACGCAGCCCACGACTTCACCACGTGCTCATGGACGTCCGGGAAGAACGGGGGTACTTCTCCTCGATGCAGTCTGACGACGGCTCGACTGGAGGAACCACGAGTCCAGCTTGCTTCTCACCGGCTCATCCGGGGCGCTCCACGTGAGGTCCAGCTCCGTGATGGCCTTAGCGAGGACCCTGACGAGCTCCTCCTGGAGGTCTGCAGGGCCCTCTTGGTCGAGGCGTTCTGATTGAGACGCCCATTCCTGTTCCGACGCCGATAGCGACATGGAGTCGTCTTCCCCGCCAGCTCCGAAGGAGACGAAGTTCGCGACGGCAAGGGGGGGGGCGAAAGCTCGCGTCCGCGAAGCTGACAGCGTCGAAAACCTCGTCCACGGGCGGGGGAGGGCCCACCAGCGGCTCGCTGGCGGCAGTGGGCCTCATCCCTACTGTTGCTCGAGCCACTTCGCTTCTGGCTCTGAGGGCGCGCACTGGCAGCTCGGCGCAGTGGGCGCACGTTTCGTCATTCAGTGCCGCTTCGGCGTGGGCGAGGCCCAGGCACGCGACACAGAACTCGTGAGGGTCGGGCGGGTCCAGGGGGCCCGCACATATCTGGCATGTAGTAGCCATTGGATGCTTCGAAGAAAAGTTGATAGTCCTCTAATGCAACTTCTACGATGACTGATTTCTAGCGTGAAGAAAGAGATTCTGACGCAATTGTCACGCCCATGCATTTTATACTGCCCGCGAACCTGTCAGTATTTGCATGCTTCGCGTCAATTGGCCAGCTGTCCCTCAGCTGGCGTTAGCTTATAAGATTTCAGCAAAAATGGAGAAGGGAGGAGTTCCCATATACGTCTCAGTTGACGTAATGTTGAAGTTACCGCCTTGAAAGGGAACTGCATTTTCCAAAAGATGTGCAAAAATCTTACACTAAACTGTGTCAAATTATCCATGTTATCCATGAATGAAAGTTAGAAATGTGGGTCAAAAAGACCCCGAACAGCGCACAAGGGTTAAGACAAATGGATTTATTGTTTGTTGTGTTTTAAGATTTAAGAATTTTACTAACATCTCTTCCATGATGCCAAATGTTCTCCTCCTATTCATATTTTACATTGAGGGGGTGCATACAACATATTTGCCCACCGGCAACTATAGTTGCCGCACATTCAAATACGATTTTCAAGAAAAAGAAAAAAAAACTGGGGAAAATAAATGCAGAATATGTTCATATAGGACACTATTAACACGACTATATGCATGAAACCATTCAGAAAAATTTGGGCACAAATGGGTTAACA
Organism: Phoxinus phoxinus; assembly: GCF_949152265.1. Taxonomy (NCBI): domain Eukaryota; kingdom Metazoa; phylum Chordata; class Actinopteri; order Cypriniformes; family Leuciscidae; genus Phoxinus; species Phoxinus phoxinus. Next base: position 16,158,730 of record NC_136899.1, on the reverse strand, counting down.
ATGTAGATTGTTTCAAAGCTGCTTTACAGAGATAAACGTATAATTTAAGGGAACAGATTGTTTTGGCTTTATAGCGGTTCTTAAATAATGTTATTTTCCAGCTAAAGTTAGTTTTGATTGATTCACTTCCGTCGGAAGGATAATTTGTTATTAAATTAGGGGCTAACATAAAAGTTGTCGATTTAGATTAGTTGACGAGTTTGCAAAATTCTTCCTCTCCTATAGCAATGAATGAATAACATTTTTCCTCAGGGAGATTACAATGCACTTCCTGATGCAATACTGTATTAGACGGTTGCATAGTTATAATTTTGTCCCTGATATTATCGATCATATAAGTGAAGAAGTTCATAAAGTCATTACTGCTGTGTTGCTTGGAAACTTCTGGGCTTGAAGCTTTCTTTTTCGTTAGTTTAGCCACTGTTTCAAATGAATACCTAGGATTATGTTTATTTTCTTATTATAGGGTTGAAAAATAAGCAGATCTAGCAGCTTTTAAAGCCTCTTTGTAAGCAATCGAGCTCTCCTTCCATGAAATCCGAAATACCTCTAGTTTTGATTTCTTCCAGTTGCGCTCCATTTTTCTGGCTGCTCTCTTAAGGGCCTGAGTGTGCTCGTTGTGCCACGGCATTGGACTATGTTCTAAGTGTCACTAAGGTCAAGAATCATGTTCGTATTTATTATTGTTCGTCACAGAGAAGGTTCTTAGTATCAAATCAAATTGCTCATGAAATAACAGACTGACTAAATGAAACTTTAATTCGAGCAAAACTTCACAACGAACATTGCTAATCTCTAACATACATTTTTGTCGGTGTTGTCAGATCATCAGCACTTTTTTTGCAGTGCAGAGAGAGTGCGTGCACATGGTTGCCAGACTGAGAATATCGAGGAAAATACCTGGCAGAAAATTTATTTTTCTGCTCCGCGGCAGACTTCTACCCAACAGTCTAAGTGAAAGTGCGGGACTCATAAAAAGACAGCGAGTGTTTAGGGGGCCTTTTGTGACAGGGCCGAACTGAAGTCTGCAGGAAGGTAGATCTCCAGGAGCAAGGTTGAAGAACCCAGCTGTAAAGTGCTACCGATGGTGTGAGGATTTACATTAGTGCGTGAACTATCCCTTTAAATTCCCTTATATTGGCTATAACAATCACAGCAACAGCTTATTCAAGATTCTTGTAATTAGATTATGCGAAAGTACATTTTCGTTCAGAGCTAAGAGAGCTAAGTGTTAATGATATATTGGCTTAATGTGCAGATGTGTTTATGAAAATGGATTTCCATAAAAAAAAAATTCTAAGAGGCTGTTTTGAATTTCTTCTACACAGAAACGGAAGTCAAATCTGAGCCGCAGGCGAGATCTATGAGGCCATGAGAAGAAGACGTGACCTCTGTGATCCTCAGATAAGCTATATGGCTCAATATCGCACCGCTTGTGACTGCTAGGACCATCAGGCTGTTCCACACCAGTGCCTTGATCCAACTTCTGGTCCTTCAACCTGTGTAGGGTTGATATAAATTCTGACCCCAAGAACTCTACCAAACCCTGGAGCTCAACACCTCCGGTTACCAGGGGACCTGATTCTCTCTCTCTCTCTCTCTCTCTCTCTCTCTCTCTCTCTCTCTCTCTCTCTCTCTCTCTCTCTCTCTCTCTCTCTCTATCTCTCTCTCTCTCTCTCTCTCTCTATCTATCTATCTCTCGGCCTTAATGGAGACCAAACTCCTACAATGAACCATCACAGAGGGTTTTAATTGTAGATTTAAACTCATGTAATTACTGTATGTGTAACAATGAACAATTGTAAATGTTAAAAATCTGGGACGTCACCTCTTTTTCTAACGTTTGCTGAGTGTTGTACATGTTTGAAATCTGTATGTTGGCAATGTGACTAGAAAAAGACCTCTCGGGATGACCAATGTGACCTTTATTTTATCATTATTTTGTTTTGCAAAGAAGATGGAGCACATTTGGTAAAAGTTTTAAATGTGTGAAATGTCTATGTGAAAGTAAACAGAAAATATCTGCAGGACCTGTTTGATTTTCATCGTCATGTTTCTGTTTTGCTCGTATCTGGTGCAAATATCTCAGGTTTCTTTTTCCGATGGTCACTTTTGGAGTTGTTTGTTTGAGGTGCTGTCTAAAAACTGCATTCAGCATTTAAAACAACTGTGAAATGTATAATTTAGTCTTTATTTTATTTTCCTAAAAATAAGAGTCAAATGCTATTTGAAAGCACTCGACCACCTTGCCATATAATTATTTTTTGAGTGTATTTGCATGAATCATATATGTATTCATACTTATGTTTGAATCAACCTCAGATATCTATTGATCTCTTGAGTACGAACATCAAATCACTGCTATCTCCGTGAGAAGCACTCCGGTAATATGTTACCGGGGTTATGGCACAAGGGTTATGGCACAAGGGTTATGGCCTTGTTGACTTCTTATTCATTTATTAATCTGGAAAACCCCAGTTGTTATTCTGAGAGCACTGCTCACCTAGAAAATCATGTACATACTTAAAATGTCATTTTCGGACATTCTAAAACATTCTGTAATGTTTCTGTGGTGCAGATTGGTTTGCAATTGATAATCCATAGCAATAGTAAATATAACATTTAGCAAAATGCTGCAATGGCACAGTGTTACAACTTCACGCTTATGATAAACCAAACCACCAGTGTGTTTGATCACAGCATTATGTTCTCACAGAGATAATCTTTATGTTTGTTATAATGCTATTTAGCCTGGACATTTGTACCACAATACAAATCACATTAGCTTAAATTTGCCACTGGGCAAGGAAAGCTGTTGTGATTCCCATTAGAAATCTGACAATAATAGCGGAGTTATTCTAATTCATATCCACCTCTATATGCAGAGTTACAGCTGTGCATCATGTTGTCTTAGTGAGTGACTAAGATGACGTCTGTGCGTTCAGTCACACAAATTGGCCCTTTTAGCTCAGAGAAATCACAGAAGCATGAAAGATTGATCTTTAGTTACCTTGAGATATTCCACAGAACTCTCTTTTTTTGAGCCAATGGAGAATAAACTATAGCATGCAATATACAATTTGCACCATCATCCCAAACTTTGTCTTCTCCATTCCACTCTCTCTACAGAGGAGCTGTTCAGCATTCATGCTCTTAAACGGGTCCTGCTCCTTGTTGTTGTCTATGGCAATGTTAGTGTATAAAAGCATGTATCACGTTTCTAATAGATGTAAAATATCCCATAAAAAGCACAGTCAAGAAATTGAAAATGTCCTACAGTGTCATGTATTTTTCTATTTGAAAAATCGAATGCATATTTACATTTGAATGAGGTATATAAAAAGACAAGATATGAAATATCGTAGGCTTTTCAAGTGTATTTTGGGTCTGTCATGAATGAAAGGGCGTTAGCCCGCCTCTTATCAGAATGTCCTCTGTGTAATTTAACCATAAAAAGTTAATGGGGAGGGGGGAGAAAATATTCTGTAGCGAAAAGAAAAAAGCCAATGAATTCTCATGTGCCAAATTTGTTCTGACACAAGCAGTGTTCAAATAAATATGAATAAAGTTTGCATTCCTGAAGAGATTCGGAGATGTTTGTTTTTCTTTGGTAGATTATATTTTAATTTAATTGTGGAGCAGTAGTTTGCATAATCCATTACAGTAAACTACTAATAAGAGGACAACGTATACCAGTACATACATTTGTACATTTATTTATTAATATAGATTGCATATGTAATATGTACAGATATTTTCACCTGCCAGTCAGTTTATTTGAAATGAATATTGAGAGGCACACAGCCATGGAGATAATGATAAAACTGCGATTAGTTATACACACTAAAACACATTGGAATATCACAGGCAACAAGGTTGCTGTAGGTCGTAGATCTCACGGTAACCAGTCTGACTCCTCTTGTGCCAGCGCGTTCCGCAAGCTCTCTTTATTCCTGAGAGTGTTCAACAGGAGCTCCAGAGATTTGACCACCGGCTGCAGATCACCTCCGCTCTGTCTCTTTCCAAACCGCCCGATGGGTCTCACACCGCGACCCACATACCAGAACGGGTCGATCTCTGGACCTGATTGGGGCAGGTTAAGACAAATGTCACTATTAAAGTGCATATTTGGCATATGCATGCATATAACAAATCATGTTTGTCTATTTGTTGTCAAAACATAATCTAATTCCAGTTTCACTGTTATTTTTACTGAAATATATAAGTAATACATTATTTAAACACATTCAATGTCTTATGATCAGTTTTATGTTCTTGTAATGCACAGTTATAAAATGCATGAAAACAAATAAGCAACACCAAATTTCACATTTCAGAATGCATAGAATCCTCTAAGTATTGCTTGTCTTCCCTTTGGCAACCTAAACAATGTGCCGTGAGCAAATCTAGAAATTAACTGGTTTTATTCAAGTCAAAAACATAATTTAATATGACTGAATCAACTTGAATTGAACTTGAGGTTAAACCAATGAAAATCATTTTTAGGAGTTAAATCAAGTGCACAGTGATTTGACTAAAAAAGGGTAAAAATGCTACAATAAAAACTGTTATTTCACAAGTTATCTGCCATACAGTGAATTTTTTTTATTTAAAAGAACTGCACTAGTAATTTTACTGTAAAAACACTGTACATATATAAACTGATTATAAACTGTTCCACATCGTTTACAGTCAAAGTGTATATTTTAAAGTAACATATTTTTTAATCAAAAATTAGTCTCCTGATTATGTTTGTTAACTATGCTTGATGGAAGTGCATTTTTGAGGAAGCATTGGCCATTTATTTTATTTTACCATCTGCATTAATCATTATTTTTATCAGTAGCTATATTTTAAGCCACAGCAGATTTAAGCAATTCAAACAGGTTGGCATATTAACATTATACAAGTTAGTGAAATATAATGTCATGAGCTATAACATACAGGCACAAAAAATGCTGTAAGTATCATTTTATTTACTGGTCATTTTAAAATGTTATTTTACATTGTATAACGTGTAGGCTACATGTTAATATATTTATGACAGTGATTATAATTATTTATGAAAAGATATAACTGATTACACAGTGCAATTTGATGCATTACGAATTTATATTATGTCCTATTATTATAAAAAAAAATTAAATCCATGAACGTCTGAAAGCTGCTCCACTGACTGGCATTGCGTGCTGCTCTATCTGCCATCCAATGTTAAGTCAAGTCTCTTGAAGCTGTTATGTGAATACTGTGAATAATAAATTCGTTACAATGAAAAACTGATCGAGAAAAAAAACTTACTTCTGTTATCAACGTTGTGGACGATGTGGAGGTCGTGCTCGACTGTGGTGCCGTGTGCAGAGGATTTAGTGGCGGATAGAACGAGCAGAAGCAGGAACGCGACGGTCCCCAAGCGCGAGCCAATCAGGCACTTCGTCACGGGCCGAGTGAAGGCGGCGGGCAGCATGCTGAGTCTGAGACAGGGCACTGCACGACACAAAGAGCTATGACAGTAAGCACAACACTTGTATTTTGTTCAATTACCTGCACAGTATGTATACTATCAACTATCACAAAATAGAAACTAATTTTAAGGGTCAGATCAGGTCGAAACTGCACATTTTGTGCACAAGTAACTAATCAAATTCCTCACAAAATTAATAAAAATAAACAAAATGTATTACCTATATATAAATATATTTAATTAATTAACTTTCTCAGATCAGATTTCTGTTGAGAAATTAACTTTTTTTTTTTTACTTAATATCTACCTCTATTGATTAAATCAGAAAGAGTTTTTTAACTTACATGTGTCTTTGGACGTTTGCTCTTCAGTAACACCTGTTCTGGGGTCAGAGTCCAAGTAATTCAGGAATGTGAAGATGTCGTGCTTATATATCGCAAGGAGTCTGTCACAAAATGGATTAGATCGCGTCAATCTTGCAGGACATCCCTCCTTACACACACACCTCCCACTTCCCCCCTTTCTCCTCTCCTCCTCCTCCTCCTCCTCCTCCTCTGATCCCCCATCCGCATCTCCACTGCTTTGATCTCTTGACTTGGACCCACCGCAGTGAAAGAGCGATGAGAGAACTCGTCCATTTGTGAATCAGACACGTTCTGACGCACTACATCAGCAGATCTCTGACACACACATTCACTTTTTTTTTTTAAACAAGAAAACACATCAAATGCCACATGTTGACTGAGATTTTGAATTTGAAAGCTACAGCAGAAGCCAAGGATTTAAATTTATGAGCGAATTATTACTTTAAATAGTTCAAGTTTGATTAAAACTACCCAGCAGTAGTGAGAATTTACCAACAGTGGTCCGAGAACTACAAAGTGGCGACAGGGTGTTGTTCACCCAAGGCTCATCGATATACGAGGGCAACGACGGCTATCCCTTTTGGTCCAAGCCAAGAGAAGGTCTACTGTGGCACAAGTCACACAAAATTTTAATGATGGCTATAGGAGAAATGTGTCACTGCTGTGTATGCGTATCCTCAGACCAATCAGAGTGCCTATGAAGACCCCAGTCCACCGTCAAAAGCGCCTACAATGGGCACGCGAGCATCAGAACTGGACATTAGAGCAGTGGAAGAAGGTCGCCTGGTCGGATGAGTCCCGTTTTCTTTTACATCACGTGAACGGCCATGTACATGTGCGCCATTTACCTGGGTTTAGTGATGGCACCAGGATGCACTGTGGGACAATATCAAGCCAGTTAGAGGGAGTTTGATGTTCCGGGCAATGTTCTGCTGGGAAACCCTGAGTCTGGCCGTTCATAAGGGACATAAACTTGACAAGTGCCATCTAAAAAAAATTCAGCCTATACCCTTTTCATGACAATGGTGTTCCCTAATGGAAGTGGCATCTTTCAGCAGAATAATTTGAATGGCCTTCAAATGCCCCAGATCTCAATCCATTTGAGCATGTGAGTCTCCATCTCGAAACCTACAGCAATTAAAGGATCTGCTGCTAACGTCTTGGTGCCAGATACCACAGGATACATTCATGGGCTTCATTTATAAAAACGCTAAAATCCACGCCAACGTTCATATTTATAAAAATGGTCTTTGACATGGAAGTGCTTAGCACCACTTCAGGGTCTAAGCAGGCACACTCACTTCTCCTTGTGGCAGAGAGTCGGAGAACTGCAGGTATTTGAACATCCAAACAATTCTTGCCACTCACAATACTCAAGTAAAGGATCTGGACGTTGACTGTTGCTCTTTTATGTTAATGATATTAATTAGGCATTTACAAGGCGGAGATCTGAAACCATTCATCTGCGCACAATTTCAAGATCATTTGCAATTTTTAGATTTCACATATAGTTATAGTTTCCAGACATTTTAGAAATGAGGCCCTAGAGCTCTTGTAGAGTCCAGACGGCAGCACGCAGCGGACCAACAGCATTTTAGGCAGGTGGTCATAATGTTTTGGCCCATCGTATATTTATTTTTTAGCATGTAATGTTTGAGCTTTGTGCATGTTTGATCATAAAATAAAACCATAAAATAGTTGTCGATTTTGAGTGTGTCTAGTTCTGCTTCCGTGTTCCAGGACCAGCCAGCAGTGAGCATTAGGTGAAGGTCTAATAATGACGAGGAGAGAATAGCCCCAGCATTACAAATGCAGCAAATAAGGTCTAAATCCATCAGCATTTATTAGCCTAACATAATGATATTACAAATATGAGATGTCCCCAAACCAAACAGATTCACCACAAATAAAATCCTCTTTTCTAGAGTATGCATCCAATGAGATGCTAGAGATGAACTGTTCTATCGGGTTGAGGTCAGGACTCAGCCCAGTCAAGTTCCTCCACACCACACTCACTCATCCATGTCTTTATGGACTTTACTTTGCGCACTGGTGCACATTCATGTTGAAACAGGATGAGGCCATCCCCAAACTGTTCCCACAAAGTTGGAAGTATGAAATTGTCCAAAATGTCTTGTATGTTGAAGGATTCAGACTTCCTTTCACTGGAACTAAGGGGCCAAGCCCAACCCCTGAAAAACAATCCCACACCATAATCTTCCCTCCACCAAACTTTACACTTGGCACAATGCAGTCAGGCAAGTACCGTTCTCTTGGCAACCTTTAAACTCAGACTGATTGCCAGACAGAGAAGCGTGATTCGTCACTCCAGAGAACACGTCTCCACTCCTCTAGAGTCCAGTGGCGGCGTGCTCTAGAGTCCAAGCTTTACACCACTGCATCTGACGCTTTGCATTGCACTTGGTGACGTAGGAATTGGATGCAGCTGCTTGGCCATGGAAACCCATTCCATGAAGCTCTCTACACACTGTTCTTGAGCTAATCTGAAGGCCACACGAAGATTGGAGGTCTGTAGCTATTGATTCTGCAGAAATTTGGCAACTTCTGCGCACACTGCTGCATACGCTGACCCCGTTCTGTGATTTTAAGTGCCTACCACTTTGTGGCTGAGTTGCTGTTGTTTCCAATTGCTTCCACTTTGTTATAATACCACTAATAGTATATGTAACAATAGGAACTATTGTTGTATATGTGTTGGAGTGGGGACCGGAAAAAGGGTCACACTAGAGAGTCACATGTGAAGTGTGTAGACCACTGTCTATGTTAGAGACCCACACATTAAAATAAGACTCAATTCAGTTTTGAGAGTTTGTCTTTATTACATGGAAAAGACACATAGAAAACATGGTGGCAGCGTGGGCACTTCTAGATTACTAGATTAGGAAGCAGACAGTGGAGAGCTGCGGCTGAACAGAGCTGCACGATGGAGGGACTAAAACCCCCATCGCCGGAAATCCTGGAGGGACCAGTTTCACCTCTACTTGGAGTTAACAATGTCGGACGCGGAGGAAAAGTTGAAGGTGAAGTTGTTTAACTACCTCATTGGCGAGAGTGGCCGAGAACTGTTGGAAAATCAAAGATTCGCTCATACGGGACAGGATCGTATGTGGAATTAACAACGCAGGATTGAGAGAGCGTCTGCTTCGCGAGAAAGATTTAACACTGCAGACGTGCATACACATGCAGAGCAGCAGAGCTGTCACGGCAGAACAGCAGAGCTATTGCGGGAGCTGCGATAGAAGAGGTGCATGCTGTTAGACAAGGAGCGCGGCAAGAGCGACATCAACGTGACAGGATGATCACGTGCAAATTCTGTGGTAAAGAACATGAACTGAATAAACAGAAATGCCCAGCTTTTGGAAAAAATGCAAAAAGTGTGGAAAGGCAAATCACTTTGCAGTTAAATGTAGAGCGCAGATGAGACAAACGAACCATAAATCAGTGCACAAGATAACTAAACAGGACAGCGATGAGTATGAGGATATTCTTACTGTTGGTGTAACAAACACAGAGACTGTAAATAAAATAGAAAATGACAAAGAAAAGAAAACACAGTTGTACGCAGGGATGTTTTTGGGAGAGGACCTTGTGAAATTTCAGATTGACTGTGGGGCAAGCTGTTATGTAATTCCCATTAATCTACTGAGCCCAAATATAAAACTGGAGGATACAAAGACTGTGCTTGTAATGTACAACCAAAGCAAAGTGACACCGCTAGGAAAGTGCAAACTGAAAGTAAGGAATCCAAGAAACCACAAACTTTACCGGCTGGAGTTTCAGGTTGTGGATAACAAATGTACTGTTCCTTTAATTGGTAAAAGAGCAAGTGAAGCTATGAAACTAATTAAAGTGCATTACGAGAACATTCTTGCAATAGACAGCATAGTCACCACAGAAAAACCTACAACCAGCCAGTGGTCACTGCAACAGATAAAGACAGATTATGCAGATGTATTCGAGGGTGATGGCTGCCTAGATGGAGAATACAGAATTGAGATTGACGACACTGTAAAACCTGTACAACTCCCCAAAAGAAGGGTTCCAGTAGCCATGATGAAACCTCTGAAGGAAGAGCTGCAAGATCTATAGAAAAGAGGAATCATTGCACCAGTAGAGCGGAGCACAGATTGGATCAGTAGCATGGTGGTTGTGCAGAAGCCCAGTGGCAGACTCCGAGTATGTATAGACCCAAAACCTTTGAGCAAAGCTTTAAAACGCAGTCATTTCCCACTACCCACAATCGATGACATTCTTCCGGACTTATCCAAAGCCAAAGTATTTACAGTGTGCGATGTGAAAAGTGTTTTTTGGCATGTCAGGCTGGAGGAAGAATCCAGTTTTCTCACCACGTTCTCTTCCCCGTTTGGAAGGTACCGTTGGCTATGGATGCCCATGGGGATAAGTCCGGCCCCTGAGATCTTCCAGAGGAAGCTCACAATTGCATTAGAGGGCCTGCAAGGAATATACATTATAGCTGACGATGTGCTTATTACAGGACAAGGAGAGACTCAAGAAGCAGCTGAGAAAGACCACGATGAAAAGCTGAGAGCGTTTCTGACACGATGCAGAGAGAAAAGTATCAAACTGAATGCTGACAAGCTCAAATTAAGACAAAAAGAAGTCTCTTACATCGGACACCTCCTGACTTCTGATGGATTGAAAATCGACCCAGACAAAGTTCGTGCAATAACACACATGCCAAAACCAACAGATGTAAAAGGAGTTCAGCGACTGCTAGGTATGGTAAATTACCTCTCAAAGTTTTGTGCACATCTGTCAGACCAGTGTGAGACCCTGAGACTGCTGACGCACAAAGACTGCGAATGGAGATGGACCATGCAGCATGACGAGGCATTCTGTAAAATAAAAGAAACAATTGCAAATGCTCCAGTGCTGAAGTATTACAACCCTGATGAAGAACTGACCATCCAGTGTGATGCCTCTGACGGAGGTCTCGGTGCTGCACTAATGCAAGGAGGTAAGCCAGTAGCATTCACAAGCAGAGCACTGACACGTACAGAGCGTGGCTATGCACAAATAGAGAAAGAGCTATTAGCTCTACTCTTTGGGATGGAAAAGTTTCATTATTATACATATGGACGGAAAGTAACAGCACAAAGTGATCACAAACCCATTGAAAACATCCAGCGGAAGCCACTGCTGAGTGCGCCAAAAAGACTTCAACGCATGATGCTGAGACTTCAAAAATACGATGTTGATGTTGTGTATGTTCCAGGGCCAGAGATGTGGCTAGCAGACACTCTAAGCAGAGCATATCTACCAGAAAGTGCACCAACTGGTTATTTGGGAGCAGAGCTAGAGACAATCAACATGGCGCAACACAGAGGACAGACTCAGTCTAATCCGTTCTGCAACGAAAGAGGACAAAACTTTACAAACAGTGATTAAAACCATACAACATGGTTGGCCAAAGAACAAAGCAGACACACCACAAGAAATAGGACATTATGACCTGTTTCAAGGGGAGCTGAGTTACCAGGATGGAATTGTTTTCAGAGGTGAACGAGCTATTGTCCCTTGGAAACTCTGGAGAGAAATAACCCAGCGTATACACTCCTCTCATTTAGGTGTGGAAGGATGCCTGAGGAGAGCCAGAGAGTGTGTGTACTGGCAAGGAATGAACGAGCAGATCAAAGCATATGTACAGCAATGTCGACACCTGCCGATCAGTGGACTGGAACCAGCAAAAGGAGACACTGCGACCACATGACATGCCAAACAGACCTTGGGCCAAGGTAGGCACAGACCTGTTTACTTTTGACAACAAGGACTATTTAATCACAGTAGATTACTATTACAATTTTTGGGATATTATCTACCAGACACCAAATCAGTGACTGTCATCAGAAAGCTAAAAGCTCACTTCGCACGTCAGGGTATTCCGGACATAGTCATCTCGGACAATGGCCCGCAGTTCTCATCACAGGAGTTCCAGAAGTTCAGTCATCACTGGGAATTTGTACACAAGACTTCATCACCTGGCTATCCTCAGAGCAACGGCAAGGCGGAATCAGCAGTCAAAACTGCCAAGAGACTGATGCTCAAAGCACAAATATCGAAACAGGATCCATATTTAGCAATACTGGACCACAGAAACACACCAACACATGGATTATCTACTAGCCCAGCACAGAGGCTGCTTAGCCGTCGTACTAAGACTCTACTACCCACGAAAACCAGCCTCCTGCAACCAAAGGTTCAAAATTCCTTGATGGAATTGACAACAAATCAACAGCGGTAACAAACATACTTTGACAGATCAGCCAAAGACTTAGACACACTTAAACAAGGGGAATCAGTGAGAATTCAACCATTCGAGCCCCATAGGATCTGGAGAAAGGGCATCGTGGTGAAACCCATTGACTTGAGATCATACAGTGTCCAGTTGGATTCGGGAGGTGTTATAAGGAGAAACAGGAGACATCTCCGAAGGGATCATGCAGCGATCCCTACAGAGTCCAACCAAACAAAGACTGTTGATCCTGACAACACAAAAAATGAAAAACCTGTTGACACTCACTGACTACGTTTACATGCAGCCAATAACCCGTTCAAAACTGGGATATTAGCAATAACCCGGTCGCGCACGGCCATGTAAACACCGGCAAAAACTCGGATATGCTCATATCCCGGTTTTTAAAAACCGGGATATTATACCTGGGGTACCCCTTTTCTAACCCGAATATTTGGTCTTGTAAACGCGTTTCGGCATATCCCCATCAAAATGCGTGTTCTGCGCATTTTCTATTCTCAAGGAATCTTGGTCTTTTGAGTAGAGACGGCGCATAAAAAACCCCGCGTGCAGTATAGCGGAAGTAAACAAGTCGAGGTTAACATGGCGAGACGCAGCACAGCACCACACTTTTGGAGCGAGGAGGAGACCAATTTCTTTATATGTGTGGCACAGCTCCAGCTACATTTCCCATCTCTTGCTCAATTTCTCTCCTTCTATTAATAAAGAACACGAGGCACAGTAGTGTCAAGTGCTGCTGGTGGATCAGTAGCAGCGCCAAAGCGCAAACAAAGACTATCGCTATCTGCCCCAAACTATTCATTATCCGCCTGCTGCTGCTGTTGTTGTTGTTGTCTTTGGATACAGGAAAAAGAATCGGAAATGACGCATTGCATCTTAATGTTGTCCGTACGTCCAGACGCTAACCGTGCGTCGCCGTTTACATCGGGATATTGGCGACTGATTACACATTCCATGTATACAGGAGTAACTCTCTCTGCTCACGCATGTAAACGGGTTATCCCGAATGTTTCAGAAACCCGAATAGTGACCTTAACCCGACCATAACCCGAATTTTTAACAGCATGTAAACGTAGTCACTCACAACTCACCACCAACATGGAGAATCAGATGCAAAACACTGTACATCCAGACATCTCAGAACCTGTTGTCACAAAAGCAGGACGTTTAGTGAAGAAACCGCAACACTTACAAGACTATGTCACATAAAAATGAAAAAAAAAAAGAATAATAATAATGATAATTATGTGATGGAAATGTGAAATATGTTATAGGGAAATGGTATATTGTTCTGTACTGTACCAGAAATTGACAAGGAGTTTGGTTTGGAATGTTAGTTCTTATTCCTGGAGAAAAAAAAGAAAAGAAAAGAAAAAGAAAGGATGTAACAATAGGAACTATTTTTGTATATGTGTTGGAGTGGGGACCGGAAAAAGGGTCACACTAGAGAGTCACATGTGAAGTGTGTAGACCACTGTCTATGTTAGAGACCCACACATTAAAATAAGACTCAATTCAGTTTTGAGAGTTTGTCTTTATTACATGGAAAAGACACATAGAAAACAGTATTGACTGTGGAATATTTAGTAGTGAGGAAATTGCACAAATGGACTTATTGCACAGGTGGCAACCTATCACGGTACCAATATGCTCTCTTGGGCAGATTTGTAGAAGAGCAGAGTGTAAATGGAAAAGGGTCAGGTCTCTTTTGAAATGTTAAGAGATTCGCTATCTCAATATCAGAAATCGGTAAAAGCAGCCAAATCAAAGTATTTTACTGAAATTATTAATAAGAACTGTCATAGACCGAAAACTCTTTTTAATATTATCAATGCAACCCTCCTGTCTGCTCGTTCGCTGATATGTATTCATCTATGTACTGTATGAGGACTTTCTAAAGTTTTGTTAATAAGATAAGTGATCTAAGATTGGGAATTAATCCTTTAGGGATTCCTCAACTCCCCCTAGTTGTACTGCTGTTTTTAGTCAGTTTAACCCTATTACTGCCACTCATCTTCAAGAAATAGTAGAGCACCTTAAGCCTTCAGGCTCTCCTACTGATGTTATCCCTCCTTTTTTTCTCAAACAAGTCCTTGATGTTGTTGGATCTCTTCTTCTGGTCATGTTAAATCACTGTTTAGAAACTGGTATTATACCTGATCTGCTAAAACAGGCATCAGTCTTGCTTTAAAAACAGAACCTAGACCCCACAGTGTTAGCCAATTTTAGACCCATCTCCAATTTGTCTTTTATTACTAAGATTTTGAAGAAAATAGTCATGCAACAACTGCAAAGCATCTTAGCTGATAAATGCATTTATTTCTTCAAGGCTGGATTACTGTAATTCTCTTTACGTTTCGATTAGTCCTTCAGCTATGTCGCGATTACAATTAGTCCAAAATGCGGCAGCTATACTTCTGATGGTTGCACAAAAACGGGATCATATCACTCCTATCTTACGTTCCTTACACTTGTTGCCAGTGCGCTACAGTGTGGATTTTAAACTTTTACTCCTCGTGTACAAATCTTTAAATGGTATGGCTCCACCCTACCTGTCTGTCCTATTGACTGAGCACCATCCAATTAGATCACTCCGGTCATCCATCAGAGACTCCTGTTTATCCTCAATCTAAGTCAAGATTGGAAGACTAGCCTATATCGATTAGACTGGCCTCATCTTTATCTGTTTTTAAATCTAAGTTAAAAACATTTTTGTTTGATAAAGTATTTAATACATGTTGAATCACCCTTCCATTGTACTTTTATTGTTATTTTAAAATGTTGAAGCACTTAATTTATGGTATTTTACTTATATATATTGTTGTTTTTTTTGTACTGTATTGTATTATTGTATTGTATTGTTGTTAGTTTTTGTGTATCTAGTTATTGTAAAGCACATTGGACAATGTGGGTTATTTAATTGTGCTATATAAATAAATTTCCATTGCCATTGCCATTGCCATTGCCATGCTCGAATTCACTGAGCTCCTGAGAGCAACCCATTCCTTCACAAATGTTTGTAGAAGCAGTCTGCATGCATAGGTGCTTGTGCCATGGAAGTAATTGGAACACCTGAATTCAATGATTTGGCCATTTGTCTACTTTTGACAATATAGTTATATGGTAACTTGATGTTTTTAATTACATTTGGATACATCTTTATTTGTTAATTTATTTCTTTTTTTGTTTAAATGCTATATATAATAAATGCTATGAAAATATATTGCTCATTACTAGTTCGTGTTTGATAACGCATGTTAAATAATGCATTACTAATGTTAACATCCGAGAGAGCTTATTGTAAAGTGTAACTGGAATCATCTATCAGTTTTATGATTTAAAGCTTGTATATGAATATATCTAGTTTTAAATGTAACAATCGCAAGTGAAAGTTCTATAGTTAAATATCCAGAACAAGGAAGGATTTGTTTTCATACCATTCAAATTTTTAGTCATTGAAACATGCCAATCTCTAAACAAACCTTCTGGATTAGTTCATCCAAACCTATTACTAAGCTATGAAGCGAGTGAATGGACTTTTTCCAGCTGTGTGGCTTTCATTGAGACTGTGTGTTTGACAGATTTATTAAGATGTTTCACCCCAAAGAGACAGCAACTTCAATCATTCCCATTCACCCCGTGCTGTTTTGGGGACATTTGGGGTGTAAATCTTAGCCTACACAGAGAGTGGGTTGATACAAGCATTGATCAACTGTAGTCTTCTCTGCGATAAAGTCCAGACTAGCAGCCAGCCTCACAAACTGTTCAATGAGCAATCACGTGTGTCAAACCAGTGTGGGTGTGTATGTGTGTGTGAGCAGGCATGACTTGCAGAGACAATTATTGCGAAGGCCAGAATCAGTATGCAGTTCAGTGGTGCATTTTAAACACTCAAACCTGATTCGATTTTTGATAACTTTTATAACTTATACACAAT
This sequence comes from Phoxinus phoxinus, assembly GCF_949152265.1. Classification (NCBI taxonomy): domain Eukaryota; kingdom Metazoa; phylum Chordata; class Actinopteri; order Cypriniformes; family Leuciscidae; genus Phoxinus; species Phoxinus phoxinus. The sequence continues at coordinate 16,142,672 of NC_136899.1, read as the reverse complement.
TCTTCTGTCTTGATTAATGTGGACATAGCAGCATGATTGGTGCAATATTATTAGTCACTGCACAGGTAAATGTCCAACATATTAAGTAACTTGAATTCTGATTGCTTAAATGCATCGTTTCTAGGCTTGTAACATCAGGACAAGCATTCTTTTCAAATTAATTGATATTAATAATTTACTTGCATTTTGCAGAAATTGTTAGACCTTGCAGTAATGCTTAACCCTGGAAATCAAAATGACAAAAAAAAAAAATCATGACAACTCTCGAAGTGAATTAATTAACCAGCAGCATTTATTGACATGGGGCATGGAATGTATATGCTTGATTTCGGTGGACGAGATCTGCTACGCTGTTGCTGCTGAGCAAACACAAGAATTTGTTCAGCTTAGTTAAAATAACAAAGGCTGGGGAGGAGGTGTAAACAGAAGTTTTTATTTATTTGCAAAACAATATAGTCAAATTATTTCACATTATTTAAAGGGGTCATGAACTGGATCATTGAGCAGATGACAGACAGTCTGTTGATGACGTGAATGAAGTGATCTCATCACTGCAATGCAATTTCTTCACTCTCATGAATGCTTTCACCAAATCACAATGTAAACACGATGTAAACACAGTAAGAGCTTAGTTGTGCAGTGTAACAGCGTCATTGATTCCATAACGAGTTTTGGCAAGTGTCCAGATAAACTCGCGCTGTGTGATTGACAATTGGGCGATTGGAAAGGGAGCGTTCTTTGATCGCTTTCTGTATAAAATTTAATCAGTTTAAATAAGATTATTTTCATCCTACTAAGAGAAACAATGTGAAGTTAATCGTTTAGTCACTGGCTTGATTTACTGATGCATAAACAGTATTGAACGATTTTGAATAATTACACCTTAGAAATCACTGATCACAGATCAGGCATTAGAATAAACATGGTTACTTACCTGTTTGTGGCGTTGCTGGCAGATCCATATAGTAAAAGTCTGTTTGCAAAGCCTGCGTCGAAATTGTGACTGATTTACCAAATAATCCAGAGTGAAATGCACCGAATAGAAAAAAATGCACTGCTGAGACATTCACATGGTTGAAAAAAACCCACTAGCATTAGGATCCTTTGGAAGGTAATGATCCTGTGTCGATCTTGTCTCGTTCTCATGTCACTATTCACTAATGCGCCAGTGGGCGGCGCCAAACACACACTGATGTACAGTAGACGTATGCGTTGATATTCTTCTGAAAAGGCGGTATTTTGCTGCACTATGATGTCATAAGTCCCCACTTTTCAGATCCTGTCGTTTTCTGGCCTTGGTTTCAATAAAAGCTGTTTCTGTCAGGACCACTATCGTCAAATATGATTGACAATTAGCATACAGTTTGGATTGGCGGTATGGTTCCGTTCTGTGCGAGAACTCCCTGCGCATCCATGCAGCCTAGCATGGATAAGAGCTGGGAGAGCAGTGATAACCCCCATTAGGGAATTCAAGGGGAATCAGAATGCCAAATCCTGACTGGGCGAGAGGAGGAGCTGGGGATGGAGGAGGGTAATTCGCTCCTGAGAAACGCGATAGCTGCTGATAATACTGAAGGAGCTTATATATGTATACAGTGATGGGCGTCGTATTCCTATAGGTAGATGTGGATCAGCTGAGAGTCAGCTGATGCGAGCATAACTAACGTGACCTGCCAGAACTAACTATATGCTTGATTTTTGGAATAACAAGGAACTTTTGAGTTTTTAAACTTACAAGTCAAGTCACCTTCATTTATATAGCGCTTTTAACTATATAGATTGTTTCAAATCAGCTTTACAGTGGCTATGGGAAATTAAAGTAACAGAGATTCAATAACTTAACTCTAGAATTAAGTTATTGTCCAGCTAAAGTAAGTTTTGATTGATTCACTTCCGTTGCAAAGATCATTAGTTATTAACTTAGACGCCGCTTACACGACACCGTTCTAACAGAAAACCCTTAATGCGCTCCGGGCCGCTCATTTGCACAACAACAGGCCGGAATTTTGAGATCACAATAGACGTGAACGACAATAATGCGTAAAGAGCTCACTCAAGTACTGGGAAGCTAAACCATTTAGTGCCTTGTAAGTAATCAGTTATTTTACAATTTAAACAATGTTTAATAGGGAGCCAATGCAGTGTTGACAGAACGGGGCTGATATGGTCATGCTTCCTGGTTCTGGTAAGAACTCAAGCTGCTGCGTTTTGGACCAACTGTAGTTTGTTTATTATGCGTGCAGGGCAACCACCCATCAGAGCATTACAATAATCTAGCCTTGATGTCATGAACACATTAACTAACTGTTTTGCATTTGTCATTGAAAGCATATGTCGTAATTTATAGCCTATATATTTTTAAGATGGAAGGATGCGGTTTTACAGATACTAGAAACGTGACTTTCAAATGAAATATTGCACACCCAGGTTCCTAACCGACGACGAAGACTTGATAGAACATCCATAGGTTATTACGTGAGGAAGTTTTTTGTCCAATTAATAGAATCTCAGTTTTTTCAGACTTAAGTAGTAGGAAATTAATAGTCATCCAGTTTTTTATCAGCTATGCATTCCGTTAATTTTGTGAATTGGTAAATTTTGTCAGGGCGTGAAGAAATATAGAGTTGAGTATCAGGATATTTTTATAGTATAACGACCTCTTAACTGTTTATGACTCCTTTAATAAACTGTATATGTGGACTTTATAACTTGTTGTAAAAATTATACTTTTTATATGAAGTTTCTTGACTACTTCATGACTGAAAAGTCAAGGGACGGGTTTGTCACCACATTTTAATAATGACCCCAAAGTCACACTGTAATGTGCTTTCGATTTAATGCTGTTGACAAGCCTTCCACAAGAGACATATTTTGCATAATAATAGTCATAATGTAAAAGCCTCTCTTAAACCAACGGTAAAGAATTGGTGCCTGTGTTCTTTTCCTCAGCAACACCCATGTTTATCATCTTTCCTGCTGTTGATACAGACATTTCTTGTTTTGTAACGAGTCAGACATTTTACATTGAATGTTATATTACAGTTTTTCTGAATTGCTAAAACACATTTCTCGAAGCCATCACCCACTTTCTCAAAACCTTAAACACAAAACCAAATCTTAAAACTACAGTCAGAGAACATCTGACTCTTCTGGCAAAGATCAAACAATTCCCTCAAAATCATTTTATCTTTGATCAAAATCAAATAGATAGATAGAGTCTTTATTGTCCCATAGAGGATAATCATTTCCACGCCTCTTTTTTTTCCATAGCACAGATATATAACATATAAGGAACACATAGAACATGTAACACATATCCAAGTACATATACAAACACACAACTCATTCTGAAATAATGCTTTCAGATCTTACACACAGCCAGTCAAAATATAATCTACATCAAAAAATGCAGAACACAGCATCCAAAGCATGCAGTTACAGAAAAAAAGCACGTTGTAACAGTAATTAGGGAAAAAAAGTATAGTAATTGCAGTACAGTAAGGTGAATAAGTATATTGTATACTGTATGCACTGCAAGTATAGTATTGTACTGAATATTAGTGAATGTCTGTATATTGAGCACTTGCTTTCTGTAAAAATACAGTAGTCCAACTGCAAAAGACAAAAAAAAAAAAAAACTCTCAATGTAAAGCATGCTACAGTACATTTAGTCAGTGAGATTTTTTGTCTCAGCATTACGTCTTAATGTTGGGTCCGGCCTGGCAATGTCGTCCCTTTAAGGGAAAAAACCCTGTAGTGTGCCGGATCCAGCCTTGACAACACTGTCCACACCTTGCTCTTTCTCGTCCTCATCCTCTTCCTCCTCTCAGATTGTTTCCATCTATTGTTCATATCAATGTTCATTGCACCTGTGCCACCTGTGCACTCCGAACTGGCTAATTTTGTACAGCTGGTTTGATCGCATCATTAGAAATGTCTGAACAATTTTGAGTTGTAGAGTTCTAACAACTGTGTTTTAGTTGTGTTTAACTTCTGCCTGCCTGGGGTTTAGCGTTTTACGAGACAAGTGCATCACAGTCCGATGTGTGTTTTAGTGAGTGAGAATGTGTTTAGAGTGCATGAGATTTGCAAATGGGTTTTTAACTGCCTGAACTTGTTTAAGGTTTACCAGGAGTGATGCATTTTACAAATTGGTTTAGGCTATTAAGGCCAATTGGGGTTTAGTGTTTTAGCAATTCAGAAACACAAATATCCAAAAAACAATATTAGACGTCTCTGACTTCACGGCCTTTTTATTTATTTATATCAATTCCCAAATTTACTGCAAGTTATAGGTTAGCTTTTTTATTTGTATTTTAATTTGTGGCTGAATTTTATTTTGATGGTCCACTTAAGACAACTACTATAAGTACCTTAGCAACTACGTCAACTAACTCCCATTAGAGTATTAATAGACTGTTAGGTGTTAGCGTTCGGGTTAGTAATATATGTTTTTGCAAAGTTACTAATAGTTAGTATAATGTCTAAAATGGAATGTCATTAGTTTGTCACTATGCCCCTTAATTTACAGATCTTTAATAACCCAACAGTGAAATGACCTGCAACAACCAATCAAGAGCAAGAAAAGGTCTGGAAGCAGGTAATATTCCTAACCTTCCTCGATATAAAATATAAAAGTCAATATGAATACCTGTGACGTCTAGTTTTATCATGTCAGGTATGAGGGCCTCTATAGAAGAACATAACTATGCTTTTAGGCATTTATAGAAATATTAATTTAGCAAACACTGTTAATAAAGCAACTAACAAAGGAAAATAATAAAAAGCAGTACTTTACTAAAACATTTTGTTGGAAACCAATTATACGATTTATAATGTATCTAATATAAAAATCTAGAACTTGAAAAGTTACATTTGTAGTTATCAAATAATCTGTGAGGTCGAGAAAATCGAAAATGTCAAATTATCTGATGTAAGTTGACATTGTTCCATTGCTCAGGCAAGGGATTTGATTAAAAACAGATCTTTATCATCGTGTTATTTAATCATATTTAATTCACACATTAACCTTCAGAATCCAGTCTATACCATTTCATCGTGCGAACTAAACCTGTTTTACACAAAGAAAAGTAGAGAAGGAAAACTGTTTCTGGCAGCCTTGAGACATTTGAGGCAATTAGGGGAGACATCAATGTGTCACATGCTTAATGGCTTTAAATTGTGAGAGGATACATAAGTACATAATTTCTGCCTGACATCATTGTACCATTTCTCTCATGGCTTAAGTGTGGAAATTCTTTTCCAGAACCAAACACCTTTGCATTTATGCATTTACTCTGAAACCTTGCATGGTCAATTCAATTGAGAGCTTAGTTTAATATGTCTGAGCATAAAATAACTAATTATAATATTTACAAGTCATAATCGTGATCATAAAGCTATTTGGATAAATGACTAGCAGTGAATAGAATAGAATTCAAGAAATGTCATACATGAAACGTATTTTTGACTAAAATAATAAATAGGACAAAAGAATAAGCATCACGTCATTGACCCATTTATTAGAAATAAGCAGAAAATAATGGGGAATATATTTACAATAGACAGACTAGTCTATGATACAACAATCCTCTGGTTATCAATCTAACACCATTTGTTTCCTGCTTTCCTCAAACTAGAAACTCTTCTGAATGGTTTTGGGATTTTCTATCAGGAGGATGGAATATAGGCTGTGACATCATCTAGTCCAGAGCTCTCATTATCCAGATACTCCAGAATGACGTTGCCTCCGTTGTGCAGGGGACAGTCTGTGTGGGAAAGCAGCGACTGGAGGCTAGCGTCCATCTTAAAGGCTTCACCCGTCTCGGGGTGACACAAATGCAGTTTCTGTGCAGAGCATATAGATACGTTAATGCAAATTGTATTCAACAAACAATAAATGAATACATCTATGTAACAGTTCTAATCCTACAGAACAAAGTTTAATGTAGTTCTGTGTGGCTGACCTTAGCCATGAGCACATTGTTGTTGTTCTTCAGACTGGCCTGAGATGCAGCAAAGTCCACTGCTTTGCCGACACTCCATTTAGAGCAGAAGAACATGGGCGAACTGGAGTCTTTAGCCTCTTTGGGCAGAAACACCTGGAAATATGTCCGTTCTGTCTTCAGAGGACATCAGAAGAGGAATTTCTGATGAGATATTTGCTCATAAATAATGCAATGGAAGTTACAATTATAATAGTTTTGCTCTGATACCTGTGGCAGGCCTTTATCTCCTGACGCATGCATTTTGAGCTTCATCAGGGCAACTTTTGCAGCGGTTGCAGCGTTTTTCGCTCCTTTTCTACCTTTACTTGGTGGCACATTCTTCTTTGATTCTGTTGGAAGTAAAGATTAGATTATTTTTTGGCTTTCTAAGAATTCTTTGGCATCACAAGCTCTTCAAAATTAGACTATACTGCCCTCATGTGGACAAAAAGAGCAAGTGTACACCATATGCAATCTATATTACTTTACAGTTTTTTTTACAGTCGCTAGGACACATTTCTCAATACTTAGGTCACTTTTTCAAAACTCTTCACACAGTGAGCACAGCAGAAGTTTATGTATGCTAAAGTGTGGATAATTTATCATTGCGTTGGCACAAAATTCAATAAATGACTACATCTTTCAAATTAAATTAATTATTTCTCACTTCAACACAAAAACCGCCAACACTCCTACAGGCCAATTTGCACATGCTTTCAAAACTGTTATTTTGTTATTTATATATAATTCTTGTATTTTGGAATTACTCAGTGCAACAACAAAAAAAATACATAATATCATATAAATCAAATAATATTGAAGCATACTGCAGAATGTCTGATTCATTCCAGTAACATATATATTGCAGTGAATTCTAAACAGTAGAGGGGTGTCCTTGTTTTACAGAAGAAAACATTGTATAAAGTTACCAGTTGTTAGTGTTTTTTAGGTCATTGTTTTGTGGGTGATTATTAAGTGTGTTTGTTGGCTGTCAACCTTTGCTAGTGTTATGGAAGAATGTGTTGATTTGAGACATTTATTAGGAGAACTGTGTGAAGAGTTTTGAAAAAGTGACCTAAGTATTGAGAAATGTGTCCTAGCGACTGTAAAAAACTTTAAGCCAATATGAAACAGTGGCAAACCTAAATGTAAGGTTGGAGTCTACTGCTAAAAAAACTGACCCACTATCTTCTGTACCAGCTCCTGTGTTGCAGCCATGCGAGGCTTCGGGGTCTCCAGCTTCTCACACTTATGGTCATCCTGATGCCGATGTCTGAGACCAGAGGAAAACAGTCATGTTGTAGAAGAGCACTGCATATTAGATTAGGACACCACCTACTCTAGCTCCTTGATTATATACACAACATAATAGTATTGTTGTTCCACTATAGTCATTCGTCCATTAGGGTGAGACTTTCAGCAAGTCAGTTTAAAGTAAAAAATGTAGGGTTATTAAAATGACGTTTGTAAGAGGTTTTGTACATGAGGCAGAAGTGTTTTTCACAGTGTGGACAGATGACAGGCAGCAACTCTTTCCCTTTGCAGACCTCAAAGCTGCACGGATATGATGTGATTCCCTCTGACACAGAGATCTCTTTCTTCACTGTGACCTGAAATAATCATCCATAATCATAAACAGAGTCACTCAGTGATATTATATATATATATATTACGGCCTTTAGTAAAACTGTCAGTAATCACCACCTGACATTTCTCACTCACCTCTGGACAAGAATGGGAGTCCCGGCTTCTGTGTTCCAAGCTTTAACCAGTAAAGGAAATAATATGTAACATTAAAAATTAAATTATTGCAATGAATAGAGTGAAGTGTCTCAAATGCAATGGTAGCAACAGCAAATGATTACCCTATTCGTGTATCATGGTATTATTTACATTTTTGGTATGTATTCCAAAAAAAAAAAAAGAGCCATAGCACACAAAAAAACATGGTAGGACCATAGTAATTTTTTTCTGTTTAAGCATTTCCTTGTCGTAATTATTAATCTTGATGTTATCTTGCATTGTAATTGTGAGTTTTCAAAACCAACGCCAGAAAATCTTACCAAAACAACCCAGAACAGCTGCTACAAACGAATGGTAGAAAATCTGTATTAAAACATTTAAAAAAAATGGTTAAAATCATTCGTATGTTTATGTTCTACAAAAAATAATTAGTATGAGAGCATATGGCTGCTGCTGTACTGCTGACTCACATCACAGTGAAGTTAACACTATGTTTACAATGGCTATTTGTATAAATAAAGACCGTGGAAACCGAATTATTAATGTACTGGAATTTGTCAGCTGTTTACATTTAGCTGGATGACATTAATATAGAGCATACCTTTTTGTTTGCAAGATTTAATTTCACAATGTTTTCCAACGTCTAGTTCAGCCATGTTTAAATGACGTCACTCACACAATAATTTCAACATAAAAGTCTCTTTGAAAAAGTCTCAAATTATTTGATTTGATTCCATGTGTCGCCTATGTGCATGTCACGTGGTTGCTATTTTGTAAATACTATTTAATTGATAGTTCATCTAAATTTAAAAAAAGTTCATACAGGTAAAGTTCTTTCATCATTTACTCACCCTCATGCCCTCAAGGTAATCCTTACCTTAACCTGTATGACTTTTCTTCTTCTTCTATAGAACAGAACAGGAGACATTCTGAAGAATGGCAGCTATTCATGGAATCTTGTTTCCGCCACAGAATAAAAAAAAATTAGTTAAAGATAATTGCAACCTTTTTATCTCACTATTGCAAGTTTACATCTCTCAATTCTGAAATAATTGCGAGTTATAAAGTCCAATTCTGAGGAATTTTATATTTGCGAGTATATATCTTACAATTTTGACTTTACAACATGCAATTGCAACTTTATATCATGCAATTCTGACTTTTTATCTCCCAATTGTGTGTTATAAACTCATAATTGTGAGGGGAAAAAAGTCACAATTATAAGATAAAAAGTCGCAATTAGATTTTTTATTTTGTGGCAGAAACAAGCTTACATGGCTATTTCAGTATACATCTCTGAGATGTAGGAATGAGACATTGTGTCAATGCATAAACACATAAGTAACTTTAATAACACATTAATAATTTAATAACAATAATAATCGCTGGACAGAGAATGAAAATGGTCTCTGCGAACGATGTGATTCATAAGCCAATTTTGTCCACATTTTAGTCATTGCTTTAAGAAATGCATCCTTTAATCCTCTGATAAGAACAAGTGAATAAGTACAAGGCAGGGGAAACCCTGGAGTTATGTGACTTAAAAACTAAACTTAAACTAAAATGCTTCCTTGTTGCTTTACTTCTCCCTCATCCAGTCACATGGAAACCGATCAAATTCCACCATTATGAATAAGTTATTAATTCTCTAAATGCACTGCAAGGAGGTGAGAATGGAGGACAGAGGAAGCTTTTAGAGGACGCTTGAGTGAGGAAGGGACATATGCATAGAAGTCTTTTTCTCCACTAGACGTCTCCACTAGAAAGAAGGCCACAAAAAGGAGTAGCAAATTCTGACATTGGTGTAAATGTGTGCTGTCATTCACATAAACAATTTAATTGTATGTTCATTTAACAAGACCCTAACATAGGATTGATCACTATTGATCTCCATATGGTTTCCAACACTACTCCAAAATATCTTACTCAAAAGTAGTGCACTATATCAGAGGTAACACTGCTGAAAAATACCGCATGAATTTAATTTTAGTCCAGGCTGGTTTGCTGGTTAACTTGTATAGTGCTGGTCTAGCCATCATGCCGTTCTCAAGCTAAACTGAGCTGGTGTAGCTGGTTCACCAGCACTCCTGCTTCCCATGCTGGTCCCAGTGTAACCAGTCCAGCTCGACCCGCTCCGAGCAGGATTCAAAGCAGGGTCTCTGGCGTGGGAGGTGGGAGCGCGAACAAGGAGGCTAAAGACCGCAGGCGCTGGCGTCAGACAGTTGCTAATGCACCTCTTGAGGCCAGGGGAGTGAGGTTTACATGTCCATTACACCAGCCTGAAAAACATTGACCAACAATGCTGAAATCTTCAGCAGGATACAACACTGTATAAAGTGTTCAGTTCACTCACTTAAAATAAATGTGTAAACCCATTGCCTTAAAATTAGTAAGTAAATAAACATAATGCTTAACTGAAAAAAATAAATAAGTTATGAGAACTTGGCAATTCCATATTACTTAATTTTTTCGATTAAGCATGATCAGGCAAGCATGACTGGCCTGGGATGCAGCACCACTTTGCCAACACTCAACAAAGTTTATATGCCCCTATTAGACATCAAATATGCCCCTATAAGACATCAAATCTATCCACAACAGATATTCTGTGAAATCTGACAGTTGTGGTCATTTTATCAACTTTACCAACTCTGATGTTGCTTATATGCTATATTACAGTTTTTCTCGATTGCTTAAACACATTTCTTGAAACTATGCCTCGTATTCTCAAAACAGTAAACACAAATCCATAACGTCTCACCCAATTCCCCAAACATCCTATTTTCAGGTCAAAATGAAGCTCTACACTCAAAACTATTCACTCTTGCTGAAAAAACAAACTTTGCCCCCAGACAGGACACACAAGCCCTCACAACACACACTACAACATAGTCTTACACACTGGTGTAATAAATTCAAAACAACATTTCCAAAACTGGTAAGTTATGTTGCTTGTTGAGATTTGCAGTGACAGTGCAACAAATCTGACTCATGTGTCAAAACCAGGGAATAGTGTTTATAGTTTAGTGAAATGGGTGTGCTTTTTGATAAATGGCATTATGGTTTTGAAATTTTTGTTCAAAAGCCTGGTTATAGTGTTTAAGCAATCGAGAAAAACTGTAAGTAATACATTTTGAATCCTACTTTGTATATGCAGCTATTCATTATCAAGTTGTGCAAAGAGTAAGAGTAAGAAAAACCTTTATTAGTCCCACAATGGGGAAATTTCGTTTTGCAACAGTAAAAAGGAGAGAGATAGATACAAATAGTATTTCATAGACAAGAATAACTGTACAATAATAAATAAGACTAAAATAGACTATGCCTTATACAATGTCCAGCAGCACAATAAATAAATACTAATAATATAAAAAATATCGTAGAAAGGCACAGCACATAAGTCTGATATAGCAAACTATATGGCACATGTGATATATGGCCCAGAATCAACAGTGATCATTATACAGTCTGACGGCCGCTGGTAAGAAAGATCTGCGGTATCTCTCCCTCACACAGCGGGGATGGCGCAGCCTGTCACTGAAGCTACTCTCCAGGGCTGACAGAGTATAGTGCAGTGGGTGTGACTCATGGGCCAGCATAGCTGACAATTTAGCCAGGACCCTTCTGTCTCCTACCTCCCTCACTGAGTCTAGAGGACAGCCCAGGACAGAGCTGGATTTCTTGATCACCTTATCCAACTTTTTTATGTCCCTCTCAGTAATGCCACTGCTCCAGCAAGCCACAGCGTAGAGGATGGCTGACGCCACCACAGAGTCATAAAAGGTCTTTAGAAGGGGCCCAGACACTCCAAAGGACCTCAGCCTCCTCAGGAAGTACAACCTGCTCTGACCCCTCTTGTACAGAGCATCAGTGTTATGAGTCCAGTCCAGCTTGTTATTCAGGTGAACCCCCAGGTACTTATAAGTGTCCACTCTCTCAATATCCATTCCCTGGATGTTCACCAGAGGGGGGGGGACAGACCGCCGTCTGCGAAAATCAACCACCATCTCTCTGGTCTTCCCCGCGTTGATCAGGAGGTGATTTCGCTGACACCAGTCCACGAAGTTCTGTGTCAGTCCTCTGTACTCCGCATCATCATCCTCAGTGATGAGGCCAACAATAGGGGATTATCACGCTTCCGGGTTTCATGGGCGGGATTTTTCAACTTTGTGCATGTCCACTTCCGGCGCAGTTCAACAATGGCTAAAACGAAGGCTAGATGTCACTGCTCTGTTCCACTTTGTCAATCAAACAAACAACGCCAACCTTATTTAAGTTTCCATGGATTCCCGACTGAACTGAGTCTAAGGAAGAAGTGGATTAAAGCGGTTCGCCGGGATGAAGGGCCAAACTTTAAAAGAAAACAAGGTAGCACGTATGTTTGTATAAATATATAATGCAGAGGTGGGGATGCAGTATAAATAAACTTAGGGTCATCCATCATGGGTTCGCCAGAGTGATGAGTGATTCACCGGAAGTGGCAGTGCACAAAGATCACTGAATGTGGAAGTACTACGTATCAGCGTGATAATCCCCTATTATATCCTTCTAGACAAGCTTTATGCGATAGGTGTGAATCAAAGTGCTTTTTATGGTTTCATTCTTATCTTCATAATAGACGGCAATGTGTTGCTTTTAAAGGTTCACTGTCTGATTATGTATTGGTTGATAAGGGGGTTCCACTCCAGGACCTCTTTTGTTTTCGCACATTTGCTCCATCGGAAAGATGCATCTTTATGCTGATGATACCATAATTTATACGACTGACTCGGATATTCACTGGATCCAGAACAGGTTACTGTCACGACTAGGCAGATGAAGCAAGCAGACGAACGTGGATAGGAGTGTAAACGAGGTTTATTCCAATAGCAGGTGAACAGAGTGTAACAGCGTGCAACATAATACACAAACAATACCGGACACCGAACTGATAACAGACAGGAACTTAAATACACTGTGATGATGAACACAAATGACAGGCAGCTGTGAGGAAGTGATCAGTGTCCATGGTAACAGATTGGTTCAGGTGACAGATTGGTTGAGTTCAGGTGTGAAGACACAAGGGATTCTGGGAAGTGTAGTGCAGACTAAGATAGACAGGTGCAGACGAAGACTGTGACATAACGCCCCCCTTCAACAAGGCGCGACCTCGCGCCGTAGAACATCAAAGGGGTGGGGGGGTGGGCGCCCTGGAGGCTGATGAAGGGCTGGTCGATCTGGAGCAGGAAGCCTCCAGGGCGGAGCAGGACGTGCAGGCGGCCAGGGCGGAGCCGGACGTGCAGGCGGCCAGGGCGGAGCAGGACGTGCAGGCGGCCAGGGCGGAGCAGGACGTGCAGGCGGCCAGGGCGGAGCTGGACGTGCAGGCGGCCAGGGCGGAGCAGGACGTGCAGGCGGCCACGGCGGTGTGGACCCTTCGGGCGGCCACGGTGGTGAGGGCCCTTCGGGCGGCCATGGCGGTGAGGACCCTTCGGGCGGTGCAGGTGGAGTGGACCCTTCGGGCGGCCCTGGTGGTGAGGACCCTTCGGGCGGCCATGGCGGTGTGGAACCTTCGGGCGGCCATGGCGGTGAGGACCCTTCGGGCGGTGCAGGCGGAGGCCTATAGCCCCCCCCAAAAAGTACTTGGGGAGAGTGACAGGATTTGGAACCGGCTCAGGGACAGACACCGGCTCCAGTGTGTGTGTAGCCCACACACACCACATGGCTGTGGCCATAATGGCCAGTGTCGCGGTCACTGAGGGCTCAGGCGGCGCAGACATGGCGTGAACAGACTCTGGACTGGACCAGCGGTGCAGGAAGCTCTGGGCTGGACGGGACCAGCGGTGCAGGAAGCTCTGGGCTGGACGGGACCAGCGGTGCAGGAAGCTCTGGGCTGGACGGGACCAGCGGTGCAGGAAGCTCTGGGCTGGACGGGACCAGCGGTGCAGGAAGCTCTGGGCTGGACGGGACCAGCGGTGCAGGAAGCTCTGGGCTGGACGGGACCAGCGGTGCAGGAAGCTCTGGGCTGGACGGGACCAGCGGTGCAGGAAGCTCTGGGCTGGACGGGACCAGCGGTGCAGGAAGCTCTGGGCTGGACGGGACCAGCGGTGCAGGAAGCTCTGGGCTGGACGGGACCAGCGGTGCAGGAAGCTCTGGGCTGGACGGGACCAGCGGTGCAGTAAGCTCTGGGCTGGACGGGACCAGCGGTGCAGGCTGGACGGGAAGTTCCCCTGGAAGGGTACTGGTGAGATCCTCTTCTCCGAAGAATACCGTAAAGGAAGAATTGCAACTCACCAGCACCCATTCCACAAAGGCGGCGAAATCATCCAGCGGGCCTTCTCCAGACAACTGCTCTTTGCACGAGCCATTCAGACTCACCCGGTAGAATGTGCTGAGGCAGCTGTCTGGGTAATGGGTGAGATACGCGGTCTCCAGAAAACTCTGGGTGTGGTCCTCCAATGTTTGATCCTCCTGGTCCATACATAGGAGGCGGACAGCGGGGAAATCCATTTTTGGTAGGTCCGGTATTCTGTCACGACTAGGCAGATGAAGCAAGCAGACGAACGGGGATAGGAGTGTAAACGAGGTTTATTCCAATAGCAGGTGAACAGAGTGTAACAGCGTGCAACATAACACACAAACAATACCGGACACCGAACTGATAACAGACAGGAACTTAAATACACTGTGATGATGAACACAAATGACAGGCAGCTGTGAGGAAGTGATCAGTGTCCATGGTAACAGATTGGTGGCGGGAAACAGACAAGAAAACACAGGTGAAGACAGGTGACACAGATGATGAGGACGATGAACAGGTGGATGATTGAGGGAGTGAGTTCAGGTGTGAAGACACAAGGGATTCTGGGAAGTGTAGTGCAGACTAAGATAGACAGGTGCAGACGAAGACTGTGACAGTTACAAGCTGATTTTATTATGACTCAAAAATGGCTTCACAGTAACAACTTAGTGTTGAATATGGAAAAATCCTGTTGTATGTTGTTTGGGACGAGCCACAGACGGCCATGTGCTCTTAACTTGCAACTGTTTTTTGAGGATAGGTCCTCCATGGTGAAATTGGAAAAATTTAAATACCTTGGTTTGTAGATTGATTCTGAGCTTACCTTTAAACCTCACATTGAGTATATCACAAAAAGAATATATGGCTGTCTCAGGACACTCTATAGATCTGTTAATTGTTTCACATTAGAATTTAGGAAAATGTTAATTTGTCAGTTGATATTGCCCATTATTGACTATGCTGATATCATCTACATAGTGACACTGCTCTTAAGCCACTTAATGTTGTTTTTAACTCTCTATGTAGATTTGTCCTGAGGTGTCCTTTTAAAACGCATCATTGCATAATGTATGCATCACTAAATTGGCTTCAGCTTAATTCAAGAAGAGACTTCCATTTATTTTCAAATGTGCCTACTTTGACTGTCCTCCAAATCTGAAAGAACTCTTGGTTCCTCGTAGTTCTATGTACCCACTTAGAGTCATGCAATATCTCGTCTTTACTGTACCAGGAATCTTTTCAGCCGCTGGACGTAAAACTTTTCATTATAAAGCTACTAGGGATTGGAATAATCTTCCTCTTTCTTTGAGATCCATTTTATCTTTTCGCAGATTTAGGTTATCTATATTTTAATATCTTAACAATGTGTGTGAATGTTACGGATGTTGGACTAATAGTATTGCTTGTAATTGTTTTTGTTTTATGTAACTGTCTAATTGATTTACCTCCTGTGGATTCGATCTCTGGTGGTCTTATGTGACACATCTTTACATTGAATTTCTTATATCATGGGTTCCAATTGTGTAATGAGCTAAATGTGATTTACTTATTGAGATAGCCATAACATTTCTGAGCTATGATGTGTCTTTGGTTTGGGGTAAAGGTGTAGGTAACTAAAGTGTAGTTACTAACCTATAGTAACTAGATTGTTGTTGTTTTTTGTTTTGTTTTATTTTCTGTTGTATTGTTTATGTGTATTTGGACCCCCTTGAAAATGAGATGTTGCATCTCAAGGGGCTATCCATTCATAAATTGAAATTGAAATGTATATAGCGCTTTTAACAATGTAGATTGTTTCAAAGCTGCTTTACAGAGATAAACGTATAATTTAAGGTAACAGATTGTTTTGGCTTTATAGCAGTTCTTGTTATTGTTATTTTCCAGCTAATGTTAGTTTTGATTGATTCACTTCCGTCGAAAGGATCATTTGTTATTAAATTAGGGGCCGCTAAGACGACACGTTCTCTCTACACAGACTTTAAACGCGAACCTGTGAGAAACGCTGATGGCGCTCACGTGCGCATCAAGAATTAATTCTATAGTTATGTGCGTTTGAATATATGTGCGCATTTTTGTAATTCCCTACAAACCAAGCCAAAACAAACTACTTGTCCTGCCTATAAATTTGATACAGAATTTTATTTTATTTTATCACTACGGGGTAGATACTCGAATTTTCCACAATGCTTTATCTGTAGAGTAGGCTAGTAAAGGGATCCTCCATAGCGAGAGGCTAGTTGGCACTTCAGCACTGCGTTGTCATCGGGTCCAGGCGAAGGTCGTTCGTCAGATCTGGATACGGCCTGGATCCGGCATTTAAGACACTAAAATAAGCGTAGATGCGATTCTTCTTATGATGTAACGAGTACATCAGGGTTTAAGGGAAGTGTTCCCAGTTCCGGCTGACCTAATTTATGCAGCCTAACATTGAGTTATAAAAGTCTATAATGTATTATGTGCTAGGTCAAAGAGATGTGTCTTTAAGAGCTCCCTCAAGTACTGCGGAGCTAAACCATTTAGTGCTTTGTAAGTAATCAGCAATATTTAAAAATGTATACAATGTTTAATAGGCAGCGAATGCAGTGTTGACAGAACGGGGCTAATATAGTCATACTTCCTGGTTCTGGTAAGAACTCGAGCTGCTGCGTTTTGAACTAGCTGTAGTTTGTTTGTTAAGCTTGCAGGGCAACCACCCAGTAGAGCATTACAATAATCTAGCCTTGAGGTCATGAACGCATGAACTAAATGTTCCGCATTTGTCAATGAGAGCATATGGCGTAATTTAGATATATTTTTAAGATGGAAAAATGCGGTTTTACAGATACTAGACACACGACTTTCAAATGAAAGATTGGTATCAAAGAGCACACCCAGGTTCCTAACCGACGACGAAGACTTAAGAGAGCAGCCATCAAGTGTTAGACAGTACTCTAGGTTATTACGTGTGGAAGTTGTTTGTCCAATGATTAGAATCTCTGTTTTTTCAGAATTTAGTAATAGGAAATTACTAGTCATCCAATTTTTTATATCAGCTATGCATTCCGTTAATTTTGTGAATTGGTAGGTTTCGTTAGGTTTTGAAGAAATATACAGCTGAGTATCGTCGGCATACAGTGAAAGCTAATTCAATGTTTCCTAATGATATCTCCTAATGGTAGCATATACAGAGTGAACAGCAGCGGTCCTAGTACTGAGCCTTGTGGTACGCCATACTGAACTTGTGATTGATAAGACATCTCTTCATTTACTGCTACAAACTGATAATGGTCAGATAAGTATGATTTAAACCATGCTAGTGCAATTCCACTAATGCCAACATAATGTTCGAGTCTATTTAAAAGGGTGTTGTGGTCAATGGTGTCAAATGCAGCACTAAGATCAAGTAATACTAATAGAGAGATACAACCACGATCGGATGATAAGAGCAAATCATTTGTGACCCTAACAAGAGCTGTCTCGGTACTATGGTATGGTCTAAATCCGGACTGAAAATCCTCGCAGATATCATTTCTTTCTAGAAAGGAACACAGTTGTGAGGATACTGCTTTTTCTAATATCTTTGACAGAAAAGGCAGATTAGAGATCGGCCTGTAATTGACTCATTTTGTAGGATCAAGTTGCGTTTTTTTAACAAGCGGTTTAATCATAGCTAGCTTAAAGGTTTTTGGTACCTATCCTAAAGAGACAAAGATGAATTAATGATATTAAGAAGAGGATCTATGACATCTGGAAACATCTCTTTCAGTAGCTTAGTCGGTATAGGGTCTAACATAAAAGTTGTCGATTTGTATGATTTGACGAGTTTGCAAAATTCTTCCTCTCCTATAGCAATGAATGAATCAAATTTTCCCTCAGGGAGACTACAATGCACTTCCTGATGCGATACTGTATTAGACGGTTGCATAGTTATAATGTTGTCCTGATATTATCGATCTTATAAGTGAAGAAGTTCATAAAGTCATTACTGCTGTGTTGCTTGGAAAATTCTTAGCTTTAAGCTTTCTTTTTCGGTAGTTTAGCCACTGTTTCAAATAAATAACTAGGATTATGTTTATTTTCTTCTAATAGGGTTGAAAAATAAGCAGATCTAGCAGCTTTTAAAGCCTCTCTGTAAGCAATCGAGCTCTCCTTCCATGAAATCCGAAATACCTCTAGTTCTTCTAAGCTATCCGGGATGCTGAGATGATGAAACTGATTAGGAAGATTATTGATAAAGCATTCTTTAGTGGCAGAAGTGATCGGTCTAACATATTTATAACACGGAGTCTGCTTTGCAGCCTTGGCTAAATGTAATTTACATGAGACTTGATAATGATCTGAGATGTCATCGCTCTGCTGCAGTATTTCAACAGCATCAACATCTATTCCATGTGATAGTATTAGATCTAGAGTATGATTACGGCAATGAGTAGGTCCTGACACGTGTTGTCTAACTCCAATTGAGTTTACAATGTCTTTAAATGCCAATCCCAATCCATCTTTTTCATTATCTATGTGTATATTAAAATCACCAACAATTAGTACTTTATCTGCAGCCAATACTAATTCTGATAGAAAGTCCGCAAATTCTTTGATAAAGTCAATATGGTGCCCTGGTGGCCTGTATACAGTAGCCAGCAGAATTTTCAAACGTGATTTATCGTTTACACTATATATTTTTAAATTAACCACCAACACTTCAAAAGAATTATATTTAAAACTAGATTTGAAAATATTACTATAAATTACAGCAACACCTCCTCCTTTGCGTTTCAGACGAACGTGTGCGTGTGTGAGCTCTATGCTGTTCACATAGCATCAACTGGGTGTATGAGATGCACACACACAAAATAGCCTATTGCGGACAAAAGACAAATTGTATGTCATGCTGCTGGGCGATGCCCACTTTGTAATCAAAATTAGTTTCTGATGTACAATAATGCATGAATGGTCATGTCTTTCAGGTGTATCTGATTGCATTTGCTGTGCAGTGGAACAGCCGCATTAATCACTCCGGGTTGCTGGTGGTCATGGCAGGCAGACGTGGTGTATGGACCCGCGGCAGATTCAGCGCCTGAATCAGCAGGCTGAGGGGCTCTTCGGTAAAGAGCATGTCCTCGAGCCCAACTTTGCCGCTCCAAAGCCCTACCCTGCTGTATACAAGGACCCAGACGAGGAGGAGCTCCATAGAGTAGAGTACGCCATGTGCCAGTCAACCAGCTTCACTGCAAGGGATTACTATGCCCAGCAAGGTACACAATCATGCATTATAACAATATACATGCATACTAAGCGGTCAAATACCTATAAATATCATGCATATTCTATCCATGACAAGTATGTATGATATAGTTTCATTTTTATTTGACATAATATGAAACAAATGAACTGCAGCATTGCCATGTTGTGTTAATTAGTCTACTGTTAGTTGTTGTAACTACCTAGACACACTGGAGATTAGTACATTACATATTTGCAGTTGAGGAAGAGCCGTGAAGAAGAGGAGACGGCTGAACAAAGTGAGGACAAGCTGGCAGATGAGGGTGTGGACGTGGGTGTAGAGTCAGAGGAGGATCCTATGGACACTGTCAGTGACAAACATGTCATCCTCACTCAATCAGAACAGGAGGAGGAGGAGGACAGTCCTGTTCTGCAGGATGTGCTGATGACCCAGAGCCATCTGCATCTTCCTGGGCTGGAGGAAGTGGAAGCCGTGGCCCTGCTCCTTTTAGAACGGGCAGACAACAGTGACCGTCACCCAGTGCCAGCTGACCCAAGGCTGAAGATTGGCACTGCAGTTGGTGCTCTGCATGAGCATGACAGGTCTGCAGCCAACTTTGTAAAAAGGTATGAGTCTAGGTGGGGTTACACCCTGTTTGGCAGATGCTTGGGAGCTGACACACCTGATTCAATTCAATTCAATTAAAATTTATTTGTATAGCGCTTTTCACAATACATATAGTTTCATAGCAGCTTTACAGAAAATGCATTTCAAAAATGTACATCCAAAAATACAGTTAGTGAATCATAAATTTAGGGCATAACATATCGCCGGCGTTGGGTCGTCTCTTCACAGGCGTCGAGTCGTCTCATCACAGGCGTTGGGGCATCTGAAGTCTCCATGAGAGGCTGGATACATAACTGGAGCTGACGAACTCTATTTGAGTTATCTCGGGACAGGCGTCCCGAGATAACAACAAAAAAGGCAGATGGGAAATAATTAGCGTAGCTGCTGTTCATAGTCATACACATTATTTCTCATGAATTATTCTCATCATCGCATGTATGATTTATTTTTGCAGGATAGATGTTGAAGAGCTTGTGAACCGTCCCGTTCAACCTAAACCCCCTGTGGCCACGTACATCCCACCCAGAGCGTCAGCAGCACCTGTCCTGGTAGTGGTTCCTGCACAGCCTCAGGGACCATCCATGATGCTCTGTGGGGCCTCCAGCAGTCAAGGGTTCATACCTTACATACCTTACTACACCTACATCGGTCACTACATCCCCATGCATATTTGCACTACATTACCTCATCTCCTTGTATATATTGTGCGCATATTGTATATTGCTCAATGTGTACATGTATAAATCTTTTAATAAGAATCCTGTAAATTATAACTTATTGGTAGCCTACCTATTTTGCTATATTTTCTGCTAAATTACTTAATAATTAATGTTATGTTAATAATTATATTCTGTTTACCTTGTTACCTGTGTTATTGTTATTATTGTTGTGGTGTTTATTTATTTCTGATATGTAGATGTTGAACAAATAAAAAAAAAAGAATGTTTCCCCATTTGTCCACTTAATAGAGATAAAGACTGTCACATGAAACTGTATTGAGTATAACAGGGGCTGAATTACTTACCAGTAAGGTAAAGATAAAGTCTTTTTTTTCCAGCTAATGAACGATAAATACATTGACAGACAATCAGATTATTCAGCTTTAAAGAGCGAACAGCTTATCGTTCATTGGGTTCGGACGCTAATAAAGTTAACCATTATAGTTATTTTTCTAGGTGTGGATGGGCTTTAAGAGTACTGGGTCTGCATTTACTTTTTACAGTGCCTTTCAACTCTCTCTGTTCGTGAGCATCTAAAATAAATCAATAACACAAATTAAAGTCAAAGTCAAGTCAACATTTATTTAAAAGCAACAGATGTGCACTACAAGTGCTGTACAATAAGACATCGGGCAAATAAAAAGAAAGCATACAAAGAAACAATGCAGCGTCCAAAATATAAACACATTAAACAAAATACATAAAAAAAAAAAAAAACGATACAAAAAATATTAAGTTTAACATATATGTCAGTGCTAAGCATTCATCTGTAATATAAATGAGATGCAAAAATTGTTATTTATACAGTGATACTGCCATTCAGTTTTTTGAAGAATTTGCATTACACTGAATGACAAAACTTCGACTTCAGCTTATATTGACAACCATCAACTGGCCACTATATTAAACAATGAGCTTGACCAGCAAAATTAATCACAATTATTCACAACATCTGCTTATTTGTCAAAAAATCTAATAATATAAGTGTTTTGTGGCATTTCACTGAATGATATGCGTTTTTGTAACTCAGGCTACCACACCATGAAAAGGTGTAATTATCAAATATTTAAGAATAAACCAACTTTTCTGCGGCACCACATGATCTCAGGGTGCCACTTGATGATGTCACAGACTGTCGAATGACTATCTGCTTTTTATATGATTTCAGAACGGCTTCTTGATCCTGTTTCACCGAATGACCTCTGACAAACTGCATTTTCTGGACAATTTTATTTTTTTAATACTTAAAAATAATAAGACATGATACTTTTAACATAACACAGCCAACACTTATGTGAACATGCCAAGACATTTTTTTTTTTGTTTATCTTGGTATTTTATGTTTATTTAAAGATGTAATGGCAAAATCAAACTCCAGACCATTACGCTGAATGACAACTTTACCCTTTGGAACATTATTACCCCCATATTTTGACATTTTATTTTCACATATAATTAGGGTTGCCACCTTCAGTGTGGCAAAATAAGGGACACCCATTCACCCCCCCCCCCCCCCCAATGCTCAACTTTGACAACGTCATTTTTATTGTTATTATTGTGATTTCATAATATGTAGATATGAATCCAACTAAAAGCTATTGAAAATATGTATTTTAGTCAAATAGAAATGGTGTAGCTCTGCAGCCATCTACTAAAGTGATAATTTCTTTACTTTTAAAACAGCATTTTCCAAAAAGATGGGCAAAAATCTTACACTAAACCATGTCAAATTATCCATATCCATGAACGTTAGAAATGTGGGTCTTTTATAAAGTGAATTTAACTTTTTTTTTTTTACTGTTTTTGTTTAAAAAATATTTATTTATATAGCCTAAAGTAAAAAAAATATAATAAATCCTCCTAAAACTATAAATCCTAAAAAAAAAAACTATTATGTTTCAAAATGACATTTTGTTGAAACAACACAAGTGTGACTTTTTCCCCCCACACTAACATAAAAAACAGATATTATTCAAATTTATTTAATTTTTTTTGTAGATGTAGAAAGTGTTGTCAACCGTGCAAAGTCTCACATCATTTGGACAAATATAATGTTTTATTTATTTTAGCAAACGTCATTTGGGGCCGAAAAGACCCGAACAGCGCGCTACAAGGGGTTAAAAACGTGCAGGTTTACAGCGCATGTTCACGAGACTCAGTCGCTATAGAAACAAAGACGCTAAAATGCAATCACGCAATGAGCTTCTCTACTAAGAAATTGATTTCTTTATATTTGCTATTAGTATTATCCATACTGCAGAATCCTTATGTTTTTATTCAACTATATATGGGCCTCATGTAAAATACGGGACAAATCGCGTCCCTTATTGATTTGATACGGGACGCATCATCTTACTTGTAAATACGGGACGATTCCGTATTTTAAGGGACGGGTGGCAACCCTACATATAATCGAGTCCCCGGTGCATCTACCAACCCAGAAAACTTTGTTTGTTAAGCCTTTCTCTGTAAGCATGTCAAAAATAAGCCAGATCAGATTTCGCTCCCCTTCTGACGTAGGAAGAGGATCTTATTGTAATATTACCGGCTCTTAATCTGCACGTTTACACCCACCAGCCGTTTTCACAAGCAACAACAGTGTAACCAGTTCTGACACAATGGCAAAAGTTCGAGCAAAGCATGTAAACTGTTCTGTCGTACAGACGAGCACTGAACACTATAGAGTCCCAGCCTCAGATGAGACGAGAGCAGTGGATTAATTTTATTTTTAACGGAAATCCCCCAGAAACAGAGGAATCAATGTAACTCCACAATATCTAAATGTCTCCACTAACCAATTCAGAAACATCCAGGTTCAGTCTAAAAGTTGAATCTCTTCCTGAGTCTCTCTGTAAGGCTGCACTCGCTACAGTTATTTCTGAGATTTTGGATGAGATTATTCACATGTTTTGTTATACATACAGACGGTTGGTCTGGGAACGCCCCGTCACGTGATGTGAATTTAGCCCGTGGGGGAAAACATTGCCTTGGCTCTAATTGAAATACACAGGACAATCATGCCGAAGAGTTGCTGTGTCGTTTTCTGTACCGCCAATAAACAAACAAATTATTAATTGAAGTTCTATCTACATCCTTCCTAATAAACACACAGAACTGGAAAGGATGCCAATCGCTACGTAATGACGCGAGCCGTGAACCTAGGGAGTAGTTTGAGGTCTACACTCAATACAGACTGCAGTCGGTGAGTTAGGGATAACCGTCAGCACAGTCCCTCGGCAACTTCGTACTACTGATCACCGTTTTACAAAAGGATTAATAGTTTGAAGTGAATCATATACGTACAAGTGACAAGGTTTAATGAAGTTATAGTATGCAACATATACGAAAGTTGATTGAGTTATAGGCTAATAATGCAAAATATGTTTGGTTGTTTGACCCATTTGGTTGGGTCATTGACCCAGTTTTAATTAAATAAGGGCAATCATAACCTATGGCAGTTAATTTTGCAATGTACAGTTGTCGGTCGGCAGGCGTCAATGACTCGCAATACGAGATTTTTGTCATTCAAATACACACGATGTTCGCTGTGTTTCCCCCCCGCCGACTCCACCCTCGCCACGCCAGACCCAACCATGACTAGATGCCGACTGTATGTATAGTGTGTGAAGCTCGTGTAAAGGATCAGCCCTCTTCTGAACGGAGGCGGAGCAGAAGCTCATTTGCATTTAAAGGGACACACACAAAATAACGCCACGTTTTTACTCACACTCAAATGGGGCAAATTTGACAAACTATAATAAATGATCCGGGGGTATTTTGAGCTGAAATTTCAGACACATTCTGGGGACACCATAAATGTATATTACATCTTGTGAAAAGGGGCATAATATGTCACCTTTAAGGTAGACACTTTACTTGCATTTAACAGGGTTTTTATGTATCTAAAATTACTTTTGTTAATTTAATTTGATGCGGACACGAAATGGTGAAGTCTCGTCTTTGACCCGTATACAGAGCGGTCATATATACAAATTGGTCATAAATACGTTGCTATATAAATAAAGATAGCTTGTCTTTTGAAACAAAGCAAATGTGCCTGTGATGACTTGATGACTTCTTTCCAGTCTTGCAGTCTCTCATGTTCTTGCTCAGACGTGGACAGGCTCTGAGTTTCTGTCAGGTTGGTGTTGGACTTCAGGCTTCGGGTCAAGTCTCGAGCTCAAGCTCTCAGCAAGCATGTTATTTCCTATCCAACACAAAGATTATATGAACAAGTCAACTCATGAATGATTTTTTAGAGCTAGAACAGAATTGAATTCTGTTTGCATCCCTGATTCTGTTATTTTCCTGTTTACTACATGAAGCCGCTGTAAAACAATCTATATAGTATAAAGCACTCTATAAATGAAGGTGACTTGTCTTGATTATAAAAATAACATTACAATGAACACACATTTGAAAATCTCACTACAAATAATCCAGAATTGAAGACAAAAGATATAATCCTACTCTGTTACACTTCCTCACACCTGAAACTGATCGAGTGAATCTCCTGAACTTCTCCAATCTACTGTAGATCTCTACTAATCCATCTATGTTGTAACATCTGCTCTAACGTCGGGCGTTTAGCTGGATCCCGGGATAGGCACTGGCTAATCAGATCCCTGCACTCTGTACACATTTTAATAAGGAGAGAGCTGGTTAGTCATGACTATGTGACCTGGCATCTATGAAAACAGCATCTAAAACATGATTAATATACTGTAAAATGCTCCTTATCTTTAAAAAGTAAAAGTGAAGTATGTCGTTTCTGCGACACTAGTGGCAGCGAGTGGAATAAATGACAAAATAAAGCATATTTAAAATACATATTAGGAATACTTTTAGCTGTGTTGCATTTGCCTTTATGAAAATTTGCCTTTCTGCATCACAATGCTCTGTTCACTTTGACGTGTTCATGACCTGTTTAATATTTGAAGGTATGAATGCAGTGAATTTTGGCTTTCACTTCTGTAGCTAAAGCTGCATTTCTTTTCCCGTGGCTCTCGCCCCAAACTCTCGCTATACGTTGAGCCATATATAAAAAATCGTACATACTTCACCTTTAACTGTTTCTGTACAAAGCCTTTGCTTTATGTGTGTGTTTATCAATGTAATCAATATTATTCACTCACCTTTGGATAAGTTGGAGTTATGAAATGTAACTTTGGCTTGTGTGATTTCTCTTCTGTTGTGAAAAGGATGACATGCGTTCACCATCTTGTACAGCAACACTCCTAGAGACCAGACATTTGCTGGGACGGCGTGGAATCGAGGTTCTGTCAAGACTTCAGGTGGGATGTGATCCTGTATTCCTGAGAGAAAGACATTTGCACATTGTTGAGCTTTTTTTTTTAAAGCAAATAATTAGTAAGTCACTACATTCAGGTTTCCACACTCCCAGAATGCTCACCAATGTATATTTTGCTGTCGTAGCCATCGCTGCTAAATAGCTGACCGCAGCCAAAGTCTATCAGCTTGAGCTGTGCCGAGTCTTTCTTCAACAGGAAATTCTGCGGATGAGTGTCATTATGGAAAACACCACGATGGATGCAGTGTTGCACTGCCAGCACAGCCTGTCTCATGATGGACCGTGCTGTTGGTTCATACACTTGTTGATTACGAGTCATGAAGTCCAGCAAGCTCTCGCAGGGTTCAGGATACTCCATAACCAGAGTGAATTCTCTAGGATGTTCAAACCACTCGTACAGTTGTATGACGAAGGGGCTTATGGGTTCTCGCCTCATCATCATCAGCAGCGCCACTTCTGTAACGAGAGGTTCGGGATGTCCAGGCTAGAGAGAAGTAGTAGACAGAAGGTTAGCTGGGTAAAAATCTGAAGAAAACATATCATTTTGAAATGTACTTTTCTTTCATATTTTTAGATGCGTTCAAAAGAGCCTTTCCAGCTCAAAGTTATTTGGTGCCTCTAGGCTTATATTGATCACATTTACACCTAATGCTTCCTACGGGTGTATTGACTACAGTAATCTGCACTTAAACAACTCAATACACATTCAGGTTTTGTCCAACTTACAATATTAAGATAACGATCGTTGTCAATCTTGCGCATCCGCTTGATGGCAACCTGCAAAAAAAACCAAAAGTTTCAATAACAGTGACAGTATTCAAGCGCCTGACCTTCTAAGTATTAAACTATCTGTTAATTGTTTTAAATGTGTTTTGCAAGAGCAAAATGTTTGTACAATTCAGTAAGATTTACCTTTTTGCCATCAAATTTGCGTGTTCCCAGGAACACCCTGCCAAATCCTCCGGATCCAATCATCTTTTCCACGTTATAGAGAGACTCAAAGGACTCTGAAAAACAAACAGAAAAATATGAGACAATTATTAGCTTGCTAGATCCATTGTTTTATTTAAAAAATAAAACGTCCTGGTTGAGAAAATAATATTATAATGGGGGAAATAATATTAATATTCTCTAAAAGCAAGCCTTATTTTGAGTGGAAAACAAGATAATACTGTTTAAAATAATGTTGGAGAGATAATGATTTACCATTATTTGGCTCGACGCCGGAGTGATCTGGAGCAGGGGATGATGGTTCAGGATCAGGATCTGCTGGAGGAACGAAAGGCTCCACAACATTCACAGCACTACAGGAACAGCAGCAGAAAACACACTTGATAGCCTTCCAGAACCTGCGGAGACAACCAGGTATTTTCCTCTTCCTACGTACTGGAGCTTTTTCTAAAATGAAGAAAAAACAATTGAAAACAACTATTAGACACATCTCTGACGTCAAATTAAGCAATGATATTATGACATAACTTACATTTTACTGTTAAATTCTGTAATGATACAAATCTAAAGTAATGGGAATGTTTCACGCTATCCACACAATTCTAAATGATTTTCTTGGTTAAAGGAACATTATATTTTATAATTTTGCATTATGGGAACGTTACTTTTGAATGTTCTCGGAATGTTTTGAAAATGTTAGTTAAACGTTCAATTGAAATATTCCTAAAAAAAATTATTTCACTTTATTTTGATGGTCCCTTTGTTGTTGTTGTCTATAAGTAACTCTGCACCTACATGTCTACTAACTCTCATTAGAGTATTAGTAGAGTATTAGTAGACTGGTAAGGTTAGAGTTAGAATAAGTTGACATGTAGTTGCAAAGTTACGTAAAGTCAACATAATTTTTCAAAAGGGACCATCAAAATAAAGTGTTTTCTTTACACAAAGAAATCAGAAAGAATATTTCAGCGAAATTTTGCTGAGCAACAGTAAATGTGACCGGACATTAACATGTTAAAACCTTGAGTCAGTAATGCATGAAATAGCAAAATCTCTATCTGTAGACTTTACACTGCCCAGCCTTATTTCAGTGTCACCTGTTGAGCTCTTGTTCACTGGAGAATCCTCCACGGCACCCTGAGCAGTTCGGCCAGTTGAAGTCTCTGTTGACTCGACAGGAACTTGACCCGGCAGCGGAGGACACAGAAACCCTTCGAGGCTGACGGACCCGGACAAGCTCTCCGATCCATCGCCACTCCACCTCCACTCGACGCTGTACGAGCCTCGGCTGCTCAGACTCAACGACTCTCTACACCTCCTCTCCACGTGGGCCTCAGAGAGGGACCAAGCTGAGGATGACGTGATGCCCGGAGAAGAATCTGTGGAAGCCGTTCTCCAGGATCTGGAGCGGCCTGAGGATGGAACATTTCAGACATCAAAAGCTGTTTTTGTTTTATTTTTTATAATATTAATAATCAATGTCAGTGGTCACATCAATTGTTACTTTGGTTTCACTTTATTTCCTTTTAACACATTCGGTTGTCTATAAGTAACATTGCACCTACATGTCTACTAACTCTCATTAGAGTATTAGTATTAGTAGAATGACAAATCAGCCATTGAAAATAGAAATAGAAACTTAGCCATTACTTCTTTATTAAAAACCTATTCTGACCTCTGCGAGAGTGTTCATATGAAGTGGACGGACGTCCATCATCTGGCCTCTGCTTCGCCCTCGTCCCGTGAGCCTGACGTCCATCATCTGGCCTCTGCTTCGCCCTCGTCCCGTGAGCCTGGCGTCCATCATCTGGCCTCTGCTTCGCCCTCGTCCCGTGAGCCTGGCGTCCATCATCTGGCCTCTGCTTCGCCCTCGTCCCGTGAGCCTGACCTGTGGACACAGAAAACTCAGAAGACAGAGATGTTAAATATCCAGGAAGATCCTGGCTCTGTGTCTGGGTCGGATCCTGATCACGGTCATCATAACCGGGTCCCCAAACCTCCTGACCAGCCGTCTGAGAGAAAGCGGCTCTCCTGGATCTGGAGCGGCCTAAGGATGGAATGTTTCACACATCACATAGTTAGTAATGCTATAATAATAATAATCAATGTCAGTACAACATTTTACTTCAGTTCAATACAAAAGTTTATTTCACATGCAAGGAATCAAATAAATGTGATCAAATGGGTTCTTCACATTAATGTAGTCAGTCATTGTACAGCATCATATCATGGATAAACCTAAATGAAAAACTGAAGCACTCACCTCCTCTTTCACCCATCATGTGAGCCATGGACATCCTCCTCCAAACTGCAATAAAAACAATACAAAATACAACACAAAATACAATACAATAAAATATAAATCACCTCAGAAATACTCCCCTAAAAATAAACAATTAAATAACTCCTTCTAAAATAAGAAAACATCAATCAAATGAAAAGTATTCTCAGAAATTAAATGACGCAAAAATTAAAAAATATTATTTAAAAAATATATCTCTATATAGGCTAAAGGATATATCCTCCGATGTCCTTCTAGAATAAAAGTCTCCTCTCAGAAATCAGCTTCAAATTCGCAAGATTTGCTCAGAAAATTCTCTGCAAAAGTCTGTAAGTTCGCCTCGTCTCTCAACCAACAACAGACAGACTGCGATCGTTTTAAGTGTAAATATAAATGCAGAATTCATAACAACCGTCGCTATAGCAACTACAAATTCGAATCACTCATATGCTCACACGCACACACATATGAGCAGAGCAGAGCACGTGAGCACACGTCAAATCTGATTTATTAAATAGTTACAAATTTAATGTTTACATTTCTTTAATATGAGATTCTTTCATAGCAGTATTATTATTAAAAATCTGTGGAAAAAGGGAGAATAAATCGGACTTCATCTTATGAATTAAATTTGCCCATTTCCGCATACATAACCATCAAGGCCAATCAGCTTTCAGTATCTCTAATGCGTCATCAAACGGTTAGTATTAGTGGTGAAGAAATCCAAATTATTGTTGAATTCTTTATTAACATTGTTCACAGTTGTTACCCAGTTAACTATAAACTTGCTAAATGTAATAATAGTTGTACCCCATGTGCTCCTTTTGTCATTATTTTGAAGAGACAATCATGTGTTTTGGGACTGTGTGAATTGTGTGAATTGTAAAAGTATTTTGGATTTACTTTTCAAACGTTGTTAAAAGGTAACTTAGGCAGGCCAATCTATATTCAAACTTCTGTATAAACCAAACATACTCTCTGATATTAGACCCTTCTCATTTTAAATTTGTAATTAATTTATACTTTTTCTTGCCAAATTTAATATTCACAAATGTAAATTTTAATTTGTTTAAGAAAGAGTTTGAGGACATCTAAAAACTGTGTGTGTGTGTGTGTGTGTGTGTGTGTGTGTGTGTGTGTGTGGATAAATATTTTTTGCTTTTAAACTGTGTGTGTGTGTGTGTGTGTGTGTGTGTGTGTGTGTGTGTGTGTGTGTATGTGTGTGTGTATAATAAAATCCTAACTGTGACAGAAAGTAGACTTTGATTATATTTAAATATACATGGAAATGCAGTGTGTATAATACATGGAAATGTTTAAAACATTGTTTACCAGCGAATAAATATTTATCCAACCACATTTATACATAGTATAAAACACTAGATGGCACAATATACCTATTTTTAATAGACACATGTCAAGTCAAGTCATCTTCATTTATGTGATAAGGGACAGCTAACTGGTGCTATTTTTATTGACCTTTCCAAAGCCTTTTTATGCGATAGGTGTGAATCAAAGTGCTTTTTATGGTTTCATTCTTATCTTCATAATAGACGGCAATGTGTTGCTTTTAAAGGTTCACTGTCTGATTATGTATTGGTTGATAAGGGGGTTCCACTCCAGGACCTCTTTTGTTTTCGCACATTTGCTCCATCGGAAAGATGCATCTTTATGCTGATGATACCATAATTTATACGACTGACTCGGATATTCACTGGATCCAGAACAGGTTACAAGCTGATTTTATTACGACTCAAAAATGGCTTCACAGTAACAACTTAGTGTTGAATATGGAAAAATCCTGTTGTATGTTATTTGGGACGAGCCACAGACGGCCATGTGCTCTTAACTTGCAACTGTTTTTTGAGGATGGGTCCTCCATGGTGAAATTGGAAAAATTGAAATACCTTGGTTTGTAGATTGATTCTGAGCTTACGTTTAAACCTCATATTGAGTATATCACAAAAAGAATATATGGCTGTCTCAGGACACTCTATAGATCTGTTAATTGTTTCACATTAGAATTTAGGAAAATGTTAATTTGTCAGTTGATATTGCCCATTATTGACTATGCTGATATCATCTACATAGTGACACTGCTCTTAAGCCACTTAATGTTGTTTTTAACTCTCTATGTAGATTTGTCCTGAGGTGTCCTTTTAAAACGCATCATTGCATAATGTATGCATCACTAAATTGGCTTCAGCTTAATTCAAGAAGAGACTTCCATTGGTTCATTTTTATTTTCAAATGTGCCTACTTTGACTGTCCTCCAAATCTGAAAGAACTCTTGGTTCCTCGTAGTTCTATGTACCCACTTAGAGTCATGCAATATCTCGTCTTTACTGTACCAGGAATCTTTTCAGCCGATGGACGTAAAACTTTTCATTATAAAGCTACTAGGGATTGGAATAATCTCCCTCTTTCTTTGAGATCCATTTTATCTTTTCGCAGATTTAGGTTATCTATATTTCAATATCTTAACAATGTGTGTGAATGTTACGGATGTTGGACTAATAGTATTGCTTGTAATTGTTTTTGTTTTATGTAACTGTCTAATTGATTTACCTCCTGTGGATTCGATCTCTGGTGGTCTTATGTGACACCTCTTTACATTGAATTTCTTATATCATGGGTTCCAATTGTGTAATGAGCTAAATGTGATTTACTTATTGAGATAGCCATAACATTTCTGAGCTATGATGTGTCTTTGGTTTGGGGTAAAGGTGTAGGTAACTAAAGTGTAGTTACTAACCTATAGTAACTAGATTGTTGTTGTTTTTTGTTTTGTTTTATTTTCTGTTGTATTGTTTATGTGTATTTGGACCCCCTTGAAAATGAGATGTTGCATCTCAAGGGGCTATCCATTCATAAATTGAAATTGAAATGTATATAGCGCTTTTAACAATGTAGATTGTTTCAAAGCTGCTTTACAGAGATAAACATATAATTTATGGTAACAGGTTGTTTTGGCTTTATAGCAGTTCTTGTTATTGTTATTTTCCAGCTAATGTTAGTTTTGATTGATTCACTTCCGTCGAAAGGATCATTTGTTATTAAATTAGGGGCCGCTAAGACGACACGTTCTCTCTACACAGACTTTAAACGCGAACCTGTGAGAAACGCTGATGGCGCTCACGTGCGCATCAAGAATTAATTCTATAGTTATGTGCGTTTGAATATATGTGCGCATGTTTTGTAATTCCCTACAAACCAAGCCTAAACAAACTACTTGTCCTGCCTATAAATTTGATACAGAATTTTATTTTATTTTATCACTACGGGGTAGATTTTCCACAATGCTTTATCTGTAGAGTAGGCTAGTAAAGGGATCCTCCATAGGGAGAGGCTAGTTGGCACTTCAGCACTGCGTTGTCATCGGGTCCAGGCGAAGGTCGTTCGTCAGATCTGGATACGGCCTGGATCCGGCATTTAAGACACTAAAATAAGCGTAGATGCGATTCTTCTTATGATGTAACGAGTACATCAGGATTTAAGGGAAGTGTTCCCAGTTCCGGCTGACCTAATTTATGCAGCCTAACATTGAGTTATAAAAGTCTATAATGTATTATGTGCTAGGTCAAAGAGATGTGTCTTTAATCTAGATTTGAACTGACAGAGTGTGTCTGCTTCCCGGACAATGTTAAGAAGACTGTTCCAAAGTTTTGGAGCTAAATAGGAAAAGGATCCACCGCCAGCAGTCGATTTTGATATTCTAGGTATTATTATCTGGCCGGAATTTCGAGATCGCAATAGACGTGAAGGACTATAATGCGTTAAGAGCTACCTCAAGTACTGCGGAGCTAAACCATTTAGTGCTTTGTAAGTAATCAGCAATATTTAAAAATTTATACAATGTTTAATAGGCAGCGAATGCAGTGTTGACAGAACGGGGCTAATATAGTCATACTTCCTGGTTCTGGTAAGAACTCGAGCTGCTGCGTTTTGAACTAGCTGTAGTTTGTTTGTTAAGCGTGCAGGGCAACCACCCAGTAGAGCATTACAATAATCTAGCCTTGAGGTCATGAACGCATGAACTAAATGTTCCGCATTTGTCAATGAGAGCATATGGCGTAATTTAGATATATTTTTAAGATGGAAAAATGCGGTTTTACAGATACTAGACACACGACTTTCAAATGAAAGATTGGTATCAAAGAGCACACCCAGGTTCCTAACCGACGACGAAGACTTAAGAGAGCAGCCATCAAGTGTTAGACAGTACTCTAGGTTATTACGTGTGGAAGTTGTTTGTCCAATGATTAGAATCTCTGTTTTTTTCAGAATTTAGTAATAGGAAATTACTAGTCATCCAATTTTTTATATCAGCTATGCATTCCGTTAATTTTGTGAATTGGTAGGTTTCGTTAGGTTTTGAAGAAATATACAGCTGAGTATCGTCGGCATAACAGTGAAAGCTAATTCAATGTTTCCTAATGATATCTCCTAATGGTAGCATATACAGAGTGAACAGCAGCGGTCCTAGTACTGAGCCTTGTGGTACGCCATACTGAACTTGTGATTGATAAGACATCTCTTCATTTACTGCTACAAACTGATAATGGTCAGATAAGTATGATTTAAACCATGCTAGTGCAATTCCACTAATGCCAACATAATGTTCGAGTCTATTTAAAAGGGTGTTGTGGTCAATGGTGTCAAATGCAGCACTAAGATCAAGTAATACTAATAGAGAGATACAACCACGATCGGATGATAAGAGCAAATCATTTGTGACCCTAACAAGAGCTGTCTCGGTACTATGGTATGGTCTAAATCCGGACTGAAAATCCTCGCAGATATCATTTCTTTCTAGAAAGGAACACAGTTGTGAGGATACTGCTTTTTCTAATATCTTTGACAGAAAAGGCAGATTAGAGATCGGCCTGTAATTGACTCATTTTGTAGGATCAAGTTGCGTTTTTTTAACAAGCGGTTTAATCATAGCTAGCTTAAAGGTTTTTGGTACCTATCCTAAAGAGACAAAGATGAATTAATGATATTAAGAAGAGGATCTATGACATCTGGAAACATCTCTTTCAGTAGCTTAGTCGGTATAGGGTCTAACATAAAAGTTGTCGATTTGTATGATTTGACGAGTTTGCAAAATTCTTCCTCTCCTATAGCAATGAATGAATCAAATTTTCCCTCAGGGAGACTACAATGCACTTCCTGATGCGATACTGTATTAGACGGTTGCATAGTTATAATGTTGTCCTGATATTATCGATCTTATAAGTGAAGAAGTTCATAAAGTCATTACTGCTGTGTTGCTTGGAAAATTCTTAGCTTTAAGCTTTCTTTTTCGGTAGTTTAGCCACTGTTTCAAATAAATACCTAGGATTATGTTTATTTTCTTCTAATAGGGTTGAAAAATAAGCACATCTAGCAGCTTTTAAAGCCTCTCTGTAAGCAATCGAGCTCTCCTTCCATGAAATCCGAAATACCTCTAGTTCTTCTAAGCTATCCGGGATGCTGAGATGATGAAACTGATTAGGAAGATTATTGATAAAGCATTCTTTAGTGGCAGAAGTGATCGGTCTAACATATTTATAACACGGAGTCTGCTTTGCAGCCTTGGCTAAATGTAATTTACATGAGACTTGATAATGATCTGAGATGTCATCGCTCTGCTGCAGTATTTCAACAGCATCAACATCTATTCCATGTGATAGTATTAGATCTAGAGTATGATTACGGCAATGAGTAGGTCCTGACACGTGTTGTCTAATGGCACTTTTCCACTGCACAGTACCAGCTCGCCTTGGCTCGCCTCACCTCGACTCGACTCGCCTCTGTTTGGTTTTCCACTGTGTAAAAGTTGTACCAGTACCTGCTTCCAGGTACTTTTTTTCGTATCACCTCCGGCGAGGTTCTAAGCGAGCCGAGGCGAGCTGAGGCGATACTAAAACATGACGTGACACACGGGAGACTGCTGATTGGTCAGAGAGAATCGTCACTATTCACTGCGCCATCATTGCACGCGCCAGACGGAGTATCCTGAATAACCCCTGCATTTTTAAATAGTTTTGCCAGAGATTGCGTGATATACCCATTACTAATATTATGTAAAACAGCATACACTCGATTTCCTCCATTGTCCTGTTTGTGTGGGTAGCGGGTGTGTGTCGCGTCGCTATGACGACCACCAGGTACTATTGTGGAAGTACTATGCAATGGAAAACGGAGCGAAACGCGAGCCGAGCCGAGACGAGCTGAGTCGAGTCGAGCTGGTACTGGTAATGGAAAAGCGCCATAACTCCAATTGAGTTTACAATGTCTTTAAATGCCAATCCCAATCCATCTTTTTCATTATCTATGTGTATATTAAAATCACCAACAATTAGTACTTTATCTGCAGCCAATACTAATTCTGATAGAAAGTCCGCAAATTCTTTGATAAAGTCAATATGGTGCCCTGGTGGCCTGTATACAGTAGCCAGCAGAATTTTCAAACGTGATTTATCGTTTACACTATATATTTTTAAATGAACCACCAACAGTTCAAAAGAATTATATTTAAAACTAGATTTGAAAATATTACTATAAATTACAGCAACACCTCCTCCTTTGCGTTTCAGACGAACGTGTGCGTGTGTGAGCTCTATGCTGTTCACATAGCATCAACTGGGTGTATGAGATGCACACACACAAAATAGCCTATTGCGGACAAAAGACAAATTGTATGTCATGCTACTGGGCGATGCCCACTTTGTAATCAAAATTAGTTTCTGATGTACAATAATGCATGAATGGTCATGTCTTTCAGGTGTATCTGTTTGCATTTGCTGTGCAGTGGAACAGCCGCATTAATCACTCCGGGTTGCTGGTGGTCATGGCAGGCAGACGTGGTGTATGGACCCGCGGCAGATTCAGCGCCTGAATCAGCAGGCTGAGGGGCTCTTCGGTAAAGAGCATGTCCTCGAGCCCAACTTTGCCGCTCCAAAGCCCTACCCTGCTGTATACAAGGACCCAGACGAGGAGGAGCTCCATAGAGTAGAGTACGCCATGTGCCAGTCAACCAGCTTCACTGCAAGGGATTACTATGCCCAGCAAGGTACACAATCATGCATTATAACAATATACATGCATACTAAGCGGTCAAATACCTATAAATATCATGCATATTCTATCCATGACAAGTATGTATGATATAGTTTCATTTTTATTTGACATAATATGAAACAAATGAACTGCAGCATTGCCATGTTGTGTTAATTAGTCTACTGTTAGTTGTTGTAACTACCTAGACACACTGGAGATTAGTACATTACATATTTGCAGTTGAGGAAGAGCCGTGAAGAAGAGGAGACGGCTGAACAAAGTGAGGACAAGCTGGCAGATGAGGGTGTGGACGTGGGTGTAGAGTCAGAGGAGGATCCTATGGACACTGTCAGTGACAAACATGTCATCCTCACTCAATCAGAACAGGAGGAGGAGGAGGACAGTCCTGTTCTGCAGGATGTGCTGATGACCCAGAGCCATCTGCATCTTCCTGGGCTGGAGGAAGTGGAAGCCGTGGCCCTGCTCCTTTTAGAACGGGCAGACAACAGTGACCGTCACCCAGTGCCAGCTGACCCAAGGCTGAAGATTGGCACTGCAGTTGGTGCTCTGCATGAGCATGACAGGTCTGCAGCCAACTTTGTAAAAAGGTATGAGTCTAGGTGGGGTTACACCCTGTTTGGCAGATGCTTGGGAGCTGACACACCTGATTCAATTCAATTCAATTAAAATTTATTTGTATAGCGCTTTTCACAATACATATAGTTTCATAGCAGCTTTACAGAAAATGCATTTAAAAAATGTACATCCAAAAATACAGTTAGTGAATCATAAATTTAGGGCATAACATATCGCCGGCGTTGGGTCGTCTCTTCACAGGCGTCGAGTCGTCTCATCACAGGCGTTGGGGCATCTGAAGTCTCCATGAGAGGCTGGATACATAACTGGAGCTGACGAACTCTATTTGAGTTATCTCGGGACAGGCGTCCCGAGATAACAACAAAAAAGGCAGATGGGAAATAATTAGCGTAGCTGCTGTTCATAGTCATACACATTATTTCTCATGAATTATTCTCATCATCGCATGTATGATTTATTTTTGCAGGATAGATGTTGAAGAGCTTGTGAACCGTCCCGTTCAACCTAAACCCCCTGTGGTCACGTACATCCCACCCAGAGCGTCAGCAGCACCTGCCCTGGTAGTGGTTCCTGCACAGCCTCAGGGACCATCCATGATGCTCTGTGGGGCCTCCAGCAGTCAAGGGTTCATACCTTACATACCTTACTACACCTACATCGGTCACTACATCCCCATGCATATTTGCACTACATTACCTCATCTCCTTGTATATATTGTGCGCATATTGTATATTGCTCAATGTGTACATGTATAAATCTTTTAATAAGAATCCTGTAAATAATAACTTATTGGTAGCCTACCTATTTTGCTATATTTTCTGCTAAATTACTTAATAATTAATGTTATGTTAATAATTATATTCTGTTTACCTTGTTACCTGTGTTATTGTTATTATTGTTGTGGTGTTTATTTATTTCTGATATGTAGATGTTGAAAAAAAAAAAAAAAAGAATGTTTCCCCATTTGTCCACTTAATAGAGATAAAGACTGTCACATGAAACTGTATTGAGTATAACAGGGGCTGAATTACTTACCAGTAAGGTAAAGATAAAGTCTTTTTTTTTCCAGCTAATGAACGATAAATACATTGACAGACAATCAGATTATTCAGCTTTAAAGAGCGAACAGCTTATCGTTTATTGGGTTCGGACGCTAATAAAGTTAACCATTATAGTTATTTTTCTAGGTGTGGATGGGCTTTAAGAGTACTGGGTCTGCATTTACTTTTTACAGTGCCTTTCAACTCTCTCTGTTCGTGAGCATCTAAAATAAATCAATAACACAAATTAAAGTCAAAGTCAAGTCAACATTTATTTAAAAGCAACAGATGTGCACTACAAGTGCTGTACAATAAGACATCGGGCAAATAAAAAGAAAGCATACAAAGAAACAATGCAGCGTCCAAAATATAAACACATTAAACAAAATACATAAAAAAAAACACAAACGATACAAAAAAATATTAAGTTTAACATATATGTCAGTGCTAAGCATTCATCTGTAATATAAATGAGATGCAAAAATTGTTATTTATACAGTGATACTGCCATTCAGTTTTTTGAAGAATTTGCATTACACTGAATGACAAAACTTCGACTTCAGCTTATATTGACAACCATCAACTGGCCACTATATTAAACAATGAGCTTGACCAGCAAAATTAATCACAATTATTCACAACATCTGCTTATTTGTCAAAAAATCTAATAATATAAGTGTTTTGTGGCATTTCACTGAATGATATGCGTTTTTGTAACTCAGGCTACCACACCATGAAAAGGTGTAATTATCAAATATTTAAGAATAAACCAACTTTTCTGCGGCACCACATGATCTCAGGGTGCCACTTGATGATGTCACAGACTGTCGAATGAGTATCTGCTTTTTATATGATTTCAGAACGGCTTCTTGATCCTGTTTCACCGAATGACCTCTGACAAACTGCATTTTCTGGACAATTTTATTTTTTTAATACTTAAAAATAATAAGACATGATACTTTTAACATAACACAGCCAACACTTATGTGAACATGCCAAGACATTTTTTTTTTGTTTATCTTGGTATTTTATGTTTATTTAAAGATGTAATGGCAAAATCAAACTCCAGACCATTACGCTGAATGACAACTTTACACTTTGGAACATTATTACCCCCATATTTTGACATTTTATTTTCACATATAATCGAGTCCCCGGTGCATCTACCAACCCAGAAAACTTTGTTTGTTAAGCCTTTCTCTGTAAGCATGTCAAAAATAAGCCAGATCAGATTTCGCTCCCCTTCTGACGTAGGAAGAGGATCTTATTGTAATATTACCGGCTCTTAATCTGCACGTTTACACCCACCAGCCGTTTTCACAAGCAACAACAGTGTAACCAGTTCTGACACAATGGCAAAAGTTCGAGCAAAGCATGTAAACTGTTCTGTCGTACAGACGAGCACTGAACACTATAGAGTCCCAGCCTCAGATGAGACAAGAGAGCAGTGGATTAATTTTATTTTTAACGGAAATCCCCCAGAAACAGAGGAATCAATGTAACTCCACAATATCTAAATGTCTCCACTAACCAATTCAGAAACATCCAGGTTCAGTCTAAAAGTTGAATCTCTTCCTGAGTCTCTCTGTAAGGCTGCACTCGCTACAGTTATTTCTGAGATTTTGGATGAGATTATTCACATGTTTTGTTATACATACAGACGGTTGGTCTGGGAACGCCCCGTCACGTGATGTGAATTTAGCCCGTGGGGGAAAACATGCCTTGGCTCTAATTGAAATACACGGGACAATCATGCCGAAGAGTTGCTGTGTCGTTTTCTGTACCGCCAATAAACAAACAAATTATTAATTGAAGTTCTATCTACATCCTTCCTAATAAACACACAGAACTGGAAAGGATGCCAATCGCTACGTAATGACGCGAGCCGTGAACCTAGGGAGTAGTTCGAGGTCTACACTCAATACAGACTGCAGTCGGTGAGTTAGGGATAACTGTCAGCACAGTCCCTCGGCAACTTCGTACTACTGATCACCGTTTTACAAAAGGATTAATAGTTTGAAGTGAAGCATATACGTACAAGTGACAAGGTTTAATGAAGTTATAGTATGCAACATATACGAAAGTTGATTGAGTTATAGGCTAATAATGCAAAATATGTCTGGAAACAACACCTCCGGCCAGTTGGTTGGGTCATTGACCCAGTTTTAATTAAATAAGGGCAATCATAACCTATGGCAGTTAATTTTGTAATGTACAGTTGTCGGTCGGCAGGCGTCAATGACTCGCAATACGAGATTTTTGTCATTCAAATACACACGATGTTCGCTGTGTTTCCCCCCCGCCGACTCCACCCTCGCCACGCCAGACCCAACTATGTCTAGATGCCGACTGTATGTATAGTGTGTGAAGCTCGTGTAAAGGATCAGCCCTCTTCTGAACGGAGGCGGAGCAGAAGCTCATTTGCATTTAAAGGGACACACACAAAATAACGCCACGTTTTTACTCACACTCAAATGGGGCAAATTTGACAAACTATAATAAATGATCCGGGGGTATTTTGAGGTGAAATTTCAGACACATTCTGGGGACACCATAAATTTATATTACATCTTGTGAAAAGGGGCATAATATGTCACCTTTAAGGTAGACACTTTACTTGCATTTAACAGGGTTTTTATGTATCTAAAATTACTTTTGTTAATTTAATTTGATGCGGACACGAAATGGTGAAGTCTCGTCTTTGACCCGTATACAGAGCGGTCATATATACAAATTGGTCATAAATACGTTGCTATATAAATAAAGATAGCTTGTCTTTTGAAACAAAGCAAATGTGCCTGTGATGACTTGATGACTTCTTTCCAGTCTTGCAGTCTCTCATGTTCTTGCTCAGACGTGGACAGGCTCTGAGTTTCTGTCAGGTTGGTGTTGGACTTCAGGCTTCGGGTCAAGTCTCGAGCTCAAGCTCTCAGCAAGCATGTTATTTCCTATCCAACACAAAGATTATATGAACAAGTCAACTCATGAATGATTTTTTTAGAGCTAGAACAGAATTGAATTCTGTTTGCATCCCTGATTCTGTTATTTTCCTGTTTACTACATGAAGCCGCTGTAAAACAATCTATATAGTATAAAGCGCTCTATAAATGAAGGTGACTTGTCTTGATTATAAAAATAACATTACAATGAACACACATTTGAAAATCTCACTACAAATAATCCAGAATTGAAGACAAAAGATATAATCCTACTCTGTTACACTTCCTCACACCTGAAACTGATCGAGTGAATCTCCTGAACTTCTCCAATCTACTGTAGATCTCTACTAATCCATCTATGTTGTAACATCTGCTCTAACGTCGGGCGTTTAGCTGGATCCCGGGAATCAGATCCCTGCACTCTGTACACATTTTAATAAGGAGAGAGCTGGTTAGTCATGACTATGTGACCTGGCATCTATGAAAACAGCATCTAAAACATGATTAATATACTGTAAAATGCTCCTTATCTTTAAAAAGTAAAAGTGAAGTATGTCGTTTCTGCGACACTAGTGGCAGCGAGTGGAATAAATGACAAAATAAAGCATATTTAAAATACATATTAGGAATACTTTTAGCTGTGTTGCATTTGCCTTTATGAAAATGTGCCTTTCTGCATCACAATGCTCTGTTCACTTTGACGTGTTCATGACCTGTTTAATCTTTGAAGGTATGAATGCAGTGAATTTTGGCTTTCACTTCTGTAACTAAAGCTGCATTTCTTTTCCCGTGGCTCTCGCCCCAAACTCTCGCTATACGTTGAGCCATATATAAAAAATCGTACATACTTCACCTTTAACTGTTTCTGTACAAAGCCTTTGCTTTATGTGTGTGTTTATCAATGTAATCAATATTATTCACTCACCTTTGGATAAGTTGGAGTTATGAAATGTAACTTTGGCTTGTGTGATTTCTCTTCTGTTGTGAAAAGGATGACATGCGTTCACCATCTTGTACAGCAACACTCCTAGAGACCAGACATTTGCTGGGACGGCGTGGAATCGAGGTTCTGTCAAGACTTCAGGTGGGATGTGATCCTGTATTCCTGAGAGAAAGACATTTGCACATTGTTGAGCTTTTTTTTTAAAGCAAATAATTAGTAAGTCACTACATTCAGGTTTCCACACTCCCAGAATGCTCACCAATGTATATTTTGCTGTCGTAGCCATCGCTGCTAAATAGCTGACCGCAGCCAAAGTCTATCAGCTTGAGCTGTGCCGAGTCTTTCTTCAACAGGAAATTCTGCGGATGAGTGTCATTATGGAAAACACCACGATGGATGCAGTGTTGCACTGCCAGCACAGCCTGTCTCATGATGGACCGTGCTGTTGGTTCATACACTTGTTGATTACGAGTCATGAAGTCCAGCAAGCTCTCGCAGGGTTCAGGATACTCCATAACCAGAGTGAATTCTCTAGGATGTTCAAACCACTCGTACAGTTGTATGACGAAGGGGCTTATGGGTTCTCGCCTCATCATCATCAGCAGCGCCACTTCTGTAACGAGAGGTTCGGGATGTCCAGGCTAGAGAGAAGTAGTAGACAGAAGGTTAGCTGGGTAAAAATGTGAAGAAAACATATCATTTTGAAATGTACTTTTCTTTCATATTTTTAGATGCGTTCAAAAGAGCCTTTCCAGCTCAAAGTTATTTGGTGCCTCTAGGCTTATATTGATCACATTTACACCTAATGCTTCCTACGGGTGTATTGACTACAGTAATCTGCACTTAAACAACTCAATACACATTCAGGTTTTGTCCAACTTACAATATTAAGATAACGATCGTTGTCAATCTTGCGCATCCGCTTGATGGCAACCTGCAAAAAAAACCAAAAGTTTCAATAACAGTGACAGTATTCAAGCGCCTGACCTTCTAAGTATTAAACTATCTGTTAATTGTTTTAAATGTGTTTTGCAAGAGCAAAATGTTTGTACAATTCAGTAAGATTTACCTTTTTGCCATCAAATTTGCGTGTTCCCAGGAACACCCTGCCAAATCCTCCGGATCCAATCATCTTTTCCACGTTATAGAGAGACTCAAAGGACTCTGAAAAACAAACAGAAAAATATGAGACAATTATTAGCTTGCTAGATCCATTGTTTTATTTAAAAAATAAAACGTCCTGGTTGAGAAAATAATATTATAATGGGGGAAATAATATTAATATTCTCTAAAAGCAAGCCTTATTTTGAGTGGAAAACAAGATAATACTGTTTAAAATAATGTTGGAGAGATAATGATTTACCATTATTTGGCTCGACGCCGGAGTGATCTGGAGCAGGGGATGATGGTTCAGGATCAGGATCTGCTGGAGGAACGAAAGGCTCCACAACATTCACAGCACTACAGGAACAGCAGCAGAAAACACACTTGATAGCCTTCCAGAACCTGCGGAGACAACCAGGTATTTTCCTCTTCCTACGTACTGGAGCTTTTTCTAAAATGAAGAAAAAACAATTGAAAACAACTATTAGACACATCTCTGACGTCAAATTAAGCAATGATATTATGACATAACTTACATTTTACTGTTAAATTCTGTAATGATACAAATCTAAAGTAATGGGAATGTTTCACGCTATCCACACAATTCTAAATGATTTTCTTGGTTAAAGGAACATTATATTTTATAATTTTGCATTATGGGAACGTTACTTTTGAATGTTCTCGGAATGTTTTGAAAATGTTAGTTAAACGTTCAATTGAAATATTCCTAAAAAAAATTATTTCACTTTATTTTGATGGTCCCTTTGTTGTTGTTGTCTATAAGTAACTCTGCACCTACATGTCTACTAACTCTCATTAGAGTATTAGTAGAGTATTAGTAGACTGGTAAGGTTAGAGTTAGAATAAGTTGACATGCAGTTGCAAAGTTACGTAAAGTCAACATAATTTTTCAAAAGGGACCATCAAAATAAAGTGTTTTCTTTACACAAAGAAATCAGAAAGAATATTTCAGCGAAATTTTGCTGAGCAACAGTAAATGTGACCGGACATTAACATGTTAAAACCTTGAGTCAGTAATGCATGAAATAGCAAAATCTCTATCTGTAGACTTTACACTGCCCAGCCTTATTTCAGTGTCACCTGTTGAGCTCTTGTTCACTGGAGAATCCTCCACGGCACCCTGAGCAGTTCGGCCAGTTGAAGTCTCTGTTGACTCGACAGGAACTTGACCCGGCAGCGGAGGACACAGAAACCCTTCGAGGCTGACGGACCCGGACAAG
Source organism: Phoxinus phoxinus (assembly GCF_949152265.1). Classification (NCBI taxonomy): domain Eukaryota; kingdom Metazoa; phylum Chordata; class Actinopteri; order Cypriniformes; family Leuciscidae; genus Phoxinus; species Phoxinus phoxinus. The sequence continues at coordinate 16,098,668 of NC_136899.1, read as the reverse complement.
CTCTCCGATCCATCGCCACTCCACCTCCACTCGACGCTGTACGAGCCTCGGCTGCTCAGACTCAACGACTCTCTACACCTCCTCTCCACGTGGGCCTCAGAGAGGGACCAAGCTGAGGATGACGTGATGCCCGGAGAAGAATCTGTGGAAGCCGTTCTCCAGGATCTGGAGCGGCCTGAGGATGGAACATTTCAGACATCAAAAGCTGTTTTTGTTTTATTTTTTATAATATTAATAATCAATGTCAGTGGTCACATCAATTGTTACTTTGGTTTAACTTTATTTCCTTTTAACACATTCGGTTGTCTATAAGTAACATTGCACCTACATGTCTACTAACTCTCATTAGAGTATTAGTATTAGTAGAATGACAAATCAGCCATTGAAAATAGAAATAGAAACTTAGCCATTACTTCTTTATTAAAAACCTATTCTGACCTCTGCGAGAGTGTTCATATGAAGTGGACGGACGTCCATCATCTGGCCTCTGCTTCGCCCTCGTCCCGTGAGCCTGACGTCCATCATCTGGCCTCTGCTTCGCCCTCGTCCCGTGAGCCTGGCGTCCATCATCTGGCCTCTGCTTCGCCCTCGTCCCGTGAGCCTGGCGTCCATCATCTGGCCTCTGCTTCGCCCTCGTCCCGTGAGCCTGACCTGTGGACACAGAAAACTCAGAAGACAGAGATGTTAAATATCCAGGAAGATCCTGGCTCTGTGTCTGGGTCGGATCCTGATCACGGTCATCATAACCGGGTCCCCAAACCTCCTGACCAGCCGTCTGAGAGAAAGCGGCTCTCCTGGATCTGGAGCGGCCTAAGGATGGAATGTTTCACACATCACATAGTTAGTAATGCTATAATAATAATAATCAATGTCAGTACAACATTTTACTTCAGTTCAATACAAAAGTTTATTTCACATGCAAGGAATCAAATAAATGTGATCAAATGGGTTCTTCACATTAATGTAGTCAGTCATTGTACAGCATCATATCATGGATAAACCTAAATGAAAAACTGAAGCACTCACCTCCTCTTTCACCCATCATGTGAGCCATGGACATCCTCCTCCAAACTGCAATAAAAACAATACAAAATACAACACAAAATACAATACAATAAAATATAAATCACCTCAGAAATACTCCCCTAAAAATAAACAATTAAATAACTCCTTCTAAAATAAGAAAACATCAATCAAATGAAAAGTATTCTCAGAAATTAAATGACGCAAAAATTAAAAAATATTATTTAAAAAATATATCTCTATATAGGCTAAAGGATATATCCTCCGATGTCCTTCTAGAATAAAAGTCTCCTCTCAGAAATCAGCTTCAAATTCGCAAGATTTGCTCAGAAAATTCTCTGCAAAAGTCTGTAAGTTCGCCTCGTCTCTCAACCAACAACAGACAGACTGCGATCGTTTTAAGTGTAAATATAAATGCAGAATTCATAACAACCGTCGCTATAGCAACTACAAATTCGAATCACTCATATGCTCACACGCACACACATATGAGCAGAGCAGAGCACGTGAGCACACGTCAAATCTGATTTATTAAATAGTTACAAATTTAATGTTTACATTTCTTTAATATGAGATTCTTTCATAGCAGTATTATTATTAAAAATCTGTGGAAAAAGGGAGAATAAATCGGACTTCATCTTATGAATTAAATTTGCCCATTTCCGCATACATAACCATCAAGGCCAATCAGCTTTCAGTATCTCTAATGCGTCATCAAACGGTTAGTATTAGTGGTGAAGAAATCCAAATTATTGTTGAATTCTTTATTAACATTGTTCACAGTTGTTACCCAGTTAACTATAAACTTGCTAAATGTAATAATAGTTGTACCCCATGTGCTCCTTTTGTCATTATTTTGAAGAGACAATCATGTGTTTTGGGACTGTGTGAATTGTAAAAGTATTTTGGATTTACTTTTCAAACGTTGTTAAAAGGTAACTTTGGCAGGCCAATCTATATTCAAACTTCTGTATAAACCAAACATACTCTGATATTAGACCCTTCTCATTTTAAATTTGTAATTAATTTATACTTTTTCTTGCCAAATTTAATATTCACAAATGTAAATTTTAATTTGTTTAAGAAAGAGTTTGAGGACATCTAAAAACTGTGTGTGTGTGTGTGTGTGTGGATAAATATTTTTTGCTTTTAAACTGTGTATAAACACACACACACACACACACACACACACACACACACACACACACACACACACACACACACACACACACACACACACACACACACACAGTTTAAAAGCAAAAAATATTTATCCAACTCCATTTAAAAACAGTCTGTCGCTGCCATCTTTTGGACATTCATCATATTGCATTGGTTTTAATTTCTTGTCCTCAAACAGAGCACTAATCTGTTTATTTTTAAGTTACACATTCTGCATTGATTAAAAAAGAAAAACCAAATGTGTTTTTTAGGGGTAGTATTATTTTATACAGAAATAAATTATTTATAATTCAGATGAGAATGAAGTTAATCAAAAATGTAAGGAAAACAAATATATTGATCTGAAATATAGCAAGTTAATTTAGTTTTTTGTAATTTTGTTATTGTGTTTTTATTAATTTAATTAATTATCTAATTTTATAAAACTATTGTCAATGCACTACAAATAAACTGGATCTATGCCTTTACTTTAATAATAAAACATATAAAAAAATTAAAGGATTAAGACATTTATTAGACACATAACATGATTAGGAAAATGAAAAAAAAAGAATGAAAAAAAAAACTAGGGAATCACTAAACCGAGAGAATTATTCTAATTTTATTATACACTCAAAATATTTCAGAACAAATCCTTTAAATTTAATGATATTCAGAAAAGAACAAGAATTAAAAAATAACTATAAACAAGCCAAAACTAAATAATTTAAAGCGAAAAAATGTGCTTGGAAACATCACTATAATGTGCATCATAGCACATTCATTTTAATTAATTTTAACATTTAAACACAACACACACACACACACACACACACACACACACACAAACACACACACACATACACACAGGTGGAGTGAGGGGGAGGGGAAGGACAGACAGCGGGAGACAGAGAACATTTTAAACAAAAATAAAAATAAAATCCTAACTGTGACAGAAAGTAAACTTTGATTATATTTAAATATACATGGAAATGCAGTGTGTATAATACATGGAAATGTTTAAAACATTGTTTACCAGCGAATAAATATTTATCCAACCACATTTATACATAGTATAAAACACTAGATGGCACAATATACCTATTTTTAATAGACACATGTCAAGTCAAGTCATCTTCATTTATGTGATAAGGGACAGCTAACTGGTGCTATTTTTATTGACCTTTCCCAAGCCTTTTTATGCGATAGGTGTGAATCAAAGTGCCTTTTATGGTTTCATTCTTATCTTCATAATAGACGGCAATGTGTTGCTTTTAAAGGTTCACTGTCTGATTATGTATTGGTTGATAAGGGGGTTCCACTCCAGGACCTCTTTTGTTTTCGCACATTTGCTCCATCGGAAAGATGCATCTTTATGCTGATGATACCATAATTTATACGACTGACTCGGATATTCACTGGATCCAGAACAGGTTACAAGCTGATTTTATTACGACTCAAAAATGGCTTCACAGTAACAACTTAGTGTTGAATATGGAAAAATCCTGTTGTATGTTGTTTGGGACGAGCCACAGACGGCCATGTGCTCTTAACTTGCAACTGTTTTTTGAGGATGGGTCCTCCATGGTGAAATTGGAAAAATTGAAATACCTTGGTTTGTAGATTGATTCTGAGCTTACCTTTAAACCTCACATTGAGTATATCACAAAAAGAATATATGGCTGTCTCAGGACACTCTATAGATCTGTTAATTGTTTCACATTAGAATTTAGGAAAATGTTAATTTGTCAGTTGATATTGCCCATTATTGACTATGCTGATATCATCTACATAGTGACACTGCTCTTAAGCCACTTAATGTTGTTTTTAACTCTCTATGTAGATTTGTCCTGAGGTGTCCTTTTAAAACGCATCATTGCATAATGTATGCATCACTAAATTGGCTTCAGCTTAATTCAAGAAGAGACTTCCGAAGACCACCGATCTTATCATCTCTACACTGGTTACCTATAAAGTTCCGTATTAATTATAAGGTATTGTTACTGACTTATAAAGCCCTAAACGGCTTAGCTCCAGTTTATTTAACGGATCTTCTATCGCCCTATAATCCATCGCGCTCTTTAAGATCGCTAAATTCGAGGCTTTTGGTTATACCTAGGATATCTAAGTCCACCAAAGGAGGGAGAGCATTCTCACATTTAGCTCCAAAACTCTGGAATAGCCTTCCTGATACTGTTCGTTGCTCAGAGTCGCTCTCCCAGTTCAAAACTAGATTAAAGACGCATCTCTTTAACCAGGCATTCATATAAATGTTTTAATCTTACAGTTAAATCCGGCCTCTAGTTCATAACCGCCAGAGGAGAACTGGCCCCCGACTGAGCCTGGGTTCTCCCAAGTTTTTTTTTTTCTCCATTAGGTCACCTGATGGAGTTTTTCGTTTCCTTGCCACTGTTGCCTTTGGCTTGCTCAGTTGGGGATATTCAATTTAATGAATCAATCAATATTACTATTGATTAGCATTACCAAACATGGACGTTTTATTATTATTTTAATTTAATACTGTGAAGCTGCTTTGATACAATCTGTATTGTGAAAAGCGCTATACAAATATTCTTGACTTGACTTGACTTGACTTCCATTGGTTCATTTTTATTTTCAAATGTGCCTACTTTGACTGTCCTCCAAATCTGAAAGAACTCTTGGTTCCTCGTAGTTCTATGTGCACTTAGAGTCATGCAATATCTCGTCTTTACTGTACCAGCAATCTTTTCAGCCGCTGGACGTAAAACTTTTCATTATAAAGCTGATTGGAATAATCTCCCTCTTTCTTTGAGATCCATTTTATCTTTTCGCAGATTTAGGTTATCTATATTTCAATATCTTAACAATGTGTGTGAATGTTACGGATGTTGGACTAATAGTATTGCTTGTAATTGTTTTTGTTTTATGTAACTGTCTAATTGATTTACCTCCTGTGGATTCGATCTCTGGTGGTCTTATGTGACACCTCTTTACATTGAATTTCTTATATCATGGGTTCCAATTGTGTAATGAGCTAAATGTGATTTACTTATTGAGATAGCCATAACATTTCTGAGCTATGATGTGTCTTTGGTTTGGGGTAAAGGTGTAGGTAACTAAAGTGTAGTTACTAATCTATAGTAACTAGATTGTTGTTGTTTTTTGTTTTGTTTTATTTTCTGTTGTATTGTTTATGTGTATTTGGACCCCCTTGAAAATGAGATGTTGCATCTCAAGGGGCTATCCATTCATAAATTGAAATTGAAATGTATATAGCGCTTTTAACAATGTAGATTGTTTCAAAGCTGCTTTACAGAGATAAACGTATAATTTAAGGTAACAGATTGTTTTGGCTTTATAGCAGTTCTTGTTATTGTTATTTTCCAGCTAATGTTAGTTTTGATTGATTCACTTCCGTCGAAAGGATCATTTGTTATTAAATTAGGGGCCGCTAAGACGACACGTTCTCTCTACACAGACTTTAAACGCGAACCTGTGAGAAACGCTGATGGCGTTCACGTGCACATCAAGAATTAATTCTATAGTTATGTGCGTTTGAATATATGTGCGCATGTTTGTAATTCCCTACAAACCAAGCCTAAACAAACTACTTGTCCTGCCTATAAATTTGATACAGAATTTTATTTTATTTTATCACTACGGGGTAGATACTCGAATTTTCCACAATGCTTTATCTGTAGAGTAGGCTAGTAAAGGGATCCTCCATAGGGAGAGGCTAGTTGGCACTTCAGCACTGCGTTGTCATCGGGTCCAGGCGAAGGTCGTTCGTCAGATCTGGATACGGCCTGGATCCGGCATTTAAGACACTAAAATAAGCGTAGATGCGATTCTTCTTATGATGTAACGAGTACATCAGGATTTAAGGGAAGTGTTCCCAGTTCCGGCTGACCTAATTTATGCAGCCTAACATTGAGTTATAAAAGTCTATAATGTATTATGTGCTAGGTCAAAGAGATGTGTCTTTAATCTAGATTTGAACTGACAGAGTGTGTCTGCTTCCTGGACAATGTTAAGAAGACTGTTCCAAAGTTTTGGAGCTAAATAGGAAAAGGATCCACCGCCAGCAGTCAATTTTGATATTCTAGGTATTATTAACTGGCCGGAATTTCGAGATCGCAATAGACGTGAAGGACTATAATGCGTTAAGAGCTCCCTCAAGTACTGCGGAGCTAAACCATTTAGTGCTTTAAGTAATCAGCAATATTTAAAAATTTATACAATGTTTAATAGGCAGCGAATGCAGTGTTGACAGAACGGGGCTAATATAGTCATACTTCCTGGTTCTGGTAAGAACTCGAGCTGCTGCGTTTTGAACTAGCTGTAGTTTGTTTGTTAAGCGTGCAGGGCAACCACCCAGTAGAGCATTACAATAATCTAGCCTTGAGGTCATGAACGCATGAACTAAATGTTCCGCATTTGTCAATGAGAGCATATGGCGTAATTTAGATATATTTTTAAGATGGAAAAATGCGGTTTTACAGATACTAGACACATGACTTTCAAATGAAAGATTGGAATCAAAGAGCACACCCAGGTTCCTAACCGACGACGAAGACTTAAGAGAGCAGCCATCAAGTGTTAGACAGTACTCTAGGTTATTACGTGTGGAAGTTGTTTGTCCAATGATTAGAATCTCTGTTTTTTCAGAATTTAGTAATAGGAAATTACTAGTCATCCAATTTTTTATATCAGCTATGCATTCCGTTAATTTTGTGAATTGGTAGGTTTCGTTAGGTTTTGAAGAAATATACAGCTGAGTATCGTCGGCATAACAGTGAAAGCTAATTCAATGTTTCCTAATGGTATCTCCTAATGGTAGCATATACAGAGTGAACAGCAGCGGTCCTAGTTCTGAGCCTTGTGGTACGCCATACTGAACTTGTGATTGATTAGACATCTCTTCATTTACTGCTACAAACTGATTATGGTTAGATAAGTATGATTTGAACCATGCTAGTGCAATTCCACTAATGCCAACATAATGTTCGAGTCTATTTAAAAGGGTGTTGTGGTCAATGGTGTCAAATGCAGCACTAAGATCAAGTAATACTAATAGAGAGATACAACCACGATCGGATGATAAGAGCAAATCATTTGTGACCCTAACAAGAGCTGTCTCGGTACTATGGTATGGTCTAAATCCGGACTGAAAATCCTCGCAGATATCATTTCTTTCTAGAAAGGAACACAGTTGTGAGTAGGGTTGCCACCCGTCCCTTAAAATACGGAATCGTCCCGTATTTACAAGTAAGATGATGCGTCCCGTATCAAATCAATAAGGGACGCGATTTGTCCCGATTTGTCTAACATATTTATAACACGGAGTCTGCTTTGCAGCCTTGGCTAAATGTAATTTACATGAGACTTGATAATGATCTGAGATGTCATCGCTCTGCTGCAGTATTTCAACAGCATCAACATCTATTCCATGTGATAGTATTAGAGTATGATTACGGCAATGAGTAGGTCCTGACACGTGTTGTCTAACTCCAATTGAGTTTACAATGTCTTTAAATGCCAATCCCAATCCATCTTTTTCATTATCTATGTGTATATTAAAATCACCAACAATTAGTACTTTATCTGCAGCCAATACTAATTCTGATAGAAAGTCCGCAAATTCTTTGATAAAGTCAATATGGTGCCCTGGTGGCCTGTATACAGTAGCCAGCAGAATTTTCAAACGTGATTTATCGTTTACACTATATATTTTTAAATTAACCACCAACACTTCAAAAGAATTATATTTAAAACTAGATTTGAAAATATTACTATAAATTACAGCAACACCTCCTCCTTTGCGTTTCAGACGAACGTGTGCGTGTGTGAGCTCTATGCTGTTCACATAGCATCAACTGGGTGTATGAGATGCACACACACAAAATAGCCTATTGCGGACAAAAGACAAATTGTATGTCATGCTGCTGGGCGATGCCCACTTTGTAATCAAAATTAGTTTCTGATGTACAATAATGCATGAATGGTCATGTCTTTCAGGTGTATCTGATTGCATTTGCTGTGCAGTGGAACAGCCGCATTAATCACTCCGGGTTGCTGGTGGTCATGGCAGGCAGACGTGGTGTATGGACCCGCGGCAGATTCAGCGCCTGAATCAGCAGGCTGAGGGGCTCTTCGGTAAAGAGCATGTCCTCGAGCCCAACTTTGCCGCTCCAAAGCCCTACCCTGCTGTATACAAGGACCCAGACGAGGAGGAGCTCCATAGAGTAGAGTACGCCATGTGCCAGTCAACCAGCTTCACTGCAAGGGATTACTATGCCCAGCAAGGTACACAATCATGCATTATAACAATATACATGCATACTAAGCGGTCAAATACCTATAAATATCATGCATATTCTATCCATGACAAGTATGTATGATATAGTTTCATTTTTATTTGACATAATATGAAACAAATGAACTGCAGCATTGCCATGTTGTGTTAATTAGTCTACTGTTAGTTGTTGTAACTACCTAGACACACTGGAGATTAGTACATTACATATTTGCAGTTGAGGAAGAGCCGTGAAGAAGAGGAGACGGCTGAACAAAGTGAGGACAAGCTGGCATATGAGGGTGTGGACGTGGGTGTAGAGTCAGAGGAGGATCCTATGGACACTGTCAGTGACAAACATGTCATCCTCACTCAATCAGAACAGGAGGAGGAGGAGGACAGTCCTGTTCTGCAGGATGTGCTGATGACCCAGAGCCATCTGCATCTTTCTGGGCTGGAGGAAGTGGAAGCCGTGGCCCTGCTCCTTTTAGAACGGGCAGACAACAGTGACCGTCACCCAGTGCCAGCTGACCCAAGGCTGAAGATTGGCACTGCAGTTGGTGCTCTGCATGAGCATGACAGGTCTGCAGCCAACTTTGTAAAAAGGTATGAGTCTAGGTGGGGTTACACCCTGTTTGGCAGATGCTTGGGAGCTGACACACCTGATTCAATTCAATTCAATTAAAATTTATTTGTATAGCGCTTTTCACAATACATATAGTTTCATAGCAGCTTTACAGAAAATGCATTTAAAAAATGTACATCCAAAAATACAGTTAGTGAATCATAAATTTAGGGCATAACATATCGCCGGCGTTGGGTCGTCTCTTCACAGGCGTCGAGTCGTCTCATCACAGGCGTTGGGGCATCTGAAGTCTCCATGAGAGGCTGGATACATAACTGGAGCTGACGAACTCTATTTGAGTTATCTCGGGACAGGCGTCCCGAGATAACAACAAAAAAGGCAGATGGGAAATAATTAGCGTAGCTGCTGTTCATAGTCATACACATTATTTCTCATGAATTATTCTCATCATCGCATGTATGATTTATTTTTGCGGGATAGATGTTGAAGAGCTTGTGAACCGTCCCGTTCAACCTAAACCCCCTGTGGCCACGTACATCCCACCCAGAGCGTCAGCAGCACCTGTCCTGGTAGTGGTTCCTGCACAGCCTCAGGGACCATCCATGATGCTCTGTGGGGCCTCCAGCAGTCAAGGGTTCATACCTTACATACCTTACTACACCTACATCGGTCACTACATCCCCATGCATATTTGCACTACATTACCTCATCTCCTTGTATATATTGTGCGCATATTGTATATTGCTCAATGTGTACATGTATAAATCTTTTAATAAGAATCCTGTAAATAATAACTTATTGGTAGCCTACCTATTTTGCTATATTTTCTGCTAAATTACTTAATAATTAATGTTATGTTAATAATTATATTCTGTTTACCTTGTTACCTGTGTTATTGTTATTATTGTTGTGGTGTTTATTTATTTCTGATATGTAGATGTTGAACAAATAATAAAAAAGAATGTTTCCCCATTTGTCCACTTAATAGAGATAAAGACTGTCACATGAAACTGTATTGAGTATAACAGGGGCTGAATTACTTACCAGTAAGGTAAAGATAAAGTCTTTTTTTTCCAGCTAATGAATGATAAATACATTGACAGACAATCAGATTATTCAGCTTTAAAGAGCGCCAGCATTTAAAGTGGCAGACGAACAAAAACTGCAGTACATGCTTAGAATGAACAGCTTATCGTTCATTGGGTTCGGACGCTAATAAAGTTAACCATTATAGTTATTTTTCTAGGTGTGGATGGGCTTTAAGAGTACTGGGTCTGCATTTACTTTTTACAGTGCCTTTCAACTCTCTCTGTTCGTGAGCATCTAAAATAAATCAATAACACAAATTAAAGTCAAAGTCAAGTCAACATTTATTTAAAAGCAACAGATGTGCACTACAAGTGCTGTACAATAAGACATCGGGCAAATAAAAAGAAAGCATACAAAGAAACAATGCAGCGTCCAAAATATAAACACATTAAACAAAATACATTTTAAAAAAACACAAACGATACAAAAAATATTAAGTTTAACATATATGTCAGTGCTAAGCATTCATCTGTAATATAAATGAGATGCAAAAATTGTTATTTATACAGTGATACTGCCATTCAGTTTTTTGAAGAATTTGCATTACACTGAATGACAAAACTTCGACTTCAGCTTATATTGACAACCATCAACTGGCCACTATATTAAACAATGAGCTTGACCAGCAAAATTAATCACAATTATTCACAACATCTGCTTATTTGTCAAAAAATCTAATAATATAAGTGTTTTGTGGCATTTCACTGAATGATATGCGTTTTTGTAACTCAGGCTACCACACCATGAAAAGGTGTAATTATCAAATATTTAAGAATAAACCCACTTTTCTGCGGCACCACATGATCTCAGGGTGCCACTTGATGATGTCACAGACTGTCGAATGACTATCTGCTTTTTATATGATTTCAGAACGGCTTCTTGATCCTGTTTCACCGAATGACCTCTGACAAACTGCATTTTCTGGACAATTTTATTTTTTTAATACTTAAAAATAATAAGACATGATACTTTTAACATAACACAGCCAACACTTATGTGAACATGCCAAAACATTTTTTTTTGTTTATCTTGGTATTTTATGTTTATTTAAAGATGTAATGGCAAAATCAAACTCCAGACCATTACGCTGAATGACAACTTTACACTTTGGAACATTATTACCCCCATATTTTGACATTTTATTTTCACATATAATCGAGTCCCCGGTGCATCTACCAACCCAGAAAACTTTGTTTGTTAAGCCTTTCTCTGTAAGCATGTCAAAAATAAGTCAGATCAGATTTCGCTCCCCTTCTGACGTAGGAAGAGGATCTTATTGTAATATTACCGGCTCTTAATCTGCACGTTTACACCCACCAGCCGTTTTCACAAGCAACAACAGTGTAACCAGTTCTGACACAATGGCAAAAGTTCGAGCAAAGCATGTAAACTGTTCTGTCGTACAGACGAGCACTGAACACTATAGAGTCCCAGCCTCAGATGAGACAAGAGAGCAGTGGATTAATTTAATTTTTAACGGAAATCCCCCAGAAACAGAGGAATCAATGTAACTCCACAATATCTAAATGTCTCCACTAACCAATTCAGAAACATCCAGGTTCAGTCTAAAAGTTGAATCTCTTCCTGAGTCTCTCTGTAAGGCTGCACTCGCTACAGTTATTTCTGAGATTTTGGATGAGATTATTCACATGTTTTGTTATACATACAGACGGTTGGTCTGGGAACGCCCCGTCACGTGATGTGAATTTAGCCCGTGGGGGAAAACATTGCCTTGGCTCTAATTGAAATACACGGGACAATCATGCCGAAGAGTTGCTGTGTCGTTTTCTGTACCGCCAATAAACAAACAAATTATTAATTGAAGTTCTATCTACATCCTTCCTAATAAACACACAGAACTGGAAAGGATGCCAATCGCTACGTAATGACGCGAGCCGTGAACCTAGGGAGTAGTTCGAGGTCTACACTCAATACAGACTGCAGTCGGTGAGTTAGGGATAACCGTCAGCACAGTCCCTCGGCAACTTCGTACTACTGATCACCGTTTTACAAAAGGATTAATAGTTTGAAGTGAAGCATATACGTACAAGTGACAAGGTTTTATGAAGTTATAGTATGCAACATATACGAAAGTTGATTGAGTTATAGGCTAATAATGCAAAATATGTCTGGAAACAACACCTCCGGCCATTTGGTTGGGTCATTGACCCAGTTTTAATTAAATAAGGGCAATCATAACCTATGGCAGTTAATTTTGCAATGTACAGTTGTCGGTCGGCAGGCGTCAATGACTCGCAATACGAGATTTTTGTCATTCAAATACACACGATGTTCGCTGTGTTTCCCCCCCGCCGACTCCACCCTCGCCACGCCAGACCCAACTATGACTAGATGCCGACTGTATGTATAGTGTGTGAAGCTCGTGTAAAGGATCAGCCCTCTTCTGAACGGAGGCGGAGCAGAAGCTCATTTGCATTTAAAGGGACACACACAAAATAACGCCACGTTTTTACTCACACTCAAATGGGGCAAATTTGACAAACTATAATAAATGATCCGGGGGTATTTTGAGCTGAAATTTCAGACACATTCTGGGGACACCATAAATTTATATTACATCTTGTGAAAAGGGGCATAATATGTCACCTTTAAGGTAGACACTTTACTTGCATTTAACAGGGTTTTTATGTATCTAAAATTACTTTTGCTAATTTAATTTGATGCGGACACGAAATGGTGAAGTCTCGTCTTTGACCCGTATACAGAGCGGTCATATATACAGATTGGTCATAAATACGTTGCTATATAAATAAAGATAGCTTGTCTTTTGAAACAAAGCAAATGTGCCTGTGATGACTTGATGACTTCTTTCCAGTCTTGCAGTCTCTCATGTTCTTGCTCAGACGTGGACAGGCTCTGAGTTTCTGTCAGGTTGGTGTTGGACTTCAGGCTTCGGGTCAAGTCTCGAGCTCAAGCTCTCAGCAAGCATGTTATTTCCTATCCAACACAAAGATTATATGAACAAGTCAACTCATGAATGATTTTTTAGAGCTAGAACAGAATTGAATTCTGTTTGCATCCCTGATTCTGTTATTTTCCTGTTTACTACATGAAGCCGCTGTAAAACAATCTATATAGTATAAAGCGCTCTATAAATGAAGGTGACTTGTCTTGATTATAAAAATAACATTACAATGAACACACATTTGAAAATCTCACTACAAATAATCCAGAATTGAAGACAAAAGATATAATCCTACTCTGTTACACTTCCTCACACCTGAAACTGATCGAGTGAATCTCCTGAACTTCTCCAATCTACTGTAGATCTCTACTAATCCATCTATGTTGTAACATCTGCTCTAACGTCGGGCGTTTAGCTGGATCCCGGGATAGGCACTGGCTAATCAGATCCCTGCACTCTGTACACATTTTAATAAGGAGAGAGCTGGTTAGTCATGACTATGTGACCTGGCATCTATGAAAACAGCATCTAAAACATGATTAATATACTGTAAAATGCTCCTTATCTTTAAAAAGTAAAAGTGAAGTATGTCGTTTCTGCGACACTAGTGGCAGCGAGTGGAATAAATGACAAAATAAAGCATATTTAAAATACATATTAGGAATACTTTTAGCTGTGTTGCATTTGCCTTTATGAAAATTTGCCTTTCTGCATCACAATGCTCTGTTCACTTTGACGTGTTCATGACCTGTTTAATCTTTGAAGGTATGAATGCAGTGAATTTTGGCTTTCACTTCTGTAACTAAAGCTGCATTTCTTTTCCCGTGGCTCTCGCCCCAAACTCTCGCTATACGTTGAGCCATATATAAAAAATCGTACATACTTCACCTTTAACTGTTTCTGTACAAAGCCTTTGCTTTATGTGTGTGTTTATCAATGTAATCAATATTATTCACTCACCTTTGGATAAGTTGGAGTTATGAAATGTAACTTTGGCTTGTGTGATTTCTCTTCTGTTGTGAAAAGGATGACATGCGTTCACCATCTTGTACTGCAACACTCCTAGAGACCAGACATTTGCTGGGACGGCGTGGAATCGAGGTTCTGTCAAGACTTCAGGTGGGATGTGATCCTGTATTCCTGAGAGAAAGACATTTGCACATTGTTGAGCTTTTTTTTTTTTAAAGCAAATAATTAGTAAGTCACTACATTCAGGTTTCCACACTCCCAGAATGCTCACCAATGTATATTTTGCTGTCGTAGCCATCGCTGCTAAATAGCTGACCGCAGCCAAAGTCTATCAGCTTGAGCTGTGCCGAGTCTTTCTTCAACAGGAAATTCTGCGGATGAGTGTCATTATGGAAAACACCACGATGGATGCAGTGTTGCACTGCCAGCACAGCCTGTCTCATGATGGACCGTGCTGTTGGTTCATACACTTGTTGATTACGAGTCATGAAGTCCAGCAAGCTCTCGCAGGGTTCAGGATACTCCATAACCAGAGTGAATTCTCTAGGATGTTCAAACCACTCGTACAGTTGTATGACGAAGGGGCTTATGGGTTCTCGCCTCATCATCATCAGCAGCGCCACTTCTGTAACGAGAGGTTCGGGATGTCCAGGCTAGAGAGAAGTAGTAGACAGAAGGTTAGCTGGGTAAAAATCTGAAGAAAACATATCATTTTGAAATGTACTTTTCTTTCATATTTTTAGATGCGTTCAAAAGAGCCTTTCCAGCTCAAAGTTATTTGGTGCCTCTAGGCTTATATTGATCACATTTACACCTAATGCTTCCTACGGGTGTATTGACTACAGTAATCTGCACTTAAACAACTCAATACACATTCAGGTTTTGTCCAACTTACAATATTAAGATAACGATCGTTGTCAATCTTGCGCATCCGCTTGATGGCAACCTGCAAAAAAAACCTAAAGTTTCAATAACAGTGACAGTATTCAAGCGCCTGACCTTCTAAGTATTAAACTATCTGTTAATTGTTTTAAATGTGTTTTGCAAGAGCAAAATGTTTGTACAATTCAGTAAGATTTACCTTTTTGCCATCAAATTTGCGTGTTCCCAGGAACACCCTGCCAAATCCTCCGGATCCAATCATCTTTTCCACGTTATAGAGAGACTCAAAGGACTCTGAAAAACAAACAGAAAAATATGAGACAATTATTAGCTTGCTAGATCCATTGTTTTATTTAAAAAATAAAACGTCCTGGTTGAGAAAATAATATTATAATGGGGGAAATAATATTAATATTCTCTAAAAGCAAGCCTTATTTTGAGTGGAAAACAAGATAATACTGTTTAAAATAATGTTGGAGAGATAATGATTTACCATTATTTGGCTCGACGCCGGAGTGATCTGGAGCAGGGGATGATGGTTCAGGATCAGGATCTGCTGGAGGAACGAAAGGCTCCACAACATTCACAGCACTACAGGAACAGCAGCAGAAAACACACTTGATAGCCTTCCAGAACCTGCGGAGACAACCAGGTATTTTCCTCTTCCTACGTACTGGAGCTTTTTCTAAAATGAAGAAAAAACAATTGAAAACAACTATTAGACACATCTCTGACGTCAAATTAAGCAATGATATTATGACATAACTTACATTTTACTGTTAAATTCTGTAATGATACAAATCTAAAGTAATGGGAATGTTTCACGCTATCCACACAATTCTAAATGATTTTCTTGGTTAAAGGAACATTATATTTTATAATTTTGCATTATGGGAACGTTACTTTTGAATGTTCTCGGAATGTTTTGAAAATGTTAGTTAAACGTTCAATTGAAATATTCCTAAAAAAATTTATTTCACTTTATTTTGATGGTCCCTTTGTTGTTGTTGTCTATAAGTAACTCTGCACCTACATTTCTACTAACTCTCATTAGAGTATTAGTAGAGTATTAGTAGACTGGTAAGGTTAGAGTTAGAATAAGTTGACATGTAGTTGCAAAGTTACGTAAAGTCAACATAATTTTTCAAAAGGGACCATCAAAATAAAGTGTTTTCTTTACACAAAGAAATCAGAAAGAATATTTCAGCGAAATTTTGCTGAGCAACAGTAAATGTGACCGGACATTAACATGTTAAAACCTTGAGTCAGTAATGCATGAAATAGCAAAATCTCTATCTGTAGACTTTACACTGCCCAGCCTTATTTCAGTGTCACCTGTTGAGCTCTTGTTCACTGGAGAATCCTCCACGGCACCCTGAGCAGTTCGGCCAGTTGAAGTCTCTGTTGACTCGACAGGAACTTGACCCGGCAGCGGAGGACACAGAAACCCTTCGAGGCTGACGGACCCGGACAAGCTCTCCGATCCATCGCCACTCCACCTCCACTCGACGCTGTACGAGCCTCGGCTGCTCAGACTCAACGACTCTCTACACCTCCTCTCCACGTGGGCCTCAGAGAGGGACCAAGCTGAGGATGACGTGATGCCCGGAGAAGAATCTGTGGAAGCCGTTCTCCAGGATCTGGAGCGGCCTGAGGATGGAACATTTCAGACATCAAAAGCTGTTTTTGTTTTATTTTTTATAATATTAATAATCAATGTCAGTGGTCACATCAATTGTTACTTTGGTTTCACTTTATTTCCTTTTAACACATTCGGTTGTCTATAAGTAACATTGCACCTACATGTCTACTAACTCTCATTAGAGTATTAGTATTAGTAGAATGACAAATCAGCCATTGAAAATAGAAATAGAAACTTAGCCATTACTTCTTTATTAAAAACCTATTCTGACCTCTGCGAGAGTGTTCATATGAAGTGGACGGACGTCCATCATCTGGCCTCTGCTTCGCCCTCGTCCCGTGAGCCTGACGTCCATCATCTGGCCTCTGCTTCGCCCTCGTCCCGTGATCCTGACGTCCATCATCTGGCCTCTGCTTCGCCCTCGTCCCGTGAGCCTGGCGTCCATCATCTGGCCTCTGCTTCGCCCTCGTCCCGTGAGCCTGACCTGTGGACACAGAAAACTCAGAAGACAGAGATGTTAAATATCCAGGAAGATCCTGGCTCTGTGTCTGGGTCGGATCCTGATCACGGTCATCATAACCGGGTCCCCAAACCTCCTGACCAGCCGTCTGAGAGAAAGCGGCTCTCCTGGATCTGGAGCGGCCTAAGGATGGAATGTTTCACACATCACATAGTTAGTAATGCTTTAATAATAATAATCAATGTCAGTACAACATTTTACTTCAGTTCAATACAAAAGTTTATTTCACATGCAAGGAATCAAATAAATGTGATCAAATGGGTTCTTCACATTAATGTAGTCAGTCATTGTACAGCATCATATCATGGATAAACCTAAATGAAAAACTGAAGCACTCACCTCCTCTTTCACCCATCATGTGAGCCATGGACATCCTCCTCCAAACTGCAATAAAAACAATACAAAATACAACACAAAATACAATACAATAAAATATAAATCACCTCAGAAATACTCCCCTAAAAATAAACAATTAAATAACTCCTTCTAAAATAAGAAAACAACAATCAAATGAAAAGTATTCTCAGAAATTAAATGACGCAAAAATTAAAAAATATTATTTAAAAAATATATCTCTATATAGGCTAAAGGATATATCCTCCGATGTCCTTCTAGAATAAAAGTCTCCTCTCAGAAATCAGCTTCAAATTCGCAAGATTTGCTCAGAAAATTCTCTGCAAAAGTCTGTAAGTTCGCCTCGTCTCTCAACCAACAACAGACAGACTGCGATCGTTTTAAGTGTAAATATAAATGCAGAATTCATAACAACCGTCGCTATAGCAACTACAAATTCGAATCACTCATATGCTCACACGCACACACATATGAGCAGAGCAGAGCACGTGAGCACACGTCAAATCTGATTTATTAAATAGTTACAAATTTAATGTTTACATTTCTTTAATATGAGATTCTTTCATAGCAGTATTATTATTAAAAATCTGTGGAAAAAGGGAGAATAAATCGGACTTCATCTTATGAATTAAATTTGCCCATTTCCGCATACATAACCATCAAGGCCAATCAGCTTTCAGTATCTCTAATGCGTCATCAAACGGTTAGTATTAGTGGTGAAGAAATCCAAATTATTGTTGAATTCTTTATTAACATTGTTCACAGTTGTTACCCAGTTAACTATAAACTTGCTAAATGTAATAATAGTTGTACCCCATGTGCTCCTTTTGTCATTATTTTGAAGAGACAATCATGTGTTTTGGGACTGTGTGAATTGTGTGAATTGTAAAAGTATTTTGGATTTACTTTTCAAACGTTGTTAAAAGGTAACTTAGGCAGGCCAATCTATATTCAAACTTCTGTATAAACCAAACATACTCTCTGATATTAGACCCTTCTCATTTTAAATTTGTAATTAATTTATACTTTTTCTTGCCAAATTTAATATTCACAAATGTAAATTTTAATTTGTTTAAGAAAGAGTTTGAGGACATCTAAAAACTGTGTGTGTGTGTGTGTGTGTGTGTGTGTGTGTGTGTGTGTGGATAAATATTTTTTGCTTTTAAACTGTGTGTGTGTGTGTGTGTGTGTGTGTGTGTGTGTGTGTGTGTGTATGTGTGTGTGTATAATAAAATCCTAACTGTGACAGAAAGTAGACTTTGATTATATTTAAATATACATGGAAATGCAGTGTGTATAATACATGGAAATGTTTAAAACATTGTTTACCAGCGAATAAATATTTATCCAACCACATTTATACATAGTATAAAACACTAGATGGCACAATATACCTATTTTTAATAGACACATGTCAAGTCAAGTCATCTTCATTTATGTGATAAGGGACAGCTAACTGGTGCTATTTTTATTGACCTTTCCAAAGCCTTTTTATGCGATAGGTGTGAATCAAAGTGCTTTTTATGGTTTCATTCTTATCTTCATAATAGACGGCAATGTGTTGCTTTTAAAGGTTCACTGTCTGATTATGTATTGGTTGATAAGGGGGTTCCACTCCAGGACCTCTTTTGTTTTCGCACATTTGCTCCATCGGAAAGATGCATCTTTATGCTGATGATACCATAATTTATACGACTGACTCGGATATTCACTGGATCCAGAACAGGTTACAAGCTGATTTTATTACGACTCAAAAATGGCTTCACAGTAACAACTTAGTGTTGAATATGGAAAAATCCTGTTGTATGTTATTTGGGACGAGCCACAGACGGCCATGTGCTCTTAACTTGCAACTGTTTTTTGAGGATGGGTCCTCCATGGTGAAATTGGAAAAATTGAAATACCTTGGTTTGTAGATTGATTCTGAGCTTACGTTTAAACCTCATATTGAGTATATCACAAAAAGAATATATGGCTGTCTCAGGACACTCTATAGATCTGTTAATTGTTTCACATTAGAATTTAGGAAAATGTTAATTTGTCAGTTGATATTGCCCATTATTGACTATGCTGATATCATCTACATAGTGACACTGCTCTTAAGCCACTTAATGTTGTTTTTAACTCTCTATGTAGATTTGTCCTGAGGTGTCCTTTTAAAACGCATCATTGCATAATGTATGCATCACTAAATTGGCTTCAGCTTAATTCAAGAAGAGACTTCCATTGGTTCATTTTTATTTTCAAATGTGCCTACTTTGACTGTCCTCCAAATCTGAAAGAACTCTTGGTTCCTCGTAGTTCTATGTACCCACTTAGAGTCATGCAATATCTCGTCTTTACTGTACCAGGAATCTTTTCAGCCGATGGACGTAAAACTTTTCATTATAAAGCTACTAGGGATTGGAATAATCTCCCTCTTTCTTTGAGATCCATTTTATCTTTTCGCAGATTTAGGTTATCTATATTTCAATATCTTAACAATGTGTGTGAATGTTACGGATGTTGGACTAATAGTATTGCTTGTAATTGTTTTTGTTTTATGTAACTGTCTAATTGATTTACCTCCTGTGGATTCGATCTCTGGTGGTCTTATGTGACACCTCTTTACATTGAATTTCTTATATCATGGGTTCCAATTGTGTAATGAGCTAAATGTGATTTACTTATTGAGATAGCCATAACATTTCTGAGCTATGATGTGTCTTTGGTTTGGGGTAAAGGTGTAGGTAACTAAAGTGTAGTTACTAACCTATAGTAACTAGATTGTTGTTGTTTTTTGTTTTGTTTTATTTTCTGTTGTATTGTTTATGTGTATTTGGACCCCCTTGAAAATGAGATGTTGCATCTCAAGGGGCTATCCATTCATAAATTGAAATTGAAATGTATATAGCGCTTTTAACAATGTAGATTGTTTCAAAGCTGCTTTACAGAGATAAACATATAATTTATGGTAACAGGTTGTTTTGGCTTTATAGCAGTTCTTGTTATTGTTATTTTCCAGCTAATGTTAGTTTTGATTGATTCACTTCCGTCGAAAGGATCATTTGTTATTAAATTAGGGGCCGCTAAGACGACACGTTCTCTCTACACAGACTTTAAACGCGAACCTGTGAGAAACGCTGATGGCGCTCACGTGCGCATCAAGAATTAATTCTATAGTTATGTGCGTTTGAATATATGTGCGCATGTTTTGTAATTCCCTACAAACCAAGCCTAAACAAACTACTTGTCCTGCCTATAAATTTGATACAGAATTTTATTTTATTTTATCACTACGGGGTAGATTTTCCACAATGCTTTATCTGTAGAGTAGGCTAGTAAAGGGATCCTCCATAGGGAGAGGCTAGTTGGCACTTCAGCACTGCGTTGTCATCGGGTCCAGGCGAAGGTCGTTCGTCAGATCTGGATACGGCCTGGATCCGGCATTTAAGACACTAAAATAAGCGTAGATGCGATTCTTCTTATGATGTAACGAGTACATCAGGATTTAAGGGAAGTGTTCCCAGTTCCGGCTGACCTAATTTATGCAGCCTAACATTGAGTTATAAAAGTCTATAATGTATTATGTGCTAGGTCAAAGAGATGTGTCTTTAATCTAGATTTGAACTGACAGAGTGTGTCTGCTTCCCGGACAATGTTAAGAAGACTGTTCCAAAGTTTTGGAGCTAAATAGGAAAAGGATCCACCGCCAGCAGTCGATTTTGATATTCTAGGTATTATTATCTGGCCGGAATTTCGAGATCGCAATAGACGTGAAGGACTATAATGCGTTAAGAGCTACCTCAAGTACTGCGGAGCTAAACCATTTAGTGCTTTGTAAGTAATCAGCAATATTTAAAAATTTATACAATGTTTAATAGGCAGCGAATGCAGTGTTGACAGAACGGGGCTAATATAGTCATACTTCCTGGTTCTGGTAAGAACTCGAGCTGCTGCGTTTTGAACTAGCTGTAGTTTGTTTGTTAAGCGTGCAGGGCAACCACCCAGTAGAGCATTACAATAATCTAGCCTTGAGGTCATGAACGCATGAACTAAATGTTCCGCATTTGTCAATG
Organism: Phoxinus phoxinus; assembly: GCF_949152265.1. Taxonomy (NCBI): domain Eukaryota; kingdom Metazoa; phylum Chordata; class Actinopteri; order Cypriniformes; family Leuciscidae; genus Phoxinus; species Phoxinus phoxinus. The sequence goes on along the minus strand of NC_136899.1, from coordinate 16,077,181 downwards.
AGAGCATATGGCGTAATTTAGATATATTTTTAAGATGGAAAAATGCGGTTTTACAGATACTAGACACACGACTTTCAAATGAAAGATTGGTATCAAAGAGCACACCCAGGTTCCTAACCGACGACGAAGACTTAAGAGAGCAGCCATCAAGTGTTAGACAGTACTCTAGGTTATTACGTGTGGAAGTTGTTTGTCCAATGATTAGAATCTCTGTTTTTTTCAGAATTTAGTAATAGGAAATTACTAGTCATCCAATTTTTTATATCAGCTATGCATTCCGTTAATTTTGTGAATTGGTAGGTTTCGTTAGGTTTTGAAGAAATATACAGCTGAGTATCGTCGGCATAACAGTGAAAGCTAATTCAATGTTTCCTAATGATATCTCCTAATGGTAGCATATACAGAGTGAACAGCAGCGGTCCTAGTACTGAGCCTTGTGGTACGCCATACTGAACTTGTGATTGATAAGACATCTCTTCATTTACTGCTACAAACTGATAATGGTCAGATAAGTATGATTTAAACCATGCTAGTGCAATTCCACTAATGCCAACATAATGTTCGAGTCTATTTAAAAGGGTGTTGTGGTCAATGGTGTCAAATGCAGCACTAAGATCAAGTAATACTAATAGAGAGATACAACCACGATCGGATGATAAGAGCAAATCATTTGTGACCCTAACAAGAGCTGTCTCGGTACTATGGTATGGTCTAAATCCGGACTGAAAATCCTCGCAGATATCATTTCTTTCTAGAAAGGAACACAGTTGTGAGGATACTGCTTTTTCTAATATCTTTGACAGAAAAGGCAGATTAGAGATCGGCCTGTAATTGACTCATTTTGTAGGATCAAGTTGCGTTTTTTTAACAAGCGGTTTAATCATAGCTAGCTTAAAGGTTTTTGGTACCTATCCTAAAGAGACAAAGATGAATTAATGATATTAAGAAGAGGATCTATGACATCTGGAAACATCTCTTTCAGTAGCTTAGTCGGTATAGGGTCTAACATAAAAGTTGTCGATTTGTATGATTTGACGAGTTTGCAAAATTCTTCCTCTCCTATAGCAATGAATGAATCAAATTTTCCCTCAGGGAGACTACAATGCACTTCCTGATGCGATACTGTATTAGACGGTTGCATAGTTATAATGTTGTCCTGATATTATCGATCTTATAAGTGAAGAAGTTCATAAAGTCATTACTGCTGTGTTGCTTGGAAAATTCTTAGCTTTAAGCTTTCTTTTTCGGTAGTTTAGCCACTGTTTCAAATAAATACCTAGGATTATGTTTATTTTCTTCTAATAGGGTTGAAAAATAAGCACATCTAGCAGCTTTTAAAGCCTCTCTGTAAGCAATCGAGCTCTCCTTCCATGAAATCCGAAATACCTCTAGTTCTTCTAAGCTATCCGGGATGCTGAGATGATGAAACTGATTAGGAAGATTATTGATAAAGCATTCTTTAGTGGCAGAAGTGATCGGTCTAACATATTTATAACACGGAGTCTGCTTTGCAGCCTTGGCTAAATGTAATTTACATGAGACTTGATAATGATCTGAGATGTCATCGCTCTGCTGCAGTATTTCAACAGCATCAACATCTATTCCATGTGATAGTATTAGATCTAGAGTATGATTACGGCAATGAGTAGGTCCTGACACGTGTTGTCTAATGGCACTTTTCCACTGCACAGTACCAGCTCGCCTTGGCTCGCCTCACCTCGACTCGACTCGCCTCTGTTTGGTTTTCCACTGTGTAAAAGTTGTACCAGTACCTGCTTCCAGGTACTTTTTTTCGTATCACCTCCGGCGAGGTTCTAAGCGAGCCGAGGCGAGCTGAGGCGATACTAAAACATGACGTGACACACGGGAGACTGCTGATTGGTCAGAGAGAATCGTCACTATTCACTGCGCCATCATTGCACGCGCCAGACGGAGTATCCTGAATAACCCCTGCATTTTTAAATAGTTTTGCCAGAGATTGCGTGATATACCCATTACTAATATTATGTAAAACAGCATACACTCGATTTCCTCCATTGTCCTGTTTGTGTGGGTAGCGGGTGTGTGTCGCGTCGCTATGACGACCACCAGGTACTATTGTGGAAGTACTATGCAATGGAAAACGGAGCGAAACGCGAGCCGAGCCGAGACGAGCTGAGTCGAGTCGAGCTGGTACTGGTAATGGAAAAGCGCCATAACTCCAATTGAGTTTACAATGTCTTTAAATGCCAATCCCAATCCATCTTTTTCATTATCTATGTGTATATTAAAATCACCAACAATTAGTACTTTATCTGCAGCCAATACTAATTCTGATAGAAAGTCCGCAAATTCTTTGATAAAGTCAATATGGTGCCCTGGTGGCCTGTATACAGTAGCCAGCAGAATTTTCAAACGTGATTTATCGTTTACACTATATATTTTTAAATGAACCACCAACAGTTCAAAAGAATTATATTTAAAACTAGATTTGAAAATATTACTATAAATTACAGCAACACCTCCTCCTTTGCGTTTCAGACGAACGTGTGCGTGTGTGAGCTCTATGCTGTTCACATAGCATCAACTGGGTGTATGAGATGCACACACACAAAATAGCCTATTGCGGACAAAAGACAAATTGTATGTCATGCTACTGGGCGATGCCCACTTTGTAATCAAAATTAGTTTCTGATGTACAATAATGCATGAATGGTCATGTCTTTCAGGTGTATCTGTTTGCATTTGCTGTGCAGTGGAACAGCCGCATTAATCACTCCGGGTTGCTGGTGGTCATGGCAGGCAGACGTGGTGTATGGACCCGCGGCAGATTCAGCGCCTGAATCAGCAGGCTGAGGGGCTCTTCGGTAAAGAGCATGTCCTCGAGCCCAACTTTGCCGCTCCAAAGCCCTACCCTGCTGTATACAAGGACCCAGACGAGGAGGAGCTCCATAGAGTAGAGTACGCCATGTGCCAGTCAACCAGCTTCACTGCAAGGGATTACTATGCCCAGCAAGGTACACAATCATGCATTATAACAATATACATGCATACTAAGCGGTCAAATACCTATAAATATCATGCATATTCTATCCATGACAAGTATGTATGATATAGTTTCATTTTTATTTGACATAATATGAAACAAATGAACTGCAGCATTGCCATGTTGTGTTAATTAGTCTACTGTTAGTTGTTGTAACTACCTAGACACACTGGAGATTAGTACATTACATATTTGCAGTTGAGGAAGAGCCGTGAAGAAGAGGAGACGGCTGAACAAAGTGAGGACAAGCTGGCAGATGAGGGTGTGGACGTGGGTGTAGAGTCAGAGGAGGATCCTATGGACACTGTCAGTGACAAACATGTCATCCTCACTCAATCAGAACAGGAGGAGGAGGAGGACAGTCCTGTTCTGCAGGATGTGCTGATGACCCAGAGCCATCTGCATCTTCCTGGGCTGGAGGAAGTGGAAGCCGTGGCCCTGCTCCTTTTAGAACGGGCAGACAACAGTGACCGTCACCCAGTGCCAGCTGACCCAAGGCTGAAGATTGGCACTGCAGTTGGTGCTCTGCATGAGCATGACAGGTCTGCAGCCAACTTTGTAAAAAGGTATGAGTCTAGGTGGGGTTACACCCTGTTTGGCAGATGCTTGGGAGCTGACACACCTGATTCAATTCAATTCAATTAAAATTTATTTGTATAGCGCTTTTCACAATACATATAGTTTCATAGCAGCTTTACAGAAAATGCATTTAAAAAATGTACATCCAAAAATACAGTTAGTGAATCATAAATTTAGGGCATAACATATCGCCGGCGTTGGGTCGTCTCTTCACAGGCGTCGAGTCGTCTCATCACAGGCGTTGGGGCATCTGAAGTCTCCATGAGAGGCTGGATACATAACTGGAGCTGACGAACTCTATTTGAGTTATCTCGGGACAGGCGTCCCGAGATAACAACAAAAAAGGCAGATGGGAAATAATTAGCGTAGCTGCTGTTCATAGTCATACACATTATTTCTCATGAATTATTCTCATCATCGCATGTATGATTTATTTTTGCAGGATAGATGTTGAAGAGCTTGTGAACCGTCCCGTTCAACCTAAACCCCCTGTGGTCACGTACATCCCACCCAGAGCGTCAGCAGCACCTGCCCTGGTAGTGGTTCCTGCACAGCCTCAGGGACCATCCATGATGCTCTGTGGGGCCTCCAGCAGTCAAGGGTTCATACCTTACATACCTTACTACACCTACATCGGTCACTACATCCCCATGCATATTTGCACTACATTACCTCATCTCCTTGTATATATTGTGCGCATATTGTATATTGCTCAATGTGTACATGTATAAATCTTTTAATAAGAATCCTGTAAATAATAACTTATTGGTAGCCTACCTATTTTGCTATATTTTCTGCTAAATTACTTAATAATTAATGTTATGTTAATAATTATATTCTGTTTACCTTGTTACCTGTGTTATTGTTATTATTGTTGTGGTGTTTATTTATTTCTGATATGTAGATGTTGAAAAAAAAAAAAAAAAGAATGTTTCCCCATTTGTCCACTTAATAGAGATAAAGACTGTCACATGAAACTGTATTGAGTATAACAGGGGCTGAATTACTTACCAGTAAGGTAAAGATAAAGTCTTTTTTTTTCCAGCTAATGAACGATAAATACATTGACAGACAATCAGATTATTCAGCTTTAAAGAGCGAACAGCTTATCGTTTATTGGGTTCGGACGCTAATAAAGTTAACCATTATAGTTATTTTTCTAGGTGTGGATGGGCTTTAAGAGTACTGGGTCTGCATTTACTTTTTACAGTGCCTTTCAACTCTCTCTGTTCGTGAGCATCTAAAATAAATCAATAACACAAATTAAAGTCAAAGTCAAGTCAACATTTATTTAAAAGCAACAGATGTGCACTACAAGTGCTGTACAATAAGACATCGGGCAAATAAAAAGAAAGCATACAAAGAAACAATGCAGCGTCCAAAATATAAACACATTAAACAAAATACATAAAAAAAAACACAAACGATACAAAAAAATATTAAGTTTAACATATATGTCAGTGCTAAGCATTCATCTGTAATATAAATGAGATGCAAAAATTGTTATTTATACAGTGATACTGCCATTCAGTTTTTTGAAGAATTTGCATTACACTGAATGACAAAACTTCGACTTCAGCTTATATTGACAACCATCAACTGGCCACTATATTAAACAATGAGCTTGACCAGCAAAATTAATCACAATTATTCACAACATCTGCTTATTTGTCAAAAAATCTAATAATATAAGTGTTTTGTGGCATTTCACTGAATGATATGCGTTTTTGTAACTCAGGCTACCACACCATGAAAAGGTGTAATTATCAAATATTTAAGAATAAACCAACTTTTCTGCGGCACCACATGATCTCAGGGTGCCACTTGATGATGTCACAGACTGTCGAATGAGTATCTGCTTTTTATATGATTTCAGAACGGCTTCTTGATCCTGTTTCACCGAATGACCTCTGACAAACTGCATTTTCTGGACAATTTTATTTTTTTAATACTTAAAAATAATAAGACATGATACTTTTAACATAACACAGCCAACACTTATGTGAACATGCCAAGACATTTTTTTTTTGTTTATCTTGGTATTTTATGTTTATTTAAAGATGTAATGGCAAAATCAAACTCCAGACCATTACGCTGAATGACAACTTTACACTTTGGAACATTATTACCCCCATATTTTGACATTTTATTTTCACATATAATCGAGTCCCCGGTGCATCTACCAACCCAGAAAACTTTGTTTGTTAAGCCTTTCTCTGTAAGCATGTCAAAAATAAGCCAGATCAGATTTCGCTCCCCTTCTGACGTAGGAAGAGGATCTTATTGTAATATTACCGGCTCTTAATCTGCACGTTTACACCCACCAGCCGTTTTCACAAGCAACAACAGTGTAACCAGTTCTGACACAATGGCAAAAGTTCGAGCAAAGCATGTAAACTGTTCTGTCGTACAGACGAGCACTGAACACTATAGAGTCCCAGCCTCAGATGAGACAAGAGAGCAGTGGATTAATTTTATTTTTAACGGAAATCCCCCAGAAACAGAGGAATCAATGTAACTCCACAATATCTAAATGTCTCCACTAACCAATTCAGAAACATCCAGGTTCAGTCTAAAAGTTGAATCTCTTCCTGAGTCTCTCTGTAAGGCTGCACTCGCTACAGTTATTTCTGAGATTTTGGATGAGATTATTCACATGTTTTGTTATACATACAGACGGTTGGTCTGGGAACGCCCCGTCACGTGATGTGAATTTAGCCCGTGGGGGAAAACATGCCTTGGCTCTAATTGAAATACACGGGACAATCATGCCGAAGAGTTGCTGTGTCGTTTTCTGTACCGCCAATAAACAAACAAATTATTAATTGAAGTTCTATCTACATCCTTCCTAATAAACACACAGAACTGGAAAGGATGCCAATCGCTACGTAATGACGCGAGCCGTGAACCTAGGGAGTAGTTCGAGGTCTACACTCAATACAGACTGCAGTCGGTGAGTTAGGGATAACTGTCAGCACAGTCCCTCGGCAACTTCGTACTACTGATCACCGTTTTACAAAAGGATTAATAGTTTGAAGTGAAGCATATACGTACAAGTGACAAGGTTTAATGAAGTTATAGTATGCAACATATACGAAAGTTGATTGAGTTATAGGCTAATAATGCAAAATATGTCTGGAAACAACACCTCCGGCCAGTTGGTTGGGTCATTGACCCAGTTTTAATTAAATAAGGGCAATCATAACCTATGGCAGTTAATTTTGTAATGTACAGTTGTCGGTCGGCAGGCGTCAATGACTCGCAATACGAGATTTTTGTCATTCAAATACACACGATGTTCGCTGTGTTTCCCCCCCGCCGACTCCACCCTCGCCACGCCAGACCCAACTATGTCTAGATGCCGACTGTATGTATAGTGTGTGAAGCTCGTGTAAAGGATCAGCCCTCTTCTGAACGGAGGCGGAGCAGAAGCTCATTTGCATTTAAAGGGACACACACAAAATAACGCCACGTTTTTACTCACACTCAAATGGGGCAAATTTGACAAACTATAATAAATGATCCGGGGGTATTTTGAGCTGAAATTTCAGACACATTCTGGGGACACCATAAATTTATATTACATCTTGTGAAAAGGGGCATAATATGTCACCTTTAAGGTAGACACTTTACTTGCATTTAACAGGGTTTTTATGTATCTAAAATTACTTTTGTTAATTTAATTTGATGCGGACACGAAATGGTGAAGTCTCGTCTTTGACCCGTATACAGAGCGGTCATATATACAAATTGGTCATAAATACGTTGCTATATAAATAAAGATAGCTTGTCTTTTGAAACAAAGCAAATGTGCCTGTGATGACTTGATGACTTCTTTCCAGTCTTGCAGTCTCTCATGTTCTTGCTCAGACGTGGACAGGCTCTGAGTTTCTGTCAGGTTGGTGTTGGACTTCAGGCTTCGGGTCAAGTCTCGAGCTCAAGCTCTCAGCAAGCATGTTATTTCCTATCCAACACAAAGATTATATGAACAAGTCAACTCATGAATGATTTTTTTAGAGCTAGAACAGAATTGAATTCTGTTTGCATCCCTGATTCTGTTATTTTCCTGTTTACTACATGAAGCCGCTGTAAAACAATCTATATAGTATAAAGCGCTCTATAAATGAAGGTGACTTGTCTTGATTATAAAAATAACATTACAATGAACACACATTTGAAAATCTCACTACAAATAATCCAGAATTGAAGACAAAAGATATAATCCTACTCTGTTACACTTCCTCACACCTGAAACTGATCGAGTGAATCTCCTGAACTTCTCCAATCTACTGTAGATCTCTACTAATCCATCTATGTTGTAACATCTGCTCTAACGTCGGGCGTTTAGCTGGATCCCGGGATAGGCACTGGCTAATCAGATCCCTGCACTCTGTACACATTTTAATAAGGAGAGAGCTGGTTAGTCATGACTATGTGACCTGGCATCTATGAAAACAGCATCTAAAACATGATTAATATACTGTAAAATGCTCCTTATCTTTAAAAAGTAAAAGTGAAGTATGTCGTTTCTGCGACACTAGTGGCAGCGAGTGGAATAAATGACAAAATAAAGCATATTTAAAATACATATTAGGAATACTTTTAGCTGTGTTGCATTTGCCTTTATGAAAATGTGCCTTTCTGCATCACAATGCTCTGTTCACTTTGACGTGTTCATGACCTGTTTAATCTTTGAAGGTATGAATGCAGTGAATTTTGGCTTTCACTTCTGTAACTAAAGCTGCATTTCTTTTCCCGTGGCTCTCGCCCCAAACTCTCGCTATACGTTGAGCCATATATAAAAAATCGTACATACTTCACCTTTAACTGTTTCTGTACAAAGCCTTTGCTTTATGTGTGTGTTTATCAATGTAATCAATATTATTCACTCACCTTTGGATAAGTTGGAGTTATGAAATGTAACTTTGGCTTGTGTGATTTCTCTTCTGTTGTGAAAAGGATGACATGCGTTCACCATCTTGTACAGCAACACTCCTAGAGACCAGACATTTGCTGGGACGGCGTGGAATCGAGGTTCTGTCAAGACTTCAGGTGGGATGTGATCCTGTATTCCTGAGAGAAAGACATTTGCACATTGTTGAGCTTTTTTTTTAAAGCAAATAATTAGTAAGTCACTACATTCAGGTTTCCACACTCCCAGAATGCTCACCAATGTATATTTTGCTGTCGTAGCCATCGCTGCTAAATAGCTGACCGCAGCCAAAGTCTATCAGCTTGAGCTGTGCCGAGTCTTTCTTCAACAGGAAATTCTGCGGATGAGTGTCATTATGGAAAACACCACGATGGATGCAGTGTTGCACTGCCAGCACAGCCTGTCTCATGATGGACCGTGCTGTTGGTTCATACACTTGTTGATTACGAGTCATGAAGTCCAGCAAGCTCTCGCAGGGTTCAGGATACTCCATAACCAGAGTGAATTCTCTAGGATGTTCAAACCACTCGTACAGTTGTATGACGAAGGGGCTTATGGGTTCTCGCCTCATCATCATCAGCAGCGCCACTTCTGTAACGAGAGGTTCGGGATGTCCAGGCTAGAGAGAAGTAGTAGACAGAAGGTTAGCTGGGTAAAAATCTGAAGAAAACATATCATTTTGAAATGTACTTTTCTTTCATATTTTTAGATGCGTTCAAAAGAGCCTTTCCAGCTCAAAGTTATTTGGTGCCTCTAGGCTTATATTGATCACATTTACACCTAATGCTTCCTACGGGTGTATTGACTACAGTAATCTGCACTTAAACAACTCAATACACATTCAGGTTTTGTCCAACTTACAATATTAAGATAACGATCGTTGTCAATCTTGCGCATCCGCTTGATGGCAACCTGCAAAAAAAACCAAAAGTTTCAATAACAGTGACAGTATTCAAGCGCCTGACCTTCTAAGTATTAAACTATCTGTTAATTGTTTTAAATGTGTTTTGCAAGAGCAAAATGTTTGTACAATTCAGTAAGATTTACCTTTTTGCCATCAAATTTGCGTGTTCCCAGGAACACCCTGCCAAATCCTCCGGATCCAATCATCTTTTCCACGTTATAGAGAGACTCAAAGGACTCTGAAAAACAAACAGAAAAATATGAGACAATTATTAGCTTGCTAGATCCATTGTTTTATTTAAAAAATAAAACGTCCTGGTTGAGAAAATAATATTATAATGGGGGAAATAATATTAATATTCTCTAAAAGCAAGCCTTATTTTGAGTGGAAAACAAGATAATACTGTTTAAAATAATGTTGGAGAGATAATGATTTACCATTATTTGGCTCGACGCCGGAGTGATCTGGAGCAGGGGATGATGGTTCAGGATCAGGATCTGCTGGAGGAACGAAAGGCTCCACAACATTCACAGCACTACAGGAACAGCAGCAGAAAACACACTTGATAGCCTTCCAGAACCTGCGGAGACAACCAGGTATTTTCCTCTTCCTACGTACTGGAGCTTTTTCTAAAATGAAGAAAAAACAATTGAAAACAACTATTAGACACATCTCTGACGTCAAATTAAGCAATGATATTATGACATAACTTACATTTTACTGTTAAATTCTGTAATGATACAAATCTAAAGTAATGGGAATGTTTCACGCTATCCACACAATTCTAAATGATTTTCTTGGTTAAAGGAACATTATATTTTATAATTTTGCATTATGGGAACGTTACTTTTGAATGTTCTCGGAATGTTTTGAAAATGTTAGTTAAACGTTCAATTGAAATATTCCTAAAAAAAATTATTTCACTTTATTTTGATGGTCCCTTTGTTGTTGTTGTCTATAAGTAACTCTGCACCTACATGTCTACTAACTCTCATTAGAGTATTAGTAGAGTATTAGTAGACTGGTAAGGTTAGAGTTAGAATAAGTTGACATGTAGTTGCAAAGTTACGTAAAGTCAACATAATTTTTCAAAAGGGACCATCAAAATAAAGTGTTTTCTTTACACAAAGAAATCAGAAAGAATATTTCAGCGAAATTTTGCTGAGCAACAGTAAATGTGACCGGACATTAACATGTTAAAACCTTGAGTCAGTAATGCATGAAATAGCAAAATCTCTATCTGTAGACTTTACACTGCCCAGCCTTATTTCAGTGTCACCTGTTGAGCTCTTGTTCACTGGAGAATCCTCCACGGCACCCTGAGCAGTTCGGCCAGTTGAAGTCTCTGTTGACTCGACAGGAACTTGACCCGGCAGCGGAGGACACAGAAACCCTTCGAGGCTGACGGACCCGGACAAGCTCTCCGATCCATCGCCACTCCACCTCCACTCGACGCTGTACGAGCCTCGGCTGCTCAGACTCAACGACTCTCTACACCTCCTCTCCACGTGGGCCTCAGAGAGGGACCAAGCTGAGGATGACGTGATGCCCGGAGAAGAATCTGTGGAAGCCGTTCTCCAGGATCTGGAGCGGCCTGAGGATGGAACATTTCAGACATCAAAAGCTGTTTTTGTTTTATTTTTTATAATATTAATAATCAATGTCAGTGGTCACATCAATTGTTACTTTGGTTTCACTTTATTTCCTTTTAACACATTCGGTTGTCTATAAGTAACATTGCACCTACATGTCTACTAACTCTCATTAGAGTATTAGTATTAGTAGAATGACAAATCAGCCATTGAAAATAGAAATAGAAACTTAGCCATTACTTCTTTATTAAAAACCTATTCTGACCTCTGCGAGAGTGTTCATATGAAGTGGACGGACGTCCATCATCTGGCCTCTGCTTCGCCCTCGTCCCGTGAGCCTGACGTCCATCATCTGGCCTCTGCTTCGCCCTCGTCCCGTGAGCCTGGCGTCCATCATCTGGCCTCTGCTTCGCCCTCGTCCCGTGAGCCTGGCGTCCATCATCTGGCCTCTGCTTCGCCCTCGTCCCGTGAGCCTGACCTGTGGACACAGAAAACTCAGAAGACAGAGATGTTAAATATCCAGGAAGATCCTGGCTCTGTGTCTGGGTCGGATCCTGATCACGGTCATCATAACCGGGTCCCCAAACCTCCTGACCAGCCGTCTGAGAGAAAGCGGCTCTCCTGGATCTGGAGCGGCCTAAGGATGGAATGTTTCACACATCACATAGTTAGTAATGCTATAATAATAATAATCAATGTCAGTACAACATTTTACTTCAGTTCAATACAAAAGTTTATTTCACATGCAAGGAATCAAATAAATGTGATCAAATGGGTTCTTCACATTAATGTAGTCAGTCATTGTACAGCATCATATCATGGATAAACCTAAATGAAAAACTGAAGCACTCACCTCCTCTTTCACCCATCATGTGAGCCATGGACATCCTCCTCCAAACTGCAATAAAAACAATACAAAATACAACACAAAATACAATACAATAAAATATAAATCACCTCAGAAATACTCCCCTAAAAATAAACAATTAAATAACTCCTTCTAAAATAAGAAAACATCAATCAAATGAAAAGTATTCTCAGAAATTAAATGACGCAAAAATTAAAAAATATTATTTAAAAAATATATCTCTATATAGGCTAAAGGATATATCCTCCGATGTCCTTCTAGAATAAAAGTCTCCTCTCAGAAATCAGCTTCAAATTCGCAAGATTTGCTCAGAAAATTCTCTGCAAAAGTCTGTAAGTTCGCCTCGTCTCTCAACCAACAACAGACAGACTGCGATCGTTTTAAGTGTAAATATAAATGCAGAATTCATAACAACCGTCGCTATAGCAACTACAAATTCGAATCACTCATATGCTCACACGCACACACATATGAGCAGAGCAGAGCACGTGAGCACACGTCAAATCTGATTTATTAAATAGTTACAAATTTAATGTTTACATTTCTTTAATATGAGATTCTTTCATAGCAGTATTATTATTAAAAATCTGTGGAAAAAGGGAGAATAAATCGGACTTCATCTTATGAATTAAATTTGCCCATTTCCGCATACATAACCATCAAGGCCAATCAGCTTTCAGTATCTCTAATGCGTCATCAAACGGTTAGTATTAGTGGTGAAGAAATCCAAATTATTGTTGAATTCTTTATTAACATTGTTCACAGTTGTTACCCAGTTAACTATAAACTTGCTAAATGTAATAATAGTTGTACCCCATGTGCTCCTTTTGTCATTATTTTGAAGAGACAATCATGTGTTTTGGGACTGTGTGAATTGTAAAAGTATTTTGGATTTACTTTTCAAACGTTGTTAAAAGGTAACTTTGGCAGGCCAATCTATATTCAAACTTCTGTATAAACCAAACATACTCTGATATTAGACCCTTCTCATTTTAAATTTGTAATTAATTTATACTTTTTCTTGCCAAATTTAATATTCACAAATGTAAATTTTAATTTGTTTAAGAAAGAGTTTGAGGACATCTAAAAACTGTGTGTGTGTGTGTGTGTGTGGATAAATATTTTTTGCTTTTAAACTGTGTATAAACACACACACACACACACACACACACACACACACACACACACACACACACACACACACACACACACACACACACACACACACACACACACACACACACACACACACACACAGTTTAAAAGCAAAAAATATTTATCCAACTCCATTTAAAAACAGTCTGTCGCTGCCATCTTTTGGACATTCATCATATTGCATTGGTTTTAATTTCTTGTCCTCAAACAGAGCACTAATCTGTTTATTTTTAAGTTACACATTCTGCATTGATTAAAAAAGAAAAACCAAATGTGTTTTTTAGGGGTAGTATTATTTTATACAGAAATAAATTATTTATAATTCAGATGAGAATGAAGTTAATCAAAAATGTAAGGAAAACAAATATATTGATCTGAAATATAGCAAGTTAATTTAGTTTTTTGTAATTTTGTTATTGTGTTTTTATTAATTTAATTAATTATCTAATTTTATAAAACTATTGTCAATGCACTACAAATAAACTGGTTCTATGCCTTTACTTTAATAATAAAACATATAAAAAAATTAAAGGATTAAGACATTTATTAGACACATAACATATAGGAAAATGAAAAAAAAAGAATGAAAAAAAAAACTAGGGAATCACTAAACCGAGAGAATTATTCTAATTTTATTATACACTCAAAATATTTCAGAACAAATCCTTTAAATTTAATGATATTCAGAAAAGAACAAGAATTAAAAAATAACTATAAACAAGCCAAAACTAAATAATTTAAAGCGAAAAAATGTGCTTGGAAACATCACTATAATGTGCATCATAGCACATTCATTTTAATTAATTTTAACATTTAAACACAACACACACACACACACACACACACACACACACACACAAACACACACACACATACACACAGGTGGAGTGAGGGGGAGGGGAAGGACAGACAGCGGGAGACAGAGAACATTTTAAACAAAAATAAAAATAAAATCCTAACTGTGACAGAAAGTAAACTTTGATTATATTTAAATATACATGGAAATGCAGTGTGTATAATACATGGAAATGTTTAAAACATTGTTTACCAGCGAATAAATATTTATCCAACCACATTTATACATAGTATAAAACACTAGATGGCACAATATACCTATTTTTAATAGACACATGTCAAGTCAAGTCATCTTCATTTATGTGATAAGGGACAGCTAACTGGTGCTATTTTTATTGACCTTTCCCAAGCCTTTTTATGCGATAGGTGTGAATCAAAGTGCCTTTTATGGTTTCATTCTTATCTTCATAATAGACGGCAATGTGTTGCTTTTAAAGGTTCACTGTCTGATTATGTATTGGTTGATAAGGGGGTTCCACTCCAGGACCTCTTTTGTTTTCGCACATTTGCTCCATCGGAAAGATGCATCTTTATGCTGATGATACCATAATTTATACGACTGACTCGGATATTCACTGGATCCAGAACAGGTTACAAGCTGATTTTATTACGACTCAAAAATGGCTTCACAGTAACAACTTAGTGTTGAATATGGAAAAATCCTGTTGTATGTTGTTTGGGACGAGCCACAGACGGCCATGTGCTCTTAACTTGCAACTGTTTTTTGAGGATGGGTCCTCCATGGTGAAATTGGAAAAATTGAAATACCTTGGTTTGTAGATTGATTCTGAGCTTACCTTTAAACCTCACATTGAGTATATCACAAAAAGAATATATGGCTGTCTCAGGACACTCTATAGATCTGTTAATTGTTTCACATTAGAATTTAGGAAAATGTTAATTTGTCAGTTGATATTGCCCATTATTGACTATGCTGATATCATCTACATAGTGACACTGCTCTTAAGCCACTTAATGTTGTTTTTAACTCTCTATGTAGATTTGTCCTGAGGTGTCCTTTTAAAACGCATCATTGCATAATGTATGCATCACTAAATTGGCTTCAGCTTAATTCAAGAAGAGACTTCCGAAGACCACCGATCTTATCATCTCTACACTGGTTACCTATAAAGTTCCGTATTAATTATAAGGTATTGTTACTGACTTATAAAGCCCTAAACGGCTTAGCTCCAGTTTATTTAACGGATCTTCTATCGCCCTATAATCCATCGCGCTCTTTAAGATCGCTAAATTCGAGGCTTTTGGTTATACCTAGGATATCTAAGTCCACCAAAGGAGGGAGAGCATTCTCACATTTAGCTCCAAAACTCTGGAATAGCCTTCCTGATACTGTTCGTTGCTCAGAGTCGCTCTCCCAGTTCAAAACTAGATTAAAGACGCATCTCTTTAACCAGGCATTCATATAAATGTTTTAATCTTACAGTTAAATCCGGCCTCTAGTTCATAACCGCCAGAGGAGAACTGGCCCCCGACTGAGCCTGGGTTCTCCCAAGTTTTTTTTTTTCTCCATTAGGTCACCTGATGGAGTTTTTCGTTTCCTTGCCACTGTTGCCTTTGGCTTGCTCAGTTGGGGATATTCAATTTAATGAATCAATCAATATTACTATTGATTAGCATTACCAAACATGGACGTTTTATTATTATTTTAATTTAATACTGTGAAGCTGCTTTGATACAATCTGTATTGTGAAAAGCGCTATACAAATATTCTTGACTTGACTTGACTTGACTTCCATTGGTTCATTTTTATTTTCAAATGTGCCTACTTTGACTGTCCTCCAAATCTGAAAGAACTCTTGGTTCCTCGTAGTTCTATGTGCACTTAGAGTCATGCAATATCTCGTCTTTACTGTACCAGCAATCTTTTCAGCCGCTGGACGTAAAACTTTTCATTATAAAGCTGATTGGAATAATCTCCCTCTTTCTTTGAGATCCATTTTATCTTTTCGCAGATTTAGGTTATCTATATTTCAATATCTTAACAATGTGTGTGAATGTTACGGATGTTGGACTAATAGTATTGCTTGTAATTGTTTTTGTTTTATGTAACTGTCTAATTGATTTACCTCCTGTGGATTCGATCTCTGGTGGTCTTATGTGACACCTCTTTACATTGAATTTCTTATATCATGGGTTCCAATTGTGTAATGAGCTAAATGTGATTTACTTATTGAGATAGCCATAACATTTCTGAGCTATGATGTGTCTTTGGTTTGGGGTAAAGGTGTAGGTAACTAAAGTGTAGTTACTAATCTATAGTAACTAGATTGTTGTTGTTTTTTGTTTTGTTTTATTTTCTGTTGTATTGTTTATGTGTATTTGGACCCCCTTGAAAATGAGATGTTGCATCTCAAGGGGCTATCCATTCATAAATTGAAATTGAAATGTATATAGCGCTTTTAACAATGTAGATTGTTTCAAAGCTGCTTTACAGAGATAAACGTATAATTTAAGGTAACAGATTGTTTTGGCTTTATAGCAGTTCTTGTTATTGTTATTTTCCAGCTAATGTTAGTTTTGATTGATTCACTTCCGTCGAAAGGATCATTTGTTATTAAATTAGGGGCCGCTAAGACGACACGTTCTCTCTACACAGACTTTAAACGCGAACCTGTGAGAAACGCTGATGGCGTTCACGTGCACATCAAGAATTAATTCTATAGTTATGTGCGTTTGAATATATGTGCGCATGTTTGTAATTCCCTACAAACCAAGCCTAAACAAACTACTTGTCCTGCCTATAAATTTGATACAGAATTTTATTTTATTTTATCACTACGGGGTAGATACTCGAATTTTCCACAATGCTTTATCTGTAGAGTAGGCTAGTAAAGGGATCCTCCATAGGGAGAGGCTAGTTGGCACTTCAGCACTGCGTTGTCATCGGGTCCAGGCGAAGGTCGTTCGTCAGATCTGGATACGGCCTGGATCCGGCATTTAAGACACTAAAATAAGCGTAGATGCGATTCTTCTTATGATGTAACGAGTACATCAGGATTTAAGGGAAGTGTTCCCAGTTCCGGCTGACCTAATTTATGCAGCCTAACATTGAGTTATAAAAGTCTATAATGTATTATGTGCTAGGTCAAAGAGATGTGTCTTTAATCTAGATTTGAACTGACAGAGTGTGTCTGCTTCCTGGACAATGTTAGGAAGACTGTTCCAAAGTTTTGGAGCTAAATAGGAAAAGGATCCACCGCCAGCAGTCAATTTTGATATTCTAGGTATTATTAACTGGCCGGAATTTCGAGATCGCAATAGACGTGAAGGACTATAATGCGTTAAGAGCTCCCTCAAGTACTGCGGAGCTAAACCATTTAGTGCTTTAAGTAATCAGCAATATTTAAAAATTTATACAATGTTTAATAGGCAGCGAATGCAGTGTTGACAGAACGGGGCTAATATAGTCATACTTCCTGGTTCTGGTAAGAACTCGAGCTGCTGCGTTTTGAACTAGCTGTAGTTTGTTTGTTAAGCGTGCAGGGCAACCACCCAGTAGAGCATTACAATAATCTAGCCTTGAGGTCATGAACGCATGAACTAAATGTTCCGCATTTGTCAATGAGAGCATATGGCGTAATTTAGATATATTTTTAAGATGGAAAAATGCGGTTTTACAGATACTAGACACATGACTTTCAAATGAAAGATTGGAATCAAAGAGCACACCCAGGTTCCTAACCGACGACGAAGACTTAAGAGAGCAGCCATCAAGTGTTAGACAGTACTCTAGGTTATTACGTGTGGAAGTTGTTTGTCCAATGATTAGAATCTCTGTTTTTTCAGAATTTAGTAATGGGAAATTACTAGTCATCCAATTTTTTATATCAGCTATGCATTCCGTTAATTTTGTGAATTGGTAGGTTTCGTTAGGTTTTGAAGAAATATACAGCTGAGTATCGTCGGCATAACAGTGAAAGCTAATTCAATGTTTCCTAATGGTATCTCCTAATGGTAGCATATACAGAGTGAACAGCAGCGGTCCTAGTTCTGAGCCTTGTGGTACGCCATACTGAACTTGTGATTGATTAGACATCTCTTCATTTACTGCTACAAACTGATAATGGTCAGATAAGTATGATTTAAACCATGCTAGTGCAATTCCACTAATGCCAACATAATGTTCGAGTCTATTTAAAAGGGTGTTGTGGTCAATGGTGTCAAATGCAGCACTAAGATCAAGTAATACTAATAGAGAGATACAACCACGATCGGATGATAAGAGCAAATCATTTGTGACCCTAACAAGAGCTGTCTCGGTACTATGGTATGGTCTAAATCCGGACTGAAAATCCTCGCAGATATCATTTCTTTCTAGAAAGGAACACAGTTGTGAGGATACTGCTTTTTCTAATATCTTTGACAGAAAAGGCAGATTAGAGATCGGCCTGTAATTGACTCATTTTGTAGGATCAAGTTGCGTTTTTTTAACAAGCGGTTTAATCATAGCTAGCTTAAAGGTTTTTGGTACCTATCCTAAAGAGACAAAGATGAATTAATGATATTAAGAAGAGGATCTATGACATCTGGAAACATCTCTTTCAGTAGCTTAGTCGGTATAGGGTCTAACATAAAAGTTGTCGATTTGTATGATTTGACGAGTTTGCAAAATTCTTCCTCTCCTATAGCAATGAATGAATCAAATTTTCCCTCAGGGAGACTACAATGCACTTCCTGATGCGATACTGTATTAGACGGTTGCATAGTTATAATGTTGTCCTGATATTATCGATCTTATAAGTGAAGAAGTTCATAAAGTCATTACTGCTGTGTTGCTTGGAAAATTCTTAGCTTTAAGCTTTCTTTTTCGGTAGTTTAGCCACTGTTTCAAATAAATACCTAGGATTATGTTTATTTTCTTCTAATAGGGTTGAAAAATAAGCACATCTAGCAGCTTTTAAAGCCTCTCTGTAAGCAATCGAGCTCTCCTTCCATGAAATCCGAAATACCTCTAGTTCTTCTAAGCTATCCGGGATGCTGAGATGATGAAACTGATTAGGAAGATTATTGATAAAGCATTCTTTAGTGGCAGAAGTGATCGGTCTAACATATTTATAACACGGAGTCTGCTTTGCAGCCTTGGCTAAATGTAATTTACATGAGACTTGATAATGATCTGAGATGTCATCGCTCTGCTGCAGTATTTCAACAGCATCAACATCTATTCCATGTGATAGTATTAGATCTAGAGTATGATTACGGCAATGAGTAGGTCCTGACACGTGTTGTCTAATGGCACTTTTCCACTGCACAGTACCAGCTCGCCTTGGCTCGCCTCACCTCGACTCGACTCGCCTCTGTTTGGTTTTCCACTGTGTAAAAGTTGTACCAGTACCTGCTTCCAGGTACTTTTTTTCGTATCACCTCCGGCGAGGTTCTAAGCGAGCCGAGGCGAGCTGAGGCGATACTAAAACATGACGTGACACACGGGAGACTGCTGATTGGTCAGAGAGAATCGTCACTATTCACTGCGCCATCATTGCACGCGCCAGACGGAGTATCCTGAATAACCCCTGCATTTTTAAATAGTTTTGCCAGAGATTGCGTGATATACCCATTACTAATATTATGTAAAACAGCATACACTCGATTTCCTCCATTGTCCTGTTTGTGTGGGTAGCGGGTGTGTGTCGCGTCGCTATGACGACCACCAGGTACTATTGTGGAAGTACTATGCAATGGAAAACGGAGCGAAACGCGAGCCGAGCCGAGACGAGCTGAGTCGAGTCGAGCTGGTACTGGTAATGGAAAAGCGCCATAACTCCAATTGAGTTTACAATGTCTTTAAATGCCAATCCCAATCCATCTTTTTCATTATCTATGTGTATATTAAAATCACCAACAATTAGTACTTTATCTGCAGCCAATACTAATTCTGATAGAAAGTCCGCAAATTCTTTGATAAAGTCAATATGGTGCCCTGGTGGCCTGTATACAGTAGCCAGCAGAATTTTCAAACGTGATTTATCGTTTACACTATATATTTTTAAATGAACCACCAACAGTTCAAAAGAATTATATTTAAAACTAGATTTGAAAATATTACTATAAATTACAGCAACACCTCCTCCTTTGCGTTTCAGACGAACGTGTGCGTGTGTGAGCTCTATGCTGTTCACATAGCATCAACTGGGTGTATGAGATGCACACACACAAAATAGCCTATTGCGGACAAAAGACAAATTGTATGTCATGCTACTGGGCGATGCCCACTTTGTAATCAAAATTAGTTTCTGATGTACAATAATGCATGAATGGTCATGTCTTTCAGGTGTATCTGTTTGCATTTGCTGTGCAGTGGAACAGCCGCATTAATCACTCCGGGTTGCTGGTGGTCATGGCAGGCAGACGTGGTGTATGGACCCGCGGCAGATTCAGCGCCTGAATCAGCAGGCTGAGGGGCTCTTCGGTAAAGAGCATGTCCTCGAGCCCAACTTTGCCGCTCCAAAGCCCTACCCTGCTGTATACAAGGACCCAGACGAGGAGGAGCTCCATAGAGTAGAGTACGCCATGTGCCAGTCAACCAGCTTCACTGCAAGGGATTACTATGCCCAGCAAGGTACACAATCATGCATTATAACAATATACATGCATACTAAGCGGTCAAATACCTATAAATATCATGCATATTCTATCCATGACAAGTATGTATGATATAGTTTCATTTTTATTTGACATAATATGAAACAAATGAACTGCAGCATTGCCATGTTGTGTTAATTAGTCTACTGTTAGTTGTTGTAACTACCTAGACACACTGGAGATTAGTACATTACATATTTGCAGTTGAGGAAGAGCCGTGAAGAAGAGGAGACGGCTGAACAAAGTGAGGACAAGCTGGCAGATGAGGGTGTGGACGTGGGTGTAGAGTCAGAGGAGGATCCTATGGACACTGTCAGTGACAAACATGTCATCCTCACTCAATCAGAACAGGAGGAGGAGGAGGACAGTCCTGTTCTGCAGGATGTGCTGATGACCCAGAGCCATCTGCATCTTCCTGGGCTGGAGGAAGTGGAAGCCGTGGCCCTGCTCCTTTTAGAACGGGCAGACAACAGTGACCGTCACCCAGTGCCAGCTGACCCAAGGCTGAAGATTGGCACTGCAGTTGGTGCTCTGCATGAGCATGACAGGTCTGCAGCCAACTTTGTAAAAAGGTATGAGTCTAGGTGGGGTTACACCCTGTTTGGCAGATGCTTGGGAGCTGACACACCTGATTCAATTCAATTCAATTAAAATTTATTTGTATAGCGCTTTTCACAATACATATAGTTTCATAGCAGCTTTACAGAAAATGCATTTAAAAAATGTACATCCAAAAATACAGTTAGTGAATCATAAATTTAGGGCATAACATATCGCCGGCGTTGGGTCGTCTCTTCACAGGCGTCGAGTCGTCTCATCACAGGCGTTGGGGCATCTGAAGTCTCCATGAGAGGCTGGATACATAACTGGAGCTGACGAACTCTATTTGAGTTATCTCGGGACAGGCGTCCCGAGATAACAACAAAAAAGGCAGATGGGAAATAATTAGCGTAGCTGCTGTTCATAGTCATACACATTATTTCTCATGAATTATTCTCATCATCGCATGTATGATTTATTTTTGCAGGATAGATGTTGAAGAGCTTGTGAACCGTCCCGTTCAACCTAAACCCCCTGTGGTCACGTACATCCCACCCAGAGCGTCAGCAGCACCTGCCCTGGTAGTGGTTCCTGCACAGCCTCAGGGACCATCCATGATGCTCTGTGGGGCCTCCAGCAGTCAAGGGTTCATACCTTACATACCTTACTACACCTACATCGGTCACTACATCCCCATGCATATTTGCACTACATTACCTCATCTCCTTGTATATATTGTGCGCATATTGTATATTGCTCAATGTGTACATGTATAAATCTTTTAATAAGAATCCTGTAAATAATAACTTATTGGTAGCCTACCTATTTTGCTATATTTTCTGCTAAATTACTTAATAATTAATGTTATGTTAATAATTATATTCTGTTTACCTTGTTACCTGTGTTATTGTTATTATTGTTGTGGTGTTTATTTATTTCTGATATGTAGATGTTGAAAAAAAAAAAAAAAAGAATGTTTCCCCATTTGTCCACTTAATAGAGATAAAGACTGTCACATGAAACTGTATTGAGTATAACAGGGGCTGAATTACTTACCAGTAAGGTAAAGATAAAGTCTTTTTTTTTCCAGCTAATGAACGATAAATACATTGACAGACAATCAGATTATTCAGCTTTAAAGAGCGAACAGCTTATCGTTTATTGGGTTCGGACGCTAATAAAGTTAACCATTATAGTTATTTTTCTAGGTGTGGATGGGCTTTAAGAGTACTGGGTCTGCATTTACTTTTTACAGTGCCTTTCAACTCTCTCTGTTCGTGAGCATCTAAAATAAATCAATAACACAAATTAAAGTCAAAGTCAAGTCAACATTTATTTAAAAGCAACAGATGTGCACTACAAGTGCTGTACAATAAGACATCGGGCAAATAAAAAGAAAGCATACAAAGAAACAATGCAGCGTCCAAAATATAAACACATTAAACAAAATACATAAAAAAAAACACAAACGATACAAAAAAATATTAAGTTTAACATATATGTCAGTGCTAAGCATTCATCTGTAATATAAATGAGATGCAAAAATTGTTATTTATACAGTGATACTGCCATTCAGTTTTTTGAAGAATTTGCATTACACTGAATGACAAAACTTCGACTTCAGCTTATATTGACAACCATCAACTGGCCACTATATTAAACAATGAGCTTGACCAGCAAAATTAATCACAATTATTCACAACATCTGCTTATTTGTCAAAAAATCTAATAATATAAGTGTTTTGTGGCATTTCACTGAATGATATGCGTTTTTGTAACTCAGGCTACCACACCATGAAAAGGTGTAATTATCAAATATTTAAGAATAAACCAACTTTTCTGCGGCACCACATGATCTCAGGGTGCCACTTGATGATGTCACAGACTGTCGAATGAGTATCTGCTTTTTATATGATTTCAGAACGGCTTCTTGATCCTGTTTCACCGAATGACCTCTGACAAACTGCATTTTCTGGACAATTTTATTTTTTTAATACTTAAAAATAATAAGACATGATACTTTTAACATAACACAGCCAACACTTATGTGAACATGCCAAGACATTTTTTTTTTTGTTTATCTTGGTATTTTATGTTTATTTAAAGATGTAATGGCAAAATCAAACTCCAGACCATTACGCTGAATGACAACTTTACACTTTGGAACATTATTACCCCCATATTTTGACATTTTATTTTCACATATAATCGAGTCCCCGGTGCATCTACCAACCCAGAAAACTTTGTTTGTTAAGCCTTTCTCTGTAAGCATGTCAAAAATAAGCCAGATCAGATTTCGCTCCCCTTCTGACGTAGGAAGAGGATCTTATTGTAATATTACCGGCTCTTAATCTGCACGTTTACACCCACCAGCCGTTTTCACAAGCAACAACAGTGTAACCAGTTCTGACACAATGGCAAAAGTTCGAGCAAAGCATGTAAACTGTTCTGTCGTACAGACGAGCACTGAACACTATAGAGTCCCAGCCTCAGATGAGACAAGAGAGCAGTGGATTAATTTTATTTTTAACGGAAATCCCCCAGAAACAGAGGAATCAATGTAACTCCACAATATCTAAATGTCTCCACTAACCAATTCAGAAACATCCAGGTTCAGTCTAAAAGTTGAATCTCTTCCTGAGTCTCTCTGTAAGGCTGCACTCGCTACAGTTATTTCTGAGATTTTGGATGAGATTATTCACATGTTTTGTTATACATACAGACGGTTGGTCTGGGAACGCCCCGTCACGTGATGTGAATTTAGCCCGTGGGGGAAAACATGCCTTGGCTCTAATTGAAATACACGGGACAATCATGCCGAAGAGTTGCTGTGTCGTTTTCTGTACCGCCAATAAACAAACAAATTATTAATTGAAGTTCTATCTACATCCTTCCTAATAAACACACAGAACTGGAAAGGATGCCAATCGCTACGTAATGACGCGAGCCGTGAACCTAGGGAGTAGTTCGAGGTCTACACTCAATACAGACTGCAGTCGGTGAGTTAGGGATAACTGTCAGCACAGTCCCTCGGCAACTTCGTACTACTGATCACCGTTTTACAAAAGGATTAATAGTTTGAAGTGAAGCATATACGTACAAGTGACAAGGTTTAATGAAGTTATAGTATGCAACATATACGAAAGTTGATTGAGTTATAGGCTAATAATGCAAAATATGTCTGGAAACAACACCTCCGGCCAGTTGGTTGGGTCATTGACCCAGTTTTAATTAAATAAGGGCAATCATAACCTATGGCAGTTAATTTTGTAATGTACAGTTGTCGGTCGGCAGGAGTCAATGACTCGCAATACGAGATTTTTGTCATTCAAATACACACGATGTTCGCTGTGTTTCCCCCCCGCCGACTCCACCCTCGCCACGCCAGACCCAACTATGTCTAGATGCCGACTGTATGTATAGTGTGTGAAGCTCGTGTAAAGGATCAGCCCTCTTCTGAACGGAGGCGGAGCAGAAGCTCATTTGCATTTAAAGGGACACACACAAAATAACGCCACGTTTTTACTCACACTCAAATGGGGCAAATTTGACAAACTATAATAAATGATCCGGGGGTATTTTGAGCTGAAATTTCAGACACATTCTGGGGACACCATAAATTTATATTACATCTTGTGAAAAGGGGCATAATATGTCACCTTTAAGGTAGACACTTTACTTGCATTTAACAGGGTTTTTATGTATCTAAAATTACTTTTGTTAATTTAATTTGATGCGGACACGAAATGGTGAAGTCTCGTCTTTGACCCGTATACAGAGCGGTCATATATACAAATTGGTCATAAATACGTTGCTATATAAATAAAGATAGCTTGTCTTTTGAAACAAAGCAAATGTGCCTGTGATGACTTGATGACTTCTTTCCAGTCTTGCAGTCTCTCATGTTCTTGCTCAGACGTGGACAGGCTCTGAGTTTCTGTCAGGTTGGTGTTGGACTTCAGGCTTCGGGTCAAGTCTCGAGCTCAAGCTCTCAGCAAGCATGTTATTTCCTATCCAACACAAAGATTATATGAACAAGTCAACTCATGAATGATTTTTTTAGAGCTAGAACAGAATTGAATTCTGTTTGCATCCCTGATTCTGTTATTTTCCTGTTTACTACATGAAGCCGCTGTAAAACAATCTATATAGTATAAAGCGCTCTATAAATGAAGGTGACTTGTCTTGATTATAAAAATAACATTACAATGAACACACATTTGAAAATCTCACTACAAATAATCCAGAATTGAAGACAAAAGATATAATCCTACTCTGTTACACTTCCTCACACCTGAAACTGATCGAGTGAATCTCCTGAACTTCTCCAATCTACTGTAGATCTCTACTAATCCATCTATGTTGTAACATCTGCTCTAACGTCGGGCGTTTAGCTGGATCCCGGGATAGGCACTGGCTAATCAGATCCCTGCACTCTGTACACATTTTAATAAGGAGAGAGCTGGTTAGTCATGACTATGTGACCTGGCATCTATGAAAACAGCATCTAAAACATGATTAATATACTGTAAAATGCTCCTTATCTTTAAAAAGTAAAAGTGAAGTATGTCGTTTCTGCGACACTAGTGGCAGCGAGTGGAATAAATGACAAAATAAAGCATATTTAAAATACATATTAGGAATACTTTTAGCTGTGTTGCATTTGCCTTTATGAAAATGTGCCTTTCTGCATCACAATGCTCTGTTCACTTTGACGTGTTCATGACCTGTTTAATCTTTGAAGGTATGAATGCAGTGAATTTTGGCTTTCACTTCTGTAACTAAAGCTGCATTTCTTTTCCCGTGGCTCTCGCCCCAAACTCTCGCTATACGTTGAGCCATATATAAAAAATCGTACATACTTCACCTTTAACTGTTTCTGTACAAAGCCTTTGCTTTATGTGTGTGTTTATCAATGTAATCAATATTATTCACTCACCTTTGGATAAGTTGGAGTTATGAAATGTAACTTTGGCTTGTGTGATTTCTCTTCTGTTGTGAAAAGGATGACATGCGTTCACCATCTTGTACAGCAACACTCCTAGAGACCAGACATTTGCTGGGACGGCGTGGAATCGAGGTTCTGTCAAGACTTCAGGTGGGATGTGATCCTGTATTCCTGAGAGAAAGACATTTGCACATTGTTGAGCTTTTTTTTTAAAGCAAATAATTAGTAAGTCACTACATTCAGGTTTCCACACTCCCAGAATGCTCACCAATGTATATTTTGCTGTCGTAGCCATCGCTGCTAAATAGCTGACCGCAGCCAAAGTCTATCAGCTTGAGCTGTGCCGAGTCTTTCTTCAACAGGAAATTCTGCGGATGAGTGTCATTATGGAAAACACCACGATGGATGCAGTGTTGCACTGCCAGCACAGCCTGTCTCATGATGGACCGTGCTGTTGGTTCATACACTTGTTGATTACGAGTCATGAAGTCCAGCAAGCTCTCGCAGGGTTCAGGATACTCCATAACCAGAGTGAATTCTCTAGGATGTTCAAACCACTCGTACAGTTGTATGACGAAGGGGCTTATGGGTTCTCGCCTCATCATCATCAGCAGCGCCACTTCTGTAACGAGAGGTTCGGGATGTCCAGGCTAGAGAGAAGTAGTAGACAGAAGGTTAGCTGGGTAAAAATCTGAAGAAAACATATCATTTTGAAATGTACTTTTCTTTCATATTTTTAGATGCGTTCAAAAGAGCCTTTCCAGCTCAAAGTTATTTGGTGCCTCTAGGCTTATATTGATCACATTTACACCTAATGCTTCCTACGGGTGTATTGACTACAGTAATCTGCACTTAAACAACTCAATACACATTCAGGTTTTGTCCAACTTACAATATTAAGATAACGATCGTTGTCAATCTTGCGCATCCGCTTGATGGCAACCTGCAAAAAAAACCAAAAGTTTCAATAACAGTGACAGTATTCAAGCGCCTGACCTTCTAAGTATTAAACTATCTGTTAATTGTTTTAAATGTGTTTTGCAAGAGCAAAATGTTTGTACAATTCAGTAAGATTTACCTTTTTGCCATCAAATTTGCGTGTTCCCAGGAACACCCTGCCAAATCCTCCGGATCCAATCATCTTTTCCACGTTATAGAGAGACTCAAAGGACTCTGAAAAACAAACAGAAAAATATGAGACAATTATTAGCTTGCTAGATCCATTGTTTTATTTAAAAAATAAAACGTCCTGGTTGAGAAAATAATATTATAATGGGGGAAATAATATTAATATTCTCTAAAAGCAAGCCTTATTTTGAGTGGAAAACAAGATAATACTGTTTAAAATAATGTTGGAGAGATAATGATTTACCATTATTTGGCTCGACGCCGGAGTGATCTGGAGCAGGGGATGATGGTTCAGGATCAGGATCTGCTGGAGGAACGAAAGGCTCCACAACATTCACAGCACTACAGGAACAGCAGCAGAAAACACACTTGATAGCCTTCCAGAACCTGCGGAGACAACCAGGTATTTTCCTCTTCCTACGTACTGGAGCTTTTTCTAAAATGAAGAAAAAACAATTGAAAACAACTATTAGACACATCTCTGACGTCAAATTAAGCAATGATATTATGACATAACTTACATTTTACTGTTAAATTCTGTAATGATACAAATCTAAAGTAATGGGAATGTTTCACGCTATCCACACAATTCTAAATGATTTTCTTGGTTAAAGGAACATTATATTTTATAATTTTGCATTATGGGAACGTTACTTTTGAATGTTCTCGGAATGTTTTGAAAATGTTAGTTAAACGTTCAATTGAAATATTCCTAAAAAAAATTATTTCACTTTATTTTGATGGTCCCTTTGTTGTTGTTGTCTATAAGTAACTCTGCACCTACATGTCTACTAACTCTCATTAGAGTATTAGTAGAGTATTAGTAGACTGGTAAGGTTAGAGTTAGAATAAGTTGACATGTAGTTGCAAAGTTACGTAAAGTCAACATAATTTTTCAAAAGGGACCATCAAAATAAAGTGTTTTCTTTACACAAAGAAATCAGAAAGAATATTTCAGCGAAATTTTGCTGAGCAACAGTAAATGTGACCGGACATTAACATGTTAAAACCTTGAGTCAGTAATGCATGAAATAGCAAAATCTCTATCTGTAGACTTTACACTGCCCAGCCTTATTTCAGTGTCACCTGTTGAGCTCTTGTTCACTGGAGAATCCTCCACGGCACCCTGAGCAGTTCGGCCAGTTGAAGTCTCTGTTGACTCGACAGGAACTTGACCCGGCAGCGGAGGACACAGAAACCCTTCGAGGCTGACGGACCCGGACAAGCTCTCCGATCCATCGCCACTCCACCTCCACTCGACGCTGTACGAGCCTCGGCTGCTCAGACTCAACGACTCTCTACACCTCCTCTCCACGTGGGCCTCAGAGAGGGACCAAGCTGAGGATGACGTGATGCCCGGAGAAGAATCTGTGGAAGCCGTTCTCCAGGATCTGGAGCGGCCTGAGGATGGAACATTTCAGACATCAAAAGCTGTTTTTGTTTTATTTTTTATAATATTAATAATCAATGTCAGTGGTCACATCAATTGTTACTTTGGTTTCACTTTATTTCCTTTTAACACATTCGGTTGTCTATAAGTAACATTGCACCTACATGTCTACTAACTCTCATTAGAGTATTAGTATTAGTAGAATGACAAATCAGCCATTGAAAATAGAAATAGAAACTTAGCCATTACTTCTTTATTAAAAACCTATTCTGACCTCTGCGAGAGTGTTCATATGAAGTGGACGGACGTCCATCATCTGGCCTCTGCTTCGCCCTCGTCCCGTGAGCCTGACGTCCATCATCTGGCCTCTGCTTCGCCCTCGTCCCGTGAGCCTGGCGTCCATCATCTGGCCTCTGCTTCGCCCTCGTCCCGTGAGCCTGGCGTCCATCATCTGGCCTCTGCTTCGCCCTCGTCCCGTGAGCCTGACCTGTGGACACAGAAAACTCAGAAGACAGAGATGTTAAATATCCAGGAAGATCCTGGCTCTGTGTCTGGGTCGGATCCTGATCACGGTCATCATAACCGGGTCCCCAAACCTCCTGACCAGCCGTCTGAGAGAAAGCGGCTCTCCTGGATCTGGAGCGGCCTAAGGATGGAATGTTTCACACATCACATAGTTAGTAATGCTATAATAATAATAATCAATGTCAGTACAACATTTTACTTCAGTTCAATACAAAAGTTTATTTCACATGCAAGGAATCAAATAAATGTGATCAAATGGGTTCTTCACATTAATGTAGTCAGTCATTGTACAGCATCATATCATGGATAAACCTAAATGAAAAACTGAAGCACTCACCTCCTCTTTCACCCATCATGTGAGCCATGGACATCCTCCTCCAAACTGCAATAAAAACAATACAAAATACAACACAAAATACAATACAATAAAATATAAATCACCTCAGAAATACTCCCCTAAAAATAAACAATTAAATAACTCCTTCTAAAATAAGAAAACATCAATCAAATGAAAAGTATTCTCAGAAATTAAATGACGCAAAAATTAAAAAATATTATTTAAAAAATATATCTCTATATAGGCTAAAGGATATATCCTCCGATGTCCTTCTAGAATAAAAGTCTCCTCTCAGAAATCAGCTTCAAATTCGCAAGATTTGCTCAGAAAATTCTCTGCAAAAGTCTGTAAGTTCGCCTCGTCTCTCAACCAACAACAGACAGACTGCGATCGTTTTAAGTGTAAATATAAATGCAGAATTCATAACAACCGTCGCTATAGCAACTACAAATTCGAATCACTCATATGCTCACACGCACACACATATGAGCAGAGCAGAGCACGTGAGCACACGTCAAATCTGATTTATTAAATAGTTACAAATTTAATGTTTACATTTCTTTAATATGAGATTCTTTCATAGCAGTATTATTATTAAAAATCTGTGGAAAAAGGGAGAATAAATCGGACTTCATCTTATGAATTAAATTTGCCCATTTCCGCATACATAACCATCAAGGCCAATCAGCTTTCAGTATCTCTAATGCGTCATCAAACGGTTAGTATTAGTGGTGAAGAAATCCAAATTATTGTTGAATTCTTTATTAACATTGTTCACAGTTGTTACCCAGTTAACTATAAACTTGCTAAATGTAATAATAGTTGTACCCCATGTGCTCCTTTTGTCATTATTTTGAAGAGACAATCATGTGTTTTGGGACTGTGTGAATTGTAAAAGTATTTTGGATTTACTTTTCAAACGTTGTTAAAAGGTAACTTTGGCAGGCCAATCTATATTCAAACTTCTGTATAAACCAAACATACTCTGATATTAGACCCTTCTCATTTTAAATTTGTAATTAATTTATACTTTTTCTTGCCAAATTTAATATTCACAAATGTAAATTTTAATTTGTTTAAGAAAGAGTTTGAGGACATCTAAAAACTGTGTGTGTGTGTGTGTGTGTGGATAAATATTTTTTGCTTTTAAACTGTGTATAAACACACACACACACACACACACACACACACACACACACACACACACACACACACACACACACACACACACACACACACACACACACACACACACACAGAGTTTAAAAGCAAAAAATATTTATCCAACTCCATTTAAAAACAGTCTGTCGCTGCCATCTTTTGGACATTCATCATATTGCATTGGTTTTAATTTCTTGTCCTCAAACAGAGCACTAATCTGTTTATTTTTAAGTTACACATTCTGCATTGATTAAAAAAGAAAAACCAAATGTGTTTTTTAGGGGTAGTATTATTTTATACAGAAATAAATTATTTATAATTCAGATGAGAATGAAGTTAATCAAAAATGTAAGGAAAACAAATATATTGATCTGAAATATAGCAAGTTAATTTAGTTTTTTGTAATTTTGTTATTGTGTTTTTATTAATTTAATTAATTATCTAATTTTATAAAACTATTGTCAATGCACTACAAATAAACTGGTTCTATGCCTTTACTTTAATAATAAAACATATAAAAAAATTAAAGGATTAAGACATTTATTAGACACATAACATGATTAGGAAAATGAAAAAAAAAGAATGAAAAAAAAAACTAGGGAATCACTAAACCGAGAGAATTATTCTAATTTTATTATACACTCAAAATATTTCAGAACAAATCCTTTAAATTTAATGATATTCAGAAAAGAACAAGAATTAAAAAATAACTATAAACAAGCCAAAACTAAATAATTTAAAGCGAAAAAATGTGCTTGGAAACATCACTATAATGTGCATCATAGCACATTCATTTTAATTAATTTTAACATTTAAACACAACACACACACACACACACACACACACACACACACAAACACACACACACATACACACAGGTGGAGTGAGGGGGAGGGGAAGGACAGACAGCGGGAGACAGAGAACATTTTAAACAAAAATAAAAATAAAATCCTAACTGTGACAGAAAGTAAACTTTGATTATATTTAAATATACATGGAAATGCAGTGTGTATAATACATGGAAATGTTTAAAACATTGTTTACCAGCGAATAAATATTTATCCAACCACATTTATACATAGTATAAAACACTAGATGGCACAATATACCTATTTTTAATAGACACATGTCAAGTCAAGTCATCTTCATTTATGTGATAAGGGACAGCTAACTGGTGCTATTTTTATTGACCTTTCCCAAGCCTTTTTATGCGATAGGTGTGAATCAAAGTGCCTTTTATGGTTTCATTCTTATCTTCATAATAGACGGCAATGTGTTGCTTTTAAAGGTTCACTGTCTGATTATGTATTGGTTGATAAGGGGGTTCCACTCCAGGACCTCTTTTGTTTTCGCACATTTGCTCCATCGGAAAGATGCATCTTTATGCTGATGATACCATAATTTATACGACTGACTCGGATATTCACTGGATCCAGAACAGGTTACAAGCTGATTTTATTACGACTCAAAAATGGCTTCACAGTAACAACTTAGTGTTGAATATGGAAAAATCCTGTTGTATGTTGTTTGGGACGAGCCACAGACGGCCATGTGCTCTTAACTTGCAACTGTTTTTTGAGGATGGGTCCTCCATGGTGAAATTGGAAAAATTGAAATACCTTGGTTTGTAGATTGATTCTGAGCTTACCTTTAAACCTCACATTGAGTATATCACAAAAAGAATATATGGCTGTCTCAGGACACTCTATAGATCTGTTAATTGTTTCACATTAGAATTTAGGAAAATGTTAATTTGTCAGTTGATATTGCCCATTATTGACTATGCTGATATCATCTACATAGTGACACTGCTCTTAAGCCACTTAATGTTGTTTTTAACTCTCTATGTAGATTTGTCCTGAGGTGTCCTTTTAAAACGCATCATTGCATAATGTATGCATCACTAAATTGGCTTCAGCTTAATTCAAGAAGAGACTTCCGAAGACCACCGATCTTATCATCTCTACACTGGTTACCTATAAAGTTCCGTATTAATTATAAGGTATTGTTACTGACTTATAAAGCCCTAAACGGCTTAGCTCCAGTTTATTTAACGGATCTTCTATCGCCCTATAATCCATCGCGCTCTTTAAGATCGCTAAATTCGAGGCTTTTGGTTATACCTAGGATATCTAAGTCCACCAAAGGAGGGAGAGCATTCTCACATTTAGCTCCAAAACTCTGGAATAGCCTTCCTGATACTGTTCGTTGCTCAGAGTCGCTCTCCCAGTTCAAAACTAGATTAAAGACGCATCTCTTTAACCAGGCATTCATATAAATGTTTTAATCTTACAGTTAAATCCGGCCTCTAGTTCATAACCGCCAGAGGAGAACTGGCCCCCGACTGAGCCTGGGTTCTCCCAAGTTTTTTTTTTTCTCCATTAGGTCACCTGATGGAGTTTTTCGTTTCCTTGCCACTGTTGCCTTTGGCTTGCTCAGTTGGGGATATTCAATTTAATGAATCAATCAATATTACTATTGATTAGCATTACCAAACATGGACGTTTTATTATTATTTTAATTTAATACTGTGAAGCTGCTTTGATACAATCTGTATTGTGAAAAGCGCTATACAAATATTCTTGACTTGACTTGACTTGACTTCCATTGGTTCATTTTTATTTTCAAATGTGCCTACTTTGACTGTCCTCCAAATCTGAAAGAACTCTTGGTTCCTCGTAGTTCTATGTGCACTTAGAGTCATGCAATATCTCGTCTTTACTGTACCAGCAATCTTTTCAGCCGCTGGACGTAAAACTTTTCATTATAAAGCTGATTGGAATAATCTCCCTCTTTCTTTGAGATCCATTTTATCTTTTCGCAGATTTAGGTTATCTATATTTCAATATCTTAACAATGTGTGTGAATGTTACGGATGTTGGACTAATAGTATTGCTTGTAATTGTTTTTGTTTTATGTAACTGTCTAATTGATTTACCTCCTGTGGATTCGATCTCTGGTGGTCTTATGTGACACCTCTTTACATTGAATTTCTTATATCATGGGTTCCAATTGTGTAATGAGCTAAATGTGATTTACTTATTGAGATAGCCATAACATTTCTGAGCTATGATGTGTCTTTGGTTTGGGGTAAAGGTGTAGGTAACTAAAGTGTAGTTACTAATCTATAGTAACTAGATTGTTGTTGTTTTTTGTTTTGTTTTATTTTCTGTTGTATTGTTTATGTGTATTTGGACCCCCTTGAAAATGAGATGTTGCATCTCAAGGGGCTATCCATTCATAAATTGAAATTGAAATGTATATAGCGCTTTTAACAATGTAGATTGTTTCAAAGCTGCTTTACAGAGATAAACGTATAATTTAAGGTAACAGATTGTTTTGGCTTTATAGCAGTTCTTGTTATTGTTATTTTCCAGCTAATGTTAGTTTTGATTGATTCACTTCCGTCGAAAGGATCATTTGTTATTAAATTAGGGGCCGCTAAGACGACACGTTCTCTCTACACAGACTTTAAACGCGAACCTGTGAGAAACGCTGATGGCGTTCACGTGCACATCAAGAATTAATTCTATAGTTATGTGCGTTTGAATATATGTGCGCATGTTTGTAATTCCCTACAAACCAAGCCTAAACAAACTACTTGTCCTGCCTATAAATTTGATACAGAATTTTATTTTATTTTATCACTACGGGGTAGATACTCGAATTTTCCACAATGCTTTATCTGTAGAGTAGGCTAGTAAAGGGATCCTCCATAGGGAGAGGCTAGTTGGCACTTCAGCACTGCGTTGTCATCGGGTCCAGGCGAAGGTCGTTCGTCAGATCTGGATACGGCCTGGATCCGGCATTTAAGACACTAAAATAAGCGTAGATGCGATTCTTCTTATGATGTAACGAGTACATCAGGATTTAAGGGAAGTGTTCCCAGTTCCGGCTGACCTAATTTATGCAGCCTAACATTGAGTTATAAAAGTCTATAATGTATTATGTGCTAGGTCAAAGAGATGTGTCTTTAATCTAGATTTGAACTGACAGAGTGTGTCTGCTTCCTGGACAATGTTAGGAAGACTGTTCCAAAGTTTTGGAGCTAAATAGGAAAAGGATCCACCGCCAGCAGTCAATTTTGATATTCTAGGTA
Source organism: Phoxinus phoxinus (assembly GCF_949152265.1). NCBI lineage: Eukaryota > Metazoa > Chordata > Actinopteri > Cypriniformes > Leuciscidae > Phoxinus > Phoxinus phoxinus. The sequence continues at coordinate 16,042,538 of NC_136899.1, read as the reverse complement.
TTATTAACTGGCCGGAATTTCGAGATCGCAATAGACGTGAAGGACTATAATGCGTTAAGAGCTCCCTCAAGTACTGCGGAGCTAAACCATTTAGTGCTTTAAGTAATCAGCAATATTTAAAAATTTATACAATGTTTAATAGGCAGCGAATGCAGTGTTGACAGAACGGGGCTAATATAGTCATACTTCCTGGTTCTGGTAAGAACTCGAGCTGCTGCGTTTTGAACTAGCTGTAGTTTGTTTGTTAAGCGTGCAGGGCAACCACCCAGTAGAGCATTACAATAATCTAGCCTTGAGGTCATGAACGCATGAACTAAATGTTCCGCATTTGTCAATGAGAGCATATGGCGTAATTTAGATATATTTTTAAGATGGAAAAATGCGGTTTTACAGATACTAGACACATGACTTTCAAATGAAAGATTGGAATCAAAGAGCACACCCAGGTTCCTAACCGACGACGAAGACTTAAGAGAGCAGCCATCAAGTGTTAGACAGTACTCTAGGTTATTACGTGTGGAAGTTGTTTGTCCAATGATTAGAATCTCTGTTTTTTCAGAATTTAGTAATAGGAAATTACTAGTCATCCAATTTTTTATATCAGCTATGCATTCCGTTAATTTTGTGAATTGGTAGGTTTCGTTAGGTTTTGAAGAAATATACAGCTGAGTATCGTCGGCATAACAGTGAAAGCTAATTCAATGTTTCCTAATGGTATCTCCTAATGGTAGCATATACAGAGTGAACAGCAGCGGTCCTAGTTCTGAGCCTTGTGGTACGCCATACTGAACTTGTGATTGATTAGACATCTCTTCATTTACTGCTACAAACTGATTATGGTTAGATAAGTATGATTTGAACCATGCTAGTGCAATTCCACTAATGCCAACATAATGTTCGAGTCTATTTAAAAGGGTGTTGTGGTCAATGGTGTCAAATGCAGCACTAAGATCAAGTAATACTAATAGAGAGATACAACCACGATCGGATGATAAGAGCAAATCATTTGTGACCCTAACAAGAGCTGTCTCGGTACTATGGTATGGTCTAAATCCGGACTGAAAATCCTCGCAGATATCATTTCTTTCTAGAAAGGAACACAGTTGTGAGTAGGGTTGCCACCCGTCCCTTAAAATACGGAATCGTCCCGTATTTACAAGTAAGATGATGCGTCCCGTATCAAATCAATAAGGGACGCGATTTGTCCCGATTTGTCTAACATATTTATAACACGGAGTCTGCTTTGCAGCCTTGGCTAAATGTAATTTACATGAGACTTGATAATGATCTGAGATGTCATCGCTCTGCTGCAGTATTTCAACAGCATCAACATCTATTCCATGTGATAGTATTAGAGTATGATTACGGCAATGAGTAGGTCCTGACACGTGTTGTCTAACTCCAATTGAGTTTACAATGTCTTTAAATGCCAATCCCAATCCATCTTTTTCATTATCTATGTGTATATTAAAATCACCAACAATTAGTACTTTATCTGCAGCCAATACTAATTCTGATAGAAAGTCCGCAAATTCTTTGATAAAGTCAATATGGTGCCCTGGTGGCCTGTATACAGTAGCCAGCAGAATTTTCAAACGTGATTTATCGTTTACACTATATATTTTTAAATTAACCACCAACACTTCAAAAGAATTATATTTAAAACTAGATTTGAAAATATTACTATAAATTACAGCAACACCTCCTCCTTTGCGTTTCAGACGAACGTGTGCGTGTGTGAGCTCTATGCTGTTCACATAGCATCAACTGGGTGTATGAGATGCACACACACAAAATAGCCTATTGCGGACAAAAGACAAATTGTATGTCATGCTGCTGGGCGATGCCCACTTTGTAATCAAAATTAGTTTCTGATGTACAATAATGCATGAATGGTCATGTCTTTCAGGTGTATCTGATTGCATTTGCTGTGCAGTGGAACAGCCGCATTAATCACTCCGGGTTGCTGGTGGTCATGGCAGGCAGACGTGGTGTATGGACCCGCGGCAGATTCAGCGCCTGAATCAGCAGGCTGAGGGGCTCTTCGGTAAAGAGCATGTCCTCGAGCCCAACTTTGCCGCTCCAAAGCCCTACCCTGCTGTATACAAGGACCCAGACGAGGAGGAGCTCCATAGAGTAGAGTACGCCATGTGCCAGTCAACCAGCTTCACTGCAAGGGATTACTATGCCCAGCAAGGTACACAATCATGCATTATAACAATATACATGCATACTAAGCGGTCAAATACCTATAAATATCATGCATATTCTATCCATGACAAGTATGTATGATATAGTTTCATTTTTATTTGACATAATATGAAACAAATGAACTGCAGCATTGCCATGTTGTGTTAATTAGTCTACTGTTAGTTGTTGTAACTACCTAGACACACTGGAGATTAGTACATTACATATTTGCAGTTGAGGAAGAGCCGTGAAGAAGAGGAGACGGCTGAACAAAGTGAGGACAAGCTGGCATATGAGGGTGTGGACGTGGGTGTAGAGTCAGAGGAGGATCCTATGGACACTGTCAGTGACAAACATGTCATCCTCACTCAATCAGAACAGGAGGAGGAGGAGGACAGTCCTGTTCTGCAGGATGTGCTGATGACCCAGAGCCATCTGCATCTTTCTGGGCTGGAGGAAGTGGAAGCCGTGGCCCTGCTCCTTTTAGAACGGGCAGACAACAGTGACCGTCACCCAGTGCCAGCTGACCCAAGGCTGAAGATTGGCACTGCAGTTGGTGCTCTGCATGAGCATGACAGGTCTGCAGCCAACTTTGTAAAAAGGTATGAGTCTAGGTGGGGTTACACCCTGTTTGGCAGATGCTTGGGAGCTGACACACCTGATTCAATTCAATTCAATTAAAATTTATTTGTATAGCGCTTTTCACAATACATATAGTTTCATAGCAGCTTTACAGAAAATGCATTTAAAAAATGTACATCCAAAAATACAGTTAGTGAATCATAAATTTAGGGCATAACATATCGCCGGCGTTGGGTCGTCTCTTCACAGGCGTCGAGTCGTCTCATCACAGGCGTTGGGGCATCTGAAGTCTCCATGAGAGGCTGGATACATAACTGGAGCTGACGAACTCTATTTGAGTTATCTCGGGACAGGCGTCCCGAGATAACAACAAAAAAGGCAGATGGGAAATAATTAGCGTAGCTGCTGTTCATAGTCATACACATTATTTCTCATGAATTATTCTCATCATCGCATGTATGATTTATTTTTGCAGGATAGATGTTGAAGAGCTTGTGAACCGTCCCGTTCAACCTAAACCCCCTGTGGCCACGTACATCCCACCCAGAGCGTCAGCAGCACCTGTCCTGGTAGTGGTTCCTGCACAGCCTCAGGGACCATCCATGATGCTCTGTGGGGCCTCCAGCAGTCAAGGGTTCATACCTTACATACCTTACTACACCTACATCGGTCACTACATCCCCATGCATATTTGCACTACATTACCTCATCTCCTTGTATATATTGTGCGCATATTGTATATTGCTCAATGTGTACATGTATAAATCTTTTAATAAGAATCCTGTAAATATTAACTTATTGGTAGCCTACCTATTTTGCTATATTTTCTGCTAAATTACTTAATAATTAATGTTATGTTAATAATTATATTCTGTTTACCTTGTTACCTGTGTTATTGTTATTATTGTTGTGGTGTTTATTTATTTCTGATATGTAGATGTTGAACAAATAATAAAAAAGAATGTTTCCCCATTTGTCCACTTAATAGAGATAAAGACTGTCACATGAAACTGTATTGAGTATAACAGGGGCTGAATTACTTACCAGTAAGGTAAAGATAAAGTCTTTTTTTTCCAGCTAATGAATGATAAATACATTGACAGACAATCAGATTATTCAGCTTTAAAGAGCGCCAGCATTTAAAGTGGCAGACGAACAAAAACTGCAGTACATGCTTAGAATGAACAGCTTATCGTTCATTGGGTTCGGACGCTAATAAAGTTAACCATTATAGTTATTTTTCTAGGTGTGGATGGGCTTTAAGAGTACTGGGTCTGCATTTACTTTTTACAGTGCCTTTCAACTCTCTCTGTTCGTGAGCATCTAAAATAAATCAATAACACAAATTAAAGTCAAAGTCAAGTCAACATTTATTTAAAAGCAACAGATGTGCACTACAAGTGCTGTACAATAAGACATCGGGCAAATAAAAAGAAAGCATACAAAGAAACAATGCAGCGTCCAAAATATAAACACATTAAACAAAATACATTTTAAAAAAACACAAACGATACAAAAAATATTAAGTTTAACATATATGTCAGTGCTAAGCATTCATCTGTAATATAAATGAGATGCAAAAATTGTTATTTATACAGTGATACTGCCATTCAGTTTTTTGAAGAATTTGCATTACACTGAATGACAAAACTTCGACTTCAGCTTATATTGACAACCATCAACTGGCCACTATATTAAACAATGAGCTTGACCAGCAAAATTAATCACAATTATTCACAACATCTGCTTATTTGTCAAAAAATCTAATAATATAAGTGTTTTGTGGCATTTCACTGAATGATATGCGTTTTTGTAACTCAGGCTACCACACCATGAAAAGGTGTAATTATCAAATATTTAAGAATAAACCCACTTTTCTGCGGCACCACATGATCTCAGGGTGCCACTTGATGATGTCACAGACTGTCGAATGACTATCTGCTTTTTATATGATTTCAGAACGGCTTCTTGATCCTGTTTCACCGAATGACCTCTGACAAACTGCATTTTCTGGACAATTTTATTTTTTTAATACTTAAAAATAATAAGACATGATACTTTTAACATAACACAGCCAACACTTATGTGAACATGCCAAAACATTTTTTTTTGTTTATCTTGGTATTTTATGTTTATTTAAAGATGTAATGGCAAAATCAAACTCCAGACCATTACGCTGAATGACAACTTTACACTTTGGAACATTATTACCCCCATATTTTGACATTTTATTTTCACATATAATCGAGTCCCCGGTGCATCTACCAACCCAGAATACTTTGTTTGTTAAGCCTTTCTCTGTAAGCATGTCAAAAATAAGTCAGATCAGATTTCGCTCCCCTTCTGACGTAGGAAGAGGATCTTATTGTAATATTACCGGCTCTTAATCTGCACGTTTACACCCACCAGCCGTTTTCACAAGCAACAACAGTGTAACCAGTTCTGACACAATGGCAAAAGTTCGAGCAAAGCATGTAAACTGTTCTGTCGTACAGACGAGCACTGAACACTATAGAGTCCCAGCCTCAGATGAGACAAGAGAGCAGTGGATTAATTTAATTTTTAACGGAAATCCCCCAGAAACAGAGGAATCAATGTAACTCCACAATATCTAAATGTCTCCACTAACCAATTCAGAAACATCCAGGTTCAGTCTAAAAGTTGAATCTCTTCCTGAGTCTCTCTGTAAGGCTGCACTCGCTACAGTTATTTCTGAGATTTTGGATGAGATTATTCACATGTTTTGTTATACATACAGACGGTTGGTCTGGGAACGCCCCGTCACGTGATGTGAATTTAGCCCGTGGGGGAAAACATTGCCTTGGCTCTAATTGAAATACACGGGACAATCATGCCGAAGAGTTGCTGTGTCGTTTTCTGTACCGCCAATAAACAAACAAATTATTAATTGAAGTTCTATCTACATCCTTCCTAATAAACACACAGAACTGGAAAGGATGCCAATCGCTACGTAATGACGCGAGCCGTGAACCTAGGGAGTAGTTCGAGGTCTACACTCAATACAGACTGCAGTCGGTGAGTTAGGGATAACCGTCAGCACAGTCCCTCGGCAACTTCGTACTACTGATCACCGTTTTACAAAAGGATTAATAGTTTGAAGTGAAGCATATACGTACAAGTGACAAGGTTTTATGAAGTTATAGTATGCAACATATACGAAAGTTGATTGAGTTATAGGCTAATAATGCAAAATATGTCTGGAAACAACACCTCCGGCCATTTGGTTGGGTCATTGACCCAGTTTTAATTAAATAAGGGCAATCATAACCTATGGCAGTTAATTTTGCAATGTACAGTTGTCGGTCGGCAGGCGTCAATGACTCGCAATACGAGATTTTTGTCATTCAAATACACACGATGTTCGCTGTGTTTCCCCCCCGCCGACTCCACCCTCGCCACGCCAGACCCAACTATGACTAGATGCCGACTGTATGTATAGTGTGTGAAGCTCGTGTAAAGGATCAGCCCTCTTCTGAACGGAGGCGGAGCAGAAGCTCATTTGCATTTAAAGGGACACACACAAAATAACGCCACGTTTTTACTCACACTCAAATGGGGCAAATTTGACAAACTATAATAAATGATCCGGGGGTATTTTGAGCTGAAATTTCAGACACATTCTGGGGACACCATAAATTTATATTACATCTTGTGAAAAGGGGCATAATATGTCACCTTTAAGGTAGACACTTTACTTGCATTTAACAGGGTTTTTATGTATCTAAAATTACTTTTGCTAATTTAATTTGATGCGGACACGAAATGGTGAAGTCTCGTCTTTGACCCGTATACAGAGCGGTCATATATACAGATTGGTCATAAATACGTTGCTATATAAATAAAGATAGCTTGTCTTTTGAAACAAAGCAAATGTGCCTGTGATGACTTGATGACTTCTTTCCAGTCTTGCAGTCTCTCATGTTCTTGCTCAGACGTGGACAGGCTCTGAGTTTCTGTCAGGTTGGTGTTGGACTTCAGGCTTCGGGTCAAGTCTCGAGCTCAAGCTCTCAGCAAGCATGTTATTTCCTATCCAACACAAAGATTATATGAACAAGTCAACTCATGAATGATTTTTTAGAGCTAGAACAGAATTGAATTCTGTTTGCATCCCTGATTCTGTTATTTTCCTGTTTACTACATGAAGCCGCTGTAAAACAATCTATATAGTATAAAGCGCTCTATAAATGAAGGTGACTTGTCTTGATTATAAAAATAACATTACAATGAACACACATTTGAAAATCTCACTACAAATAATCCAGAATTGAAGACAAAAGATATAATCCTACTCTGTTACACTTCCTCACACCTGAAACTGATCGAGTGAATCTCCTGAACTTCTCCAATCTACTGTAGATCTCTACTAATCCATCTATGTTGTAACATCTGCTCTAACGTCGGGCGTTTAGCTGGATCCCGGGATAGGCACTGGCTAATCAGATCCCTGCACTCTGTACACATTTTAATAAGGAGAGAGCTGGTTAGTCATGACTATGTGACCTGGCATCTATGAAAACAGCATCTAAAACATGATTAATATACTGTAAAATGCTCCTTATCTTTAAAAAGTAAAAGTGAAGTATGTCGTTTCTGCGACACTAGTGGCAGCGAGTGGAATAAATGACAAAATAAAGCATATTTAAAATACATATTAGGAATACTTTTAGCTGTGTTGCATTTGCCTTTATGAAAATTTGCCTTTCTGCATCACAATGCTCTGTTCACTTTGACGTGTTCATGACCTGTTTAATCTTTGAAGGTATGAATGCAGTGAATTTTGGCTTTCACTTCTGTAACTAAAGCTGCATTTCTTTTCCCGTGGCTCTCGCCCCAAACTCTCGCTATACGTTGAGCCATATATAAAAAATCGTACATACTTCACCTTTAACTGTTTCTGTACAAAGCCTTTGCTTTATGTGTGTGTTTATCAATGTAATCAATATTATTCACTCACCTTTGGATAAGTTGGAGTTATGAAATGTAACTTTGGCTTGTGTGATTTCTCTTCTGTTGTGAAAAGGATGACATGCGTTCACCATCTTGTACTGCAACACTCCTAGAGACCAGACATTTGCTGGGACGGCGTGGAATCGAGGTTCTGTCAAGACTTCAGGTGGGATGTGATCCTGTATTCCTGAGAGAAAGACATTTGCACATTGTTGAGCTTTTTTTTTTTTAAAGCAAATAATTAGTAAGTCACTACATTCAGGTTTCCACACTCCCAGAATGCTCACCAATGTATATTTTGCTGTCGTAGCCATCGCTGCTAAATAGCTGACCGCAGCCAAAGTCTATCAGCTTGAGCTGTGCCGAGTCTTTCTTCAACAGGAAATTCTGCGGATGAGTGTCATTATGGAAAACACCACGATGGATGCAGTGTTGCACTGCCAGCACAGCCTGTCTCATGATGGACCGTGCTGTTGGTTCATACACTTGTTGATTACGAGTCATGAAGTCCAGCAAGCTCTCGCAGGGTTCAGGATACTCCATAACCAGAGTGAATTCTCTAGGATGTTCAAACCACTCGTACAGTTGTATGACGAAGGGGCTTATGGGTTCTCGCCTCATCATCATCAGCAGCGCCACTTCTGTAACGAGAGGTTCGGGATGTCCAGGCTAGAGAGAAGTAGTAGACAGAAGGTTAGCTGGGTAAAAATCTGAAGAAAACATATCATTTTGAAATGTACTTTTCTTTCATATTTTTAGATGCGTTCAAAAGAGCCTTTCCAGCTCAAAGTTATTTGGTGCCTCTAGGCTTATATTGATCACATTTACACCTAATGCTTCCTACGGGTGTATTGACTACAGTAATCTGCACTTAAACAACTCAATACACATTCAGGTTTTGTCCAACTTACAATATTAAGATAACGATCGTTGTCAATCTTGCGCATCCGCTTGATGGCAACCTGCAAAAAAAACCTAAAGTTTCAATAACAGTGACAGTATTCAAGCGCCTGACCTTCTAAGTATTAAACTATCTGTTAATTGTTTTAAATGTGTTTTGCAAGAGCAAAATGTTTGTACAATTCAGTAAGATTTACCTTTTTGCCATCAAATTTGCGTGTTCCCAGGAACACCCTGCCAAATCCTCCGGATCCAATCATCTTTTCCACGTTATAGAGAGACTCAAAGGACTCTGAAAAACAAACAGAAAAATATGAGACAATTATTAGCTTGCTAGATCCATTGTTTTATTTAAAAAATAAAACGTCCTGGTTGAGAAAATAATATTATAATGGGGGAAATAATATTAATATTCTCTAAAAGCAAGCCTTATTTTGAGTGGAAAACAAGATAATACTGTTTAAAATAATGTTGGAGAGATAATGATTTACCATTATTTGGCTCGACGCCGGAGTGATCTGGAGCAGGGGATGATGGTTCAGGATCAGGATCTGCTGGAGGAACGAAAGGCTCCACAACATTCACAGCACTACAGGAACAGCAGCAGAAAACACACTTGATAGCCTTCCAGAACCTGCGGAGACAACCAGGTATTTTCCTCTTCCTACGTACTGGAGCTTTTTCTAAAATGAAGAAAAAACAATTGAAAACAACTATTAGACACATCTCTGACGTCAAATTAAGCAATGATATTATGACATAACTTACATTTTACTGTTAAATTCTGTAATGATACAAATCTAAAGTAATGGGAATGTTTCACGCTATCCACACAATTCTAAATGATTTTCTTGGTTAAAGGAACATTATATTTTATAATTTTGCATTATGGGAACGTTACTTTTGAATGTTCTCGGAATGTTTTGAAAATGTTAGTTAAACGTTCAATTGAAATATTCCTAAAAAAAATTATTTCACTTTATTTTGATGGTCCCTTTGTTGTTGTTGTCTATAAGTAACTCTGCACCTACATGTCTACTAACTCTCATTAGAGTATTAGTAGAGTATTAGTAGACTGGTAAGGTTAGAGTTAGAATAAGTTGACATGTAGTTGCAAAGTTACGTAAAGTCAACATAATTTTTCAAAAGGGACCATCAAAATAAAGTGTTTTCTTTACACAAAGAAATCAGAAAGAATATTTCAGCGAAATTTTGCTGAGCAACAGTAAATGTGACCGGACATTAACATGTTAAAACCTTGAGTCAGTAATGCATGAAATAGCAAAATCTCTATCTGTAGACTTTACACTGCCCAGCCTTATTTCAGTGTCACCTGTTGAGCTCTTGTTCACTGGAGAATCCTCCACGGCACCCTGAGCAGTTCGGCCAGTTGAAGTCTCTGTTGACTCGACAGGAACTTGACCCGGCAGCGGAGGACACAGAAACCCTTCGAGGCTGACGGACCCGGACAAGCTCTCCGATCCATCGCCACTCCACCTCCACTCGACGCTGTACGAGCCTCGGCTGCTCAGACTCAACGACTCTCTACACCTCCTCTCCACGTGGGCCTCAGAGAGGGACCAAGCTGAGGATGACGTGATGCCCGGAGAAGAATCTGTGGAAGCCGTTCTCCAGGATCTGGAGCGGCCTGAGGATGGAACATTTCAGACATCAAAAGCTGTTTTTGTTTTATTTTTTATAATATTAATAATCAATGTCAGTGGTCACATCAATTGTTACTTTGGTTTCACTTTATTTCCTTTTAACACATTCGGTTGTCTATAAGTAACATTGCACCTACATGTCTACTAACTCTCATTAGAGTATTAGTATTAGTAGAATGACAAATCAGCCATTGAAAATAGAAATAGAAACTTAGCCATTACTTCTTTATTAAAAACCTATTCTGACCTCTGCGAGAGTGTTCATATGAAGTGGACGGACGTCCATCATCTGGCCTCTGCTTCGCCCTCGTCCCGTGAGCCTGACGTCCATCATCTGGCCTCTGCTTCGCCCTCGTCCCGTGATCCTGACGTCCATCATCTGGCCTCTGCTTCGCCCTCGTCCCGTGAGCCTGGCGTCCATCATCTGGCCTCTGCTTCGCCCTCGTCCCGTGAGCCTGACCTGTGGACACAGAAAACTCAGAAGACAGAGATGTTAAATATCCAGGAAGATCCTGGCTCTGTGTCTGGGTCGGATCCTGATCACGGTCATCATAACCGGGTCCCCAAACCTCCTGACCAGCCGTCTGAGAGAAAGCGGCTCTCCTGGATCTGGAGCGGCCTAAGGATGGAATGTTTCACACATCACATAGTTAGTAATGCTTTAATAATAATAATCAATGTCAGTACAACATTTTACTTCAGTTCAATACAAAAGTTTATTTCACATGCAAGGAATCAAATAAATGTGATCAAATGGGTTCTTCACATTAATGTAGTCAGTCATTGTACAGCATCATATCATGGATAAACCTAAATGAAAAACTGAAGCACTCACCTCCTCTTTCACCCATCATGTGAGCCATGGACATCCTCCTCCAAACTGCAATAAAAACAATACAAAATACAACACAAAATACAATACAATAAAATATAAATCACCTCAGAAATACTCCCCTAAAAATAAACAATTAAATAACTCCTTCTAAAATAAGAAAACAACAATCAAATGAAAAGTATTCTCAGAAATTAAATGACGCAAAAATTAAAAAATATTATTTAAAAAATATATCTCTATATAGGCTAAAGGATATATCCTCCGATGTCCTTCTAGAATAAAAGTCTCCTCTCAGAAATCAGCTTCAAATTCGCAAGATTTGCTCAGAAAATTCTCTGCAAAAGTCTGTAAGTTCGCCTCGTCTCTCAACCAACAACAGACAGACTGCGATCGTTTTAAGTGTAAATATAAATGCAGAATTCATAACAACCGTCGCTATAGCAACTACAAATTCGAATCACTCATATGCTCACACGCACACACATATGAGCAGAGCAGAGCACGTGAGCACACGTCAAATCTGATTTATTAAATAGTTACAAATTTAATGTTTACATTTCTTTAATATGAGATTCTTTCATAGCAGTATTATTATTAAAAATCTGTGGAAAAAGGGAGAATAAATCGGACTTCATCTTATGAATTAAATTTGCCCATTTCCGCATACATAACCATCAAGGCCAATCAGCTTTCAGTATCTCTAATGCGTCATCAAACGGTTAGTATTAGTGGTGAAGAAATCCAAATTATTGTTGAATTCTTTATTAACATTGTTCACAGTTGTTACCCAGTTAACTATAAACTTGCTAAATGTAATAATAGTTGTACCCCATGTGCTCCTTTTGTCATTATTTTGAAGAGACAATCATGTGTTTTGGGACTGTGTGAATTGTGTGAATTGTAAAAGTATTTTGGATTTACTTTTCAAACGTTGTTAAAAGGTAACTTAGGCAGGCCAATCTATATTCAAACTTCTGTATAAACCAAACATACTCTCTGATATTAGACCCTTCTCATTTTAAATTTGTAATTAATTTATACTTTTTCTTGCCAAATTTAATATTCACAAATGTAAATTTTAATTTGTTTAAGAAAGAGTTTGAGGACATCTAAAAACTGTGTGTGTGTGTGTGTGTGTGTGTGTGTGTGTGTGTGTGTGTGTGTGGATAAATATTTTTTGCTTTTAAACTGTGTGTGTGTGTGTGTGTGTGTGTGTGTGTGTGTATGTGTGTGTGTATAATAAAATCCTAACTGTGACAGAAAGTAGACTTTGATTATATTTAAATATACATGGAAATGCAGTGTGTATAATACATGGAAATGTTTAAAACATTGTTTACCAGCGAATAAATATTTATCCAACCACATTTATACATAGTATAAAACACTAGATGGCACAATATACCTATTTTTAATAGACACATGTCAGGTCAAGTCATCTTCATTTATGTGATAAGGGACAGCTAACTGGTGCTATTTTTATTGACCTTTCCAAAGCCTTTTTATGCGATAGGTGTGAATCAAAGTGCTTTTTATGGTTTCATTCTTATCTTCATAATAGACGGCAATGTGTTGCTTTTAAAGGTTCACTGTCTGATTATGTATTGGTTGATAAGGGGGTTCCACTCCAGGACCTCTTTTGTTTTCGCACATTTGCTCCATCGGAAAGATGCATCTTTATGCTGATGATACCATAATTTATACGACTGACTCGGATATTCACTGGATCCAGAACAGGTTACAAGCTGATTTTATTACGACTCAAAAATGGCTTCACAGTAACAACTTAGTGTTGAATATGGAAAAATCCTGTTGTATGTTATTTGGGACGAGTCACAGACGGCCATGTGCTCTTAACTTGCAACTGTTTTTTGAGGATGGGTCCTCCATGGTGAAATTGGAAAAATTGAAATACCTTGGTTTGTAGATTGATTCTGAGCTTACGTTTAAACCTCATATTGAGTATATCACAAAAAGAATATATGGCTGTCTCAGGACACTCTATAGATCTGTTAATTGTTTCACATTAGAATTTAGGAAAATGTTAATTTGTCAGTTGATATTGCCCATTATTGACTATGCTGATATCATCTACATAGTGACACTGCTCTTAAGCCACTTAATGTTGTTTTTAACTCTCTATGTAGATTTGTCCTGAGGTGTCCTTTTAAAACGCATCATTGCATAATGTATGCATCACTAAATTGGCTTCAGCTTAATTCAAGAAGAGACTTCCATTGGTTCATTTTTATTTTCAAATGTGCCTACTTTGACTGTCCTCCAAATCTGAAAGAACTCTTGGTTCCTCGTAGTTCTATGTACCCACTTAGAGTCATGCAATATCTCGTCTTTACTGTACCAGGAATCTTTTCAGCCGATGGACGTAAAACTTTTCATTATAAAGCTACTAGGGATTGGAATAATCTCCCTCTTTCTTTGAGATCCATTTTATCTTTTCGCAGATTTAGGTTATCTATATTTCAATATCTTAACAATGTGTGTGAATGTTACGGATGTTGGACTAATAGTATTGCTTGTAATTGTTTTTGTTTTATGTAACTGTCTAATTGATTTACCTCCTGTGGATTCGATCTCTGGTGGTCTTATGTGACACCTCTTTACATTGAATTTCTTATATCATGGGTTCCAATTGTGTAATGAGCTAAATGTGATTTACTTATTGAGATAGCCATAACATTTCTGAGCTATGATGTGTCTTTGGTTTGGGGTAAAGGTGTAGGTAACTAAAGTGTAGTTACTAACCTATAGTAACTAGATTGTTGTTGTTTTTTGTTTTGTTTTATTTTCTGTTGTATTGTTTATGTGTATTTGGACCCCCTTGAAAATGAGATGTTGCATCTCAAGGGGCTATCCATTCATAAATTGAAATTGAAATGTATATAGCGCTTTTAACAATGTAGATTGTTTCAAAGCTGCTTTACAGAGATAAACATATAATTTATGGTAACAGGTTGTTTTGGCTTTATAGCAGTTCTTGTTATTGTTATTTTCCAGCTAATGTTAGTTTTGATTGATTCACTTCCGTCGAAAGGATCATTTGTTATTAAATTAGGGGCCGCTAAGACGACACGTTCTCTCTACACAGACTTTAAACGCGAACCTGTGAGAAACGCTGATGGCGCTCACGTGCGCATCAAGAATTAATTCTATAGTTATGTGCGTTTGAATATATGTGCGCATGTTTTGTAATTCCCTACAAACCAAGCCTAAACAAACTACTTGTCCTGCCTATAAATTTGATACAGAATTTTATTTTATTTTATCACTACGGGGTAGATTTTCCACAATGCTTTATCTGTAGAGTAGGCTAGTAAAGGGATCCTCCATAGGGAGAGGCTAGTTGGCACTTCAGCACTGCGTTGTCATCGGGTCCAGGCGAAGGTCGTTCGTCAGATCTGGATACGGCCTGGATCCGGCATTTAAGACACTAAAATAAGCGTAGATGCGATTCTTCTTATGATGTAATGAGTACATCAGGATTTAAGGGAAGTGTTCCCAGTTCCGGCTGACCTAATTTATGCAGCCTAACATTGAGTTATAAAAGTCTATAATGTATTATGTGCTAGGTCAAAGAGATGTGTCTTTAATCTAGATTTGAACTGACAGAGTGTGTCTGCTTCCCGGACAATGTTAAGAAGACTGTTCCAAAGTTTTGGAGCTAAATAGGAAAAGGATCCACCGCCAGCAGTCGATTTTGATATTCTAGGTATTATTATCTGGCCGGAATTTCGAGATCGCAATAGACGTGAAGGACTATAATGCGTTAAGAGCTACCTCAAGTACTGCGGAGCTAAACCATTTAGTGCTTTGTAAGTAATCAGCAATATTTAAAAATTTATACAATGTTTAATAGGCAGCGAATGCAGTGTTGACAGAACGGGGCTAATATAGTCATACTTCCTGGTTCTGGTAAGAACTCGAGCTGCTGCGTTTTGAACTAGCTGTAGTTTGTTTGTTAAGCGTGCAGGGCAACCACCCAGTAGAGCATTACAATAATCTAGCCTTGAGGTCATGAACGCATGAACTAAATGTTCCGCATTTGTCAATGAGAGCATATGGCGTAATTTAGATATATTTTTAAGATGGAAAAATGCGGTTTTACAGATACTAGACACACGACTTTCAAATGAAAGATTGGTATCAAAGAGCACACCCAGGTTCCTAACCGACGACGAAGACTTAAGAGAGCAGCCATCAAGTGTTAGACAGTACTCTAGGTTATTACGTGTGGAAGTTGTTTGTCCAATGATTAGAATCTCTGTTTTTTTCAGAATTTAGTAATAGGAAATTACTAGTCATCCAATTTTTTATATCAGCTATGCATTCCGTTAATTTTGTGAATTGGTAGGTTTCGTTAGGTTTTGAAGAAATATACAGCTGAGTATCGTCGGCATAACAGTGAAAGCTAATTCAATGTTTCCTAATGATATCTCCTAATGGTAGCATATACAGAGTGAACAGCAGCGGTCCTAGTACTGAGCCTTGTGGTACGCCATACTGAACTTGTGATTGATAAGACATCTCTTCATTTACTGCTACAAACTGATAATGGTCAGATAAGTATGATTTAAACCATGCTAGTGCAATTCCACTAATGCCAACATAATGTTCGAGTCTATTTAAAAGGGTGTTGTGGTCAATGGTGTCAAATGCAGCACTAAGATCAAGTAATACTAATAGAGAGATACAACCACGATCGGATGATAAGAGCAAATCATTTGTGACCCTAACAAGAGCTGTCTCGGTACTATGGTATGGTCTAAATCCGGACTGAAAATCCTCGCAGATATCATTTCTTTCTAGAAAGGAACACAGTTGTGAGGATACTGCTTTTTCTAATATCTTTGACAGAAAAGGCAGATTAGAGATCGGCCTGTAATTGACTCATTTTGTAGGATCAAGTTGCGTTTTTTTAACAAGCGGTTTAATCATAGCTAGCTTAAAGGTTTTTGGTACCTATCCTAAAGAGACAAAGATGAATTAATGATATTAAGAAGAGGATCTATGACATCTGGAAACATCTCTTTCAGTAGCTTAGTCGGTATAGGGTCTAACATAAAAGTTGTCGATTTGTATGATTTGACGAGTTTGCAAAATTCTTCCTCTCCTATAGCAATGAATGAATAAAATTTTCCCTCAGGGAGACTACAATGCACTTCCTGATGCGATACTGTATTAGACGGTTGCATAGTTATAATGTTGTCCTGATATTATCGATCTTATAAGTGAAGAAGTTCATAAAGTCATTACTGCTGTGTTGCTTGGAAAATTCTTAGCTTTAAGCTTTCTTTTTCGGTAGTTTAGCCACTGTTTCAAATAAATACCTAGGATTATGTTTATTTTCTTCTAATAGGGTTGAAAAATAAGCACATCTAGCAGCTTTTAAAGCCTCTCTGTAAGCAATCGAGCTCTCCTTCCATGAAATCCGAAATACCTCTAGTTCTTCTAAGCTATCCGGGATGCTGAGATGATGAAACTGATTAGGAAGATTATTGATAAAGCATTCTTTAGTGGCAGAAGTGATCGGTCTAACATATTTATAACACGGAGTCTGCTTTGCAGCCTTGGCTAAATGTAATTTACATGAGACTTGATAATGATCTGAGATGTCATCGCTCTGCTGCAGTATTTCAACAGCATCAACATCTATTCCATGTGATAGTATTAGATCTAGAGTATGATTACGGCAATGAGTAGGTCCTGACACGTGTTGTCTAATGGCACTTTTCCACTGCACAGTACCAGCTCGCCTTGGCTCGCCTCACCTCGACTCGACTCGCCTCTGTTTGGTTTTCCACTGTGTAAAAGTTGTACCAGTACCTGCTTCCAGGTACTTTTTTTCGTATCACCTCCGGCGAGGTTCTAAGCGAGCCGAGGCGAGCTGAGGCGATACTAAAACATGACGTGACACACGGGAGACTGCTGATTGGTCAGAGAGAATCGTCACTATTCACTGCGCCATCATTGCACGCGCCAGACGGAGTATCCTGAATAACCCCTGCATTTTTAAATAGTTTTGCCAGAGATTGCGTGATATACCCATTACTAATATTATGTAAAACAGCATACACTCGATTTCCTCCATTGTCCTGTTTGTGTGGGTAGCGGGTGTGTGTCGCGTCGCTATGACGACCACCAGGTACTATTGTGGAAGTACTATGCAATGGAAAACGGAGCGAAACGCGAGCCGAGCCGAGACGAGCTGAGTCGAGTCGAGCTGGTACTGGTAATGGAAAAGCGCCATAACTCCAATTGAGTTTACAATGTCTTTAAATGCCAATCCCAATCCATCTTTTTCATTATCTATGTGTATATTAAAATCACCAACAATTAGTACTTTATCTGCAGCCAATACTAATTCTGATAGAAAGTCCGCAAATTCTTTGATAAAGTCAATATGGTGCCCTGGTGGCCTGTATACAGTAGCCAGCAGAATTTTCAAACGTGATTTATCGTTTACACTATATATTTTTAAATGAACCACCAACAGTTCAAAAGAATTATATTTAAAACTAGATTTGAAAATATTACTATAAATTACAGCAACACCTCCTCCTTTGCGTTTCAGACGAACGTGTGCGTGTGTGAGCTCTATGCTGTTCACATAGCATCAACTGGGTGTATGAGATGCACACACACAAAATAGCCTATTGCGGACAAAAGACAAATTGTATGTCATGCTACTGGGCGATGCCCACTTTGTAATCAAAATTAGTTTCTGATGTACAATAATGCATGAATGGTCATGTCTTTCAGGTGTATCTGTTTGCATTTGCTGTGCAGTGGAACAGCCGCATTAATCACTCCGGGTTGCTGGTGGTCATGGCAGGCAGACGTGGTGTATGGACCCGCGGCAGATTCAGCGCCTGAATCAGCAGGCTGAGGGGCTCTTCGGTAAAGAGCATGTCCTCGAGCCCAACTTTGCCGCTCCAAAGCCCTACCCTGCTGTATACAAGGACCCAGACGAGGAGGAGCTCCATAGAGTAGAGTACGCCATGTGCCAGTCAACCAGCTTCACTGCAAGGGATTACTATGCCCAGCAAGGTACACAATCATGCATTATAACAATATACATGCATACTAAGCGGTCAAATACCTATAAATATCATGCATATTCTATCCATGACAAGTATGTATGATATAGTTTCATTTTTATTTGACATAATATGAAACAAATGAACTGCAGCATTGCCATGTTGTGTTAATTAGTCTACTGTTAGTTGTTGTAACTACCTAGACACACTGGAGATTAGTACATTACATATTTGCAGTTGAGGAAGAGCCGTGAAGAAGAGGAGACGGCTGAACAAAGTGAGGACAAGCTGGCAGATGAGGGTGTGGACGTGGGTGTAGAGTCAGAGGAGGATCCTATGGACACTGTCAGTGACAAACATGTCATCCTCACTCAATCAGAACAGGAGGAGGAGGAGGACAGTCCTGTTCTGCAGGATGTGCTGATGACCCAGAGCCATCTGCATCTTCCTGGGCTGGAGGAAGTGGAAGCCGTGGCCCTGCTCCTTTTAGAACGGGCAGACAACAGTGACCGTCACCCAGTGCCAGCTGACCCAAGGCTGAAGATTGGCACTGCAGTTGGTGCTCTGCATGAGCATGACAGGTCTGCAGCCAACTTTGTAAAAAGGTATGAGTCTAGGTGGGGTTACACCCTGTTTGGCAGATGCTTGGGAGCTGACACACCTGATTCAATTCAATTCAATTAAAATTTATTTGTATAGCGCTTTTCACAATACATATAGTTTCATAGCAGCTTTACAGAAAATGCATTTCAAAAATGTACATCCAAAAATACAGTTAGTGAATCATAAATTTAGGGCATAACATATCGCCGGCGTTGGGTCGTCTCTTCACAGGCGTCGAGTCGTCTCATCACAGGCGTTGGGGCATCTGAAGTCTCCATGAGAGGCTGGATACATAACTGGAGCTGACGAACTCTATTTGAGTTATCTCGGGACAGGCGTCCCGAGATAACAACAAAAAAGGCAGATGGGAAATAATTAGCGTAGCTGCTGTTCATAGTCATACACATTATTTCTCATGAATTATTCTCATCATCGCATGTATGATTTATTTTTGCAGGATAGATGTTGAAGAGCTTGTGAACCGTCCCGTTCAACCTAAACCCCCTGTGGTCACGTACATCCCACCCAGAGCGTCAGCAGCACCTGCCCTGGTAGTGGTTCCTGCACAGCCTCAGGGACCATCCATGATGCTCTGTGGGGCCTCCAGCAGTCAAGGGTTCATACCTTACATACCTTACTACACCTACATCGGTCACTACATCCCCATGCATATTTGCACTACATTACCTCATCTCCTTGTATATATTGTGCGCATATTGTATATTGCTCAATGTGTACATGTATAAATCTTTTAATAAGAATCCTGTAAATAATAACTTATTGGTAGCCTACCTATTTTGCTATATTTTCTGCTAAATTACTTAATAATTAATGTTATGTTAATAATTATATTCTGTTTACCTTGTTACCTGTGTTATTGTTATTATTGTTGTGGTGTTTATTTATTTCTGATATGTAGATGTTGAAAAAAAAAAAAAAAAGAATGTTTCCCCATTTGTCCACTTAATAGAGATAAAGACTGTCACATGAAACTGTATTGAGTATAACAGGGGCTGAATTACTTACCAGTAAGGTAAAGATAAAGTCTTTTTTTTTCCAGCTAATGAACGATAAATACATTGACAGACAATCAGATTATTCAGCTTTAAAGAGCGAACAGCTTATCGTTTATTGGGTTCGGACGCTAATAAAGTTAACCATTATAGTTATTTTTCTAGGTGTGGATGGGCTTTAAGAGTACTGGGTCTGCATTTACTTTTTACAGTGCCTTTCAACTCTCTCTGTTCGTGAGCATCTAAAATAAATCAATAACACAAATTAAAGTCAAAGTCAAGTCAACATTTATTTAAAAGCAACAGATGTGCACTACAAGTGCTGTACAATAAGACATCGGGCAAATAAAAAGAAAGCATACAAAGAAACAATGCAGCGTCCAAAATATAAACACATTAAACAAAATACATAAAAAAAAACACAAACGATACAAAAAAATATTAAGTTTAACATATATGTCAGTGCTAAGCATTCATCTGTAATATAAATGAGATGCAAAAATTGTTATTTATACAGTGATACTGCCATTCAGTTTTTTGAAGAATTTGCATTACACTGAATGACAAAACTTCGACTTCAGCTTATATTGACAACCATCAACTGGCCACTATATTAAACAATGAGCTTGACCAGCAAAATTAATCACAATTATTCACAACATCTGCTTATTTGTCAAAAAATCTAATAATATAAGTGTTTTGTGGCATTTCACTGAATGATATGCGTTTTTGTAACTCAGGCTACCACACCATGAAAAGGTGTAATTATCAAATATTTAAGAATAAACCCACTTTTCTGCGGCACCACATGATCTCAGGGTGCCACTTGATGTCACAGACTGTCGAATGAGTATCTGCTTTTTATATGATTTCAGAACGGCTTCTTGATCCTGTTTCACCGAATGACCTCTGACAAACTGCATTTTCTGGACAATTTTATTTTTTTAATACTTAAAAATAATAAGACATGATACTTTTAACATAACACAGCCAACACTTATGTGAACATGCCAAGACATTTTTTTTTTGTTTATCTTGGTATTTTATGTTTATTTAAAGATGTAATGGCAAAATCAAACTCCAGACCATTACGCTGAATGACAACTTTACACTTTGGAACATTATTACCCCCATATTTTGACATTTTATTTTCACATATAATCGAGTCCCCGGTGCATCTACCAACCCAGAAAACTTTGTTTGTTAAGCCTTTCTCTGTAAGCATGTCAAAAATAAGCCAGATCAGATTTCGCTCCCCTTCTGACGTAGGAAGAGGATCTTATTGTAATATTACCGGCTCTTAATCTGCACGTTTACACCCACCAGCCGTTTTCACAAGCAACAACAGTGTAACCAGTTCTGACACAATGGCAAAAGTTCGAGCAAAGCATGTAAACTGTTCTGTCGTACAGACGAGCACTGAACACTATAGAGTCCCAGCCTCAGATGAGACAAGAGAGCAGTGGATTAATTTTATTTTTAACGGAAATCCCCCAGAAACAGAGGAATCAATGTAACTCCACAATATCTAAATGTCTCCACTAACCAATTCAGAAACATCCAGGTTCAGTCTAAAAGTTGAATCTCTTCCTGAGTCTCTCTGTAAGGCTGCACTCGCTACAGTTATTTCTGAGATTTTGGATGAGATTATTCACATGTTTTGTTATACATACAGACGGTTGGTCTGGGAACGCCCCGTCACGTGATGTGAATTTAGCCCGTGGGGGAAAACATGCCTTGGCTCTAATTGAAATACACGGGACAATCATGCCGAAGAGTTGCTGTGTCGTTTTCTGTACCGCCAATAAACAAACAAATTATTAATTGAAGTTCTATCTACATCCTTCCTAATAAACACACAGAACTGGAAAGGATGCCAATCGCTACGTAATGACGCGAGCCGTGAACCTAGGGAGTAGTTCGAGGTCTACACTCAATACAGACTGCAGTCGGTGAGTTAGGGATAACTGTCAGCACAGTCCCTCGGCAACTTCGTACTACTGATCACCGTTTTACAAAAGGATTAATAGTTTGAAGTGAAGCATATACGTACAAGTGACAAGGTTTAATGAAGTTATAGTATGCAACATATACGAAAGTTGATTGAGTTATAGGCTAATAATGCAAAATATGTCTGGAAACAACACCTCCGGCCAGTTGGTTGGGTCATTGACCCAGTTTTAATTAAATAAGGGCAATCATAACCTATGGCAGTTAATTTTGTAATGTACAGTTGTCGGTCGGCAGGCGTCAATGACTCGCAATACGAGATTTTTGTCATTCAAATACACACGATGTTCGCTGTGTTTCCCCCCCGCCGACTCCACCCTCGCCACGCCAGACCCAACTATGTCTAGATGCCGACTGTATGTATAGTGTGTGAAGCTCGTGTAAAGGATCAGCCCTCTTCTGAACGGAGGCGGAGCAGAAGCTCATTTGCATTTAAAGGGACACACACAAAATAACGCCACGTTTTTACTCACACTCAAATGGGGCAAATTTGACAAACTATAATAAATGATCCGGGGGTATTTTGAGCTGAAATTTCAGACACATTCTGGGGACACCATAAATTTATATTACATCTTGTGAAAAGGGGCATAATATGTCACCTTTAAGGTAGACACTTTACTTGCATTTAACAGGGTTTTTATGTATCTAAAATTACTTTTGTTAATTTAATTTGATGCGGACACGAAATGGTGAAGTCTCGTCTTTGACCCGTATACAGAGCGGTCATATATACAAATTGGTCATAAATACGTTGCTATATAAATAAAGATAGCTTGTCTTTTGAAACAAAGCAAATGTGCCTGTGATGACTTGATGACTTCTTTCCAGTCTTGCAGTCTCTCATGTTCTTGCTCAGACGTGGACAGGCTCTGAGTTTCTGTCAGGTTGGTGTTGGACTTCAGGCTTCGGGTCAAGTCTCGAGCTCAAGCTCTCAGCAAGCATGTTATTTCCTATCCAACACAAAGATTATATGAACAAGTCAACTCATGAATTATTTTTTTAGAGCTAGAACAGAATTGAATTCTGTTTGCATCCCTGATTCTGTTATTTTCCTGTTTACTACATGAAGCCGCTGTAAAACAATCTATATAGTATAAAGCGCTCTATAAATGAAGGTGACTTGTCTTGATTATAAAAATAACATTACAATGAACACACATTTGAAAATCTCACTACAAATAATCCAGAATTGAAGACAAAAGATATAATCCTACTCTGTTACACTTCCTCACACCTGAAACTGATCGAGTGAATCTCCTGAACTTCTCCAATCTACTGTAGATCTCTACTAATCCATCTATGTTGTAACATCTGCTCTAACGTCGGGCGTTTAGCTGGATCCCGGGATAGGCACTGGCTAATCAGATCCCTGCACTCTGTACACATTTTAATAAGGAGAGAGCTGGTTAGTCATGACTATGTGACCTGGCATCTATGAAAACAGCATCTAAAACATGATTAATATACTGTAAAATGCTCCTTATCTTTAAAAAGTAAAAGTGAAGTATGTCGTTTCTGCGACACTAGTGGCAGCGAGTGGAATAAATGACAAAATAAAGCATATTTAAAATACATATTAGGAATACTTTTAGCTGTGTTGCATTTGCCTTTATGAAAATGTGCCTTTCTGCATCACAATGCTCTGTTCACTTTGACGTGTTCATGACCTGTTTAATCTTTGAAGGTATGAATGCAGTGAATTTTGGCTTTCACTTCTGTAACTAAAGCTGCATTTCTTTTCCCGTGGCTCTCGCCCCAAACTCTCGCTATACGTTGAGCCATATATAAAAAATCGTACATACTTCACCTTTAACTGTTTCTGTACAAAGCCTTTGCTTTATGTGTGTGTTTATCAATGTAATCAATATTATTCACTCACCTTTGGATAAGTTGGAGTTATGAAATGTAACTTTGGCTTGTGTGATTTCTCTTCTGTTGTGAAAAGGATGACATGCGTTCACCATCTTGTACAGCAACACTCCTAGAGACCAGACATTTGCTGGGACGGCGTGGAATCGAGGTTCTGTCAAGACTTCAGGTGGGATGTGATCCTGTATTCCTGAGAGAAAGACATTTGCACATTGTTGAGCTTTTTTTTTAAAGCAAATAATTAGTAAGTCACTACATTCAGGTTTCCACACTCCCAGAATGCTCACCAATGTATATTTTGCTGTCGTAGCCATCGCTGCTAAATAGCTGACCGCAGCCAAAGTCTATCAGCTTGAGCTGTGCCGAGTCTTTCTTCAACAGGAAATTCTGCGGATGAGTGTCATTATGGAAAACACCACGATGGATGCAGTGTTGCACTGCCAGCACAGCCTGTCTCATGATGGACCGTGCTGTTGGTTCATACACTTGTTGATTACGAGTCATGAAGTCCAGCAAGCTCTCGCAGGGTTCAGGATACTCCATAACCAGAGTGAATTCTCTAGGATGTTCAAACCACTCGTACAGTTGTATGACGAAGGGGCTTATGGGTTCTCGCCTCATCATCATCAGCAGCGCCACTTCTGTAACGAGAGGTTCGGGATGTCCAGGCTAGAGAGAAGTAGTAGACAGAAGGTTAGCTGGGTAAAAATCTGAAGAAAACATATCATTTTGAAATGTACTTTTCTTTCATATTTTTAGATGCGTTCAAAAGAGCCTTTCCAGCTCAAAGTTATTTGGTGCCTCTAGGCTTATATTGATCACATTTACACCTAATGCTTCCTACGGGTGTATTGACTACAGTAATCTGCACTTAAACAACTCAATACACATTCAGGTTTTGTCCAACTTACAATATTAAGATAACGATCGTTGTCAATCTTGCGCATCCGCTTGATGGCAACCTGCAAAAAAAACCAAAAGTTTCAATAACAGTGACAGTATTCAAGCGCCTGACCTTCTAAGTATTAAACTATCTGTTAATTGTTTTAAATGTGTTTTGCAAGAGCAAAATGTTTGTACAATTCAGTAAGATTTACCTTTTTGCCATCAAATTTGCGTGTTCCCAGGAACACCCTGCCAAATCCTCCGGATCCAATCATCTTTTCCACGTTATAGAGAGACTCAAAGGACTCTGAAAAACAAACAGAAAAATATGAGACAATTATTAGCTTGCTAGATCCATTGTTTTATTTAAAAAATAAAACGTCCTGGTTGAGAAAATAATATTATAATGGGGGAAATAATATTAATATTCTCTAAAAGCAAGCCTTATTTTGAGTGGAAAACAAGATAATACTGTTTAAAATAATGTTGGAGAGATAATGATTTACCATTATTTGGCTCGACGCCGGAGTGATCTGGAGCAGGGGATGATGGTTCAGGATCAGGATCTGCTGGAGGAACGAAAGGCTCCACAACATTCACAGCACTACAGGAACAGCAGCAGAAAACACACTTGATAGCCTTCCAGAACCTGCGGAGACAACCAGGTATTTTCCTCTTCCTACGTACTGGAGCTTTTTCTAAAATGAAGAAAAAACAATTGAAAACAACTATTAGACACATCTCTGACGTCAAATTAAGCAATGATATTATGACATAACTTACATTTTACTGTTAAATTCTGTAATGATACAAATCTAAAGTAATGGGAATGTTTCACGCTATCCACACAATTCTAAATGATTTTCTTGGTTAAAGGAACATTATATTTTATAATTTTGCATTATGGGAACGTTACTTTTGAATGTTCTCGGAATGTTTTGAAAATGTTAGTTAAACGTTCAATTGAAATATTCCTAAAAAAAATTATTTCACTTTATTTTGATGGTCCCTTTGTTGTTGTTGTCTATAAGTAACTCTGCACCTACATGTCTACTAACTCTCATTAGAGTATTAGTAGAGTATTAGTAGACTGGTAAGGTTAGAGTTAGAATAAGTTGACATGTAGTTGCAAAGTTACGTAAAGTCAACATAATTTTTCAAAAGGGACCATCAAAATAAAGTGTTTTCTTTACACAAAGAAATCAGAAAGAATATTTCAGCGAAATTTTGCTGAGCAACAGTAAATGTGACCGGACATTAACATGTTAAAACCTTGAGTCAGTAATGCATGAAATAGCAAAATCTCTATCTGTAGACTTTACACTGCCCAGCCTTATTTCAGTGTCACCTGTTGAGCTCTTGTTCACTGGAGAATCCTCCACGGCACCCTGAGCAGTTCGGCCAGTTGAAGTCTCTGTTGACTCGACAGGAACTTGACCCGGCAGCGGAGGACACAGAAACCCTTCGAGGCTGACGGACCCGGACAAGCTCTCCGATCCATCGCCACTCCACCTCCACTCGACGCTGTACGAGCCTCGGCTGCTCAGACTCAACGACTCTCTACACCTCCTCTCCACGTGGGCCTCAGAGAGGGACCAAGCTGAGGATGACGTGATGCCCGGAGAAGAATCTGTGGAAGCCGTTCTCCAGGATCTGGAGCGGCCTGAGGATGGAACATTTCAGACATCAAAAGCTGTTTTTGTTTTATTTTTTATAATATTAATAATCAATGTCAGTGGTCACATCAATTGTTACTTTGGTTTCACTTTATTTCCTTTTAACACATTCGGTTGTCTATAAGTAACATTGCACCTACATGTCTACTAACTCTCATTAGAGTATTAGTATTAGTAGAATGACAAATCAGCCATTGAAAATAGAAATAGAAACTTAGCCATTACTTCTTTATTAAAAACCTATTCTGACCTCTGCGAGAGTGTTCATATGAAGTGGACGGACGTCCATCATCTGGCCTCTGCTTCGCCCTCGTCCCGTGAGCCTGACGTCCATCATCTGGCCTCTGCTTCGCCCTCGTCCCGTGAGCCTGGCGTCCATCATCTGGCCTCTGCTTCGCCCTCGTCCCGTGAGCCTGGCGTCCATCATCTGGCCTCTGCTTCGCCCTCGTCCCGTGAGCCTGACCTGTGGACACAGAAAACTCAGAAGACAGAGATGTTAAATATCCAGGAAGATCCTGGCTCTGTGTCTGGGTCGGATCCTGATCACGGTCATCATAACCGGGTCCCCAAACCTCCTGACCAGCCGTCTGAGAGAAAGCGGCTCTCCTGGATCTGGAGCGGCCTAAGGATGGAATGTTTCACACATCACATAGTTAGTAATGCTATAATAATAATAATCAATGTCAGTACAACATTTTACTTCAGTTCAATACAAAAGTTTATTTCACATGCAAGGAATCAAATAAATGTGATCAAATGGGTTCTTCACATTAATGTAGTCAGTCATTGTACAGCATCATATCATGGATAAACCTAAATGAAAAACTGAAGCACTCACCTCCTCTTTCACCCATCATGTGAGCCATGGACATCCTCCTCCAAACTGCAATAAAAACAATACAAAATACAACACAAAATACAATACAATAAAATATAAATCACCTCAGAAATACTCCCCTAAAAATAAACAATTAAATAACTCCTTCTAAAATAAGAAAACATCAATCAAATGAAAAGTATTCTCAGAAATTAAATGACGCAAAAATTAAAAAATATTATTTAAAAAATATATCTCTATATAGGCTAAAGGATATATCCTCCGATGTCCTTCTAGAATAAAAGTCTCCTCTCAGAAATCAGCTTCAAATTCGCAAGATTTGCTCAGAAAATTCTCTGCAAAAGTCTGTAAGTTCGCCTCGTCTCTCAACCAACAACAGACAGACTGCGATCGTTTTAAGTGTAAATATAAATGCAGAATTCATAACAACCGTCGCTATAGCAACTACAAATTCGAATCACTCATATGCTCACACGCACACACATATGAGCAGAGCAGAGCACGTGAGCACACGTCAAATCTGATTTATTAAATAGTTACAAATTTAATGTTTACATTTCTTTAATATGAGATTCTTTCATAGCAGTATTATTATTAAAAATCTGTGGAAAAAGGGAGAATAAATCGGACTTCATCTTATGAATTAAATTTGCCCATTTCCGCATACATAACCATCAAGGCCAATCAGCTTTCAGTATCTCTAATGCGTCATCAAACGGTTAGTATTAGTGGTGAAGAAATCCAAATTATTGTTGAATTCTTTATTAACATTGTTCACAGTTGTTACCCAGTTAACTATAAACTTGCTAAATGTAATAATAGTTGTACCCCATGTGCTCCTTTTGTCATTATTTTGAAGAGACAATCATGTGTTTTGGGACTGTGTGAATTGTAAAAGTATTTTGGATTTACTTTTCAAACGTTGTTAAAAGGTAACTTTGGCAGGCCAATCTATATTCAAACTTCTGTATAAACCAAACATACTCTGATATTAGACCCTTCTCATTTTAAATTTGTAATTAATTTATACTTTTTCTTGCCAAATTTAATATTCACAAATGTAAATTTTAATTTGTTTAAGAAAGAGTTTGAGGACATCTAAAAACTGTGTGTGTGTGTGTGTGTGTGGATAAATATTTTTTGCTTTTAAACTGTGTATAAACACACACACACACACACACACACACACACACACACACACACACACACACACACACACACACACACACACACACACAGTTTAAAAGCAAAAAATATTTATCCAACTCCATTTAAAAACAGTCTGTCGCTGCCATCTTTTGGACATTCATCATATTGCATTGGTTTTAATTTCTTGTCCTCAAACAGAGCACTAATCTGTTTATTTTTAAGTTACACATTCTGCATTGATTAAAAAAGAAAAACCAAATGTGTTTTTTAGGGGTAGTATTATTTTATACAGAAATAAATTATTTATAATTCAGATGAGAATGAAGTTAATCAAAAATGTAAGGAAAACAAATATATTGATCTGAAATATAGCAAGTTAATTTAGTTTTTTGTAATTTTGTTATTGTGTTTTTATTAATTTAATTAA
The DNA here is from genome assembly GCF_949152265.1 of Phoxinus phoxinus. Classification (NCBI taxonomy): domain Eukaryota; kingdom Metazoa; phylum Chordata; class Actinopteri; order Cypriniformes; family Leuciscidae; genus Phoxinus; species Phoxinus phoxinus. Next base: position 16,013,871 of record NC_136899.1, on the reverse strand, counting down.
TTATCTAATTTTATAAAACTATTGTCAATGCACTACAAATAAACTGGTTCTATGCCTTTACTTTAATAATAAAACATATAAAAAAATTAAAGGATTAAGACATTTATTAGACACATAACATGATTAGGAAAATGAAAAAAAAAGAATGAAAAAAAAAACTAGGGAATCACTAAACCGAGAGAATTATTCTAATTTTATTATACACTCAAAATATTTCAGAACAAATCCTTTAAATTTAATGATATTCAGAAAAGAACAAGAATTAAAAAATAACTATAAACAAGCCAAAACTAAATAATTTAAAGCGAAAAAATGTGCTTGGAAACATCACTATAATGTGCATCATAGCACATTCATTTTAATTAATTTTAACATTTAAACACAACACACACACACACACACACACACACACACACACACAAACACACACACACATACACACAGGTGGAGTGAGGGGGAGGGGAAGGACAGACAGCGGGAGACAGAGAACATTTTAAACAAAAATAAAAATAAAATCCTAACTGTGACAGAAAGTAAACTTTGATTATATTTAAATATACATGGAAATGCAGTGTGTATAATACATGGAAATGTTTAAAACATTGTTTACCAGCGAATAAATATTTATCCAACCACATTTATACATAGTATAAAACACTAGATGGCACAATATACCTATTTTTAATAGACACATGTCAAGTCAAGTCATCTTCATTTATGTGATAAGGGACAGCTAACTGGTGCTATTTTTATTGACCTTTCCCAAGCCTTTTTATGCGATAGGTGTGAATCAAAGTGCCTTTTATGGTTTCATTCTTATCTTCATAATAGACGGCAATGTGTTGCTTTTAAAGGTTCACTGTCTGATTATGTATTGGTTGATAAGGGGGTTCCACTCCAGGACCTCTTTTGTTTTCGCACATTTGCTCCATCGGAAAGATGCATCTTTATGCTGATGATACCATAATTTATACGACTGACTCGGATATTCACTGGATCCAGAACAGGTTACAAGCTGATTTTATTACGACTCAAAAATGGCTTCACAGTAACAACTTAGTGTTGAATATGGAAAAATCCTGTTGTATGTTGTTTGGGACGAGCCACAGACGGCCATGTGCTCTTAACTTGCAACTGTTTTTTGAGGATGGGTCCTCCATGGTGAAATTGGAAAAATTGAAATACCTTGGTTTGTAGATTGATTCTGAGCTTACCTTTAAACCTCACATTGAGTATATCACAAAAAGAATATATGGCTGTCTCAGGACACTCTATAGATCTGTTAATTGTTTCACATTAGAATTTAGGAAAATGTTAATTTGTCAGTTGATATTGCCCATTATTGACTATGCTGATATCATCTACATAGTGACACTGCTCTTAAGCCACTTAATGTTGTTTTTAACTCTCTATGTAGATTTGTCCTGAGGTGTCCTTTTAAAACGCATCATTGCATAATGTATGCATCACTAAATTGGCTTCAGCTTAATTCAAGAAGAGACTTCCGAAGACCACCGATCTTATCATCTCTACACTGGTTACCTATAAAGTTCCGTATTAATTATAAGGTATTGTTACTGACTTATAAAGCCCTAAACGGCTTAGCTCCAGTTTATTTAACGGATCTTCTATCGCCCTATAATCCATCGCGCTCTTTAAGATCGCTAAATTCGAGGCTTTTGGTTATACCTAGGATATCTAAGTCCACCAAAGGAGGGAGAGCATTCTCACATTTAGCTCCAAAACTCTGGAATAGCCTTCCTGATACTGTTCGTTGCTCAGAGTCGCTCTCCCAGTTCAAAACTAGATTAAAGACGCATCTCTTTAACCAGGCATTCATATAAATGTTTTAATCTTACAGTTAAATCCGGCCTCTAGTTCATAACCGCCAGAGGAGAACTGGCCCCCGACTGAGCCTGGGTTCTCCCAAGTTTTTTTTTTTCTCCATTAGGTCACCTGATGGAGTTTTTCGTTTCCTTGCCACTGTTGCCTTTGGCTTGCTCAGTTGGGGATATTCAATTTAATGAATCAATCAATATTACTATTGATTAGCATTACCAAACATGGACGTTTTATTATTATTTTAATTTAATACTGTGAAGCTGCTTTGATACAATCTGTATTGTGAAAAGCGCTATACAAATATTCTTGACTTGACTTGACTTGACTTCCATTGGTTCATTTTTATTTTCAAATGTGCCTACTTTGACTGTCCTCCAAATCTGAAAGAACTCTTGGTTCCTCGTAGTTCTATGTGCACTTAGAGTCATGCAATATCTCGTCTTTACTGTACCAGCAATCTTTTCAGCCGCTGGACGTAAAACTTTTCATTATAAAGCTGATTGGAATAATCTCCCTCTTTCTTTGAGATCCATTTTATCTTTTCGCAGATTTAGGTTATCTATATTTCAATATCTTAACAATGTGTGTGAATGTTACGGATGTTGGACTAATAGTATTGCTTGTAATTGTTTTTGTTTTATGTAACTGTCTAATTGATTTACCTCCTGTGGATTCGATCTCTGGTGGTCTTATGTGACACCTCTTTACATTGAATTTCTTATATCATGGGTTCCAATTGTGTAATGAGCTAAATGTGATTTACTTATTGAGATAGCCATAACATTTCTGAGCTATGATGTGTCTTTGGTTTGGGGTAAAGGTGTAGGTAACTAAAGTGTAGTTACTAATCTATAGTAACTAGATTGTTGTTGTTTTTTGTTTTGTTTTATTTTCTGTTGTATTGTTTATGTGTATTTGGACCCCCTTGAAAATGAGATGTTGCATCTCAAGGGGCTATCCATTCATAAATTGAAATTGAAATGTATATAGCGCTTTTAACAATGTAGATTGTTTCAAAGCTGCTTTACAGAGATAAACGTATAATTTATGGTAACAGGTTGTTTTGGCTTTATAGCAGTTCTTGTTATTGTTATTTTCCAGCTAATGTTAGTTTTGATTGATTCACTTCCGTCGAAAGGATCATTTGTTATTAAATTAGGGGCCGCTAAGACGACACGTTCTCTCTACACAGACTTTAAACGCGAACCTGTGAGAAACGCTGATGGCGTTCACGTGCACATCAAGAATTAATTCTATAGTTATGTGCGTTTGAATATATGTGCGCATGTTTGTAATTCCCTACAAACCAAGCCTAAACAAACTACTTGTCCTGCCTATAAATTTGATACAGAATTTTATTTTATTTTATCACTACGGGGTAGATACTCGAATTTTCCACAATGCTTTATCTGTAGAGTAGGCTAGTAAAGGGATCCTCCATAGGGAGAGGCTAGTTGGCACTTCAGCACTGCGTTGTCATCGGGTCCAGGCGAAGGTCGTTCGTCAGATCTGGATACGGCCTGGATCCGGCATTTAAGACACTAAAATAAGCGTAGATGCGATTCTTCTTATGATGTAACGAGTACATCAGGATTTAAGGGAAGTGTTCCCAGTTCCGGCTGACCTAATTTATGCAGCCTAACATTGAGTTATAAAAGTCTATAATGTATTATGTGCTAGGTCAAAGAGATGTGTCTTTAATCTAGATTTGAACTGACAGAGTGTGTCTGCTTCCTGGACAATGTTAGGAAGACTGTTCCAAAGTTTTGGAGCTAAATAGGAAAAGGATCCACCGCCAGCAGTCAATTTTGATATTCTAGGTATTATTAACTGGCCGGAATTTCGAGATCGCAATAGACGTGAAGGACTATAATGCGTTAAGAGCTCCCTCAAGTACTGCGGAGCTAAACCATTTAGTGCTTTAAGTAATCAGCAATATTTAAAAATGTATACAATGTTTAATAGGCAGCGAATGCAGTGTTGACAGAACGGGGCTAATATAGTCATACTTCCTGGTTCTGGTAAGAACTCGAGCTGCTGCGTTTTGAACTAGCTGTAGTTTGTTTGTTAAGCGTGCAGGGCAACCACCCAGTAGAGCATTACAATAATCTAGCCTTGAGGTCATGAACGCATGAACTAAATGTTCCGCATTTGTCAATGAGAGCATATGGCGTAATTTAGATATATTTTTAAGATGGAAAAATGCGGTTTTACAGATACTAGACACATGACTTTCAAATGAAAGATTGGAATCAAAGAGCACACCCAGGTTCCTAACCGACGACGAAGACTTAAGAGAGCAGCCATCAAGTGTTAGACAGTACTCTAGGTTATTACGTGTGGAAGTTGTTTGTCCAATGATTAGAATCTCTGTTTTTTCAGAATTTAGTAATAGGAAATTACTAGTCATCCAATTTTTTATATCAGCTATGCATTCCGTTAATTTTGTGAATTGGTAGGTTTCGTTAGGTTTTGAAGAAATATACAGCTGAGTATCGTCGGCATAACAGTGAAAGCTAATTCAATGTTTCCTAATGGTATCTCCTAATGGTAGCATATACAGAGTGAACAGCAGCGGTCCTAGTTCTGAGCCTTGTGGTACGCCATACTGAACTTGTGATTGATTAGACATCTCTTCATTTACTGCTACAAACTGATTATGGTTAGATAAGTATGATTTGAACCATGCTAGTGCAATTCCACTAATGCCAACATAATGTTCGAGTCTATTTAAAAGGGTGTTGTGGTCAATGGTGTCAAATGCAGCACTAAGATCAAGTAATACTAATAGAGAGATACAACCACGATCGGATGATAAGAGCAAATCATTTGTGACCCTAACAAGAGCTGTCTCGGTACTATGGTATGGTCTAAATCCGGACTGAAAATCCTCGCAGATATCATTTCTTTCTAGAAAGGAACACAGTTGTGAGTAGGGTTGCCACCCGTCCCTTAAAATACGGAATCGTCCCGTATTTACAAGTAAGATGATGCGTCCCGTATCAAATCAATAAGGGACGCGATTTGTCCCGATTTGTCTAACATATTTATAACACGGAGTCTGCTTTGCAGCCTTGGCTAAATGTAATTTACATGAGACTTGATAATGATCTGAGATGTCATCGCTCTGCTGCAGTATTTCAACAGCATCAACATCTATTCCATGTGATAGTATTAGAGTATGATTACGGCAATGAGTAGGTCCTGACACGTGTTGTCTAACTCCAATTGAGTTTACAATGTCTTTAAATGCCAATCCCAATCCATCTTTTTCATTATCTATGTGTATATTAAAATCACCAACAATTAGTACTTTATCTGCAGCCAATACTAATTCTGATAGAAAGTCCGCAAATTCTTTGATAAAGTCAATATGGTGCCCTGGTGGCCTGTATACAGTAGCCAGCAGAATTTTCAAACGTGATTTATCGTTTACACTATATATTTTTAAATTAACCACCAACACTTCAAAAGAATTATATTTAAAACTAGATTTGAAATGATACTATAAATTACAGCAACACCTCCTCCTTTGCGTTTCAGACGAACGTGTGCGTGTGTGAGCTCTATGCTGTTCACATAGCATCAACTGGGTGTATGAGATGCACACACACAAAATAGCCTATTGCGGACAAAAGACAAATTGTATGTCATGCTGCTGGGCGATGCCCACTTTGTAATCAAAATTAGTTTCTGATGTACAATAATGCATGAATGGTCATGTCTTTCAGGTGTATCTGATTGCATTTGCTGTGCAGTGGAACAGCCGCATTAATCACTCCGGGTTGCTGGTGGTCATGGCAGGCAGACGTGGTGTATGGACCCGCGGCAGATTCAGCGCCTGAATCAGCAGGCTGAGGGGCTCTTCGGTAAAGAGCATGTCCTCGAGCCCAACTTTGCCGCTCCAAAGCCCTACCCTGCTGTATACAAGGACCCAGACGAGGAGGAGCTCCATAGAGTAGAGTACGCCATGTGCCAGTCAACCAGCTTCACTGCAAGGGATTACTATGCCCAGCAAGGTACACAATCATGCATTATAACAATATACATGCATACTAAGCGGTCAAATACCTATAAATATCATGCATATTCTATCCATGACAAGTATGTATGATATAGTTTCATTTTTATTTGACATAATATGAAACAAATGAACTGCAGCATTGCCATGTTGTGTTAATTAGTCTACTGTTAGTTGTTGTAACTACCTAGACACACTGGAGATTAGTACATTACATATTTGCAGTTGAGGAAGAGCCGTGAAGAAGAGGAGACGGCTGAACAAAGTGAGGACAAGCTGGCATATGAGGGTGTGGACGTGGGTGTAGAGTCAGAGGAGGATCCTATGGACACTGTCAGTGACAAACATGTCATCCTCACTCAATCAGAACAGGAGGAGGAGGAGGACAGTCCTGTTCTGCAGGATGTGCTGATGACCCAGAGCCATCTGCATCTTTCTGGGCTGGAGGAAGTGGAAGCCGTGGCCCTGCTCCTTTTAGAACGGGCAGACAACAGTGACCGTCACCCAGTGCCAGCTGACCCAAGGCTGAAGATTGGCACTGCAGTTGGTGCTCTGCATGAGCATGACAGGTCTGCAGCCAACTTTGTAAAAAGGTATGAGTCTAGGTGGGGTTACACCCTGTTTGGCAGATGCTTGGGAGCTGACACACCTGATTCAATTCAATTCAATTAAAATTTATTTGTATAGCGCTTTTCACAATACATATAGTTTCATAGCAGCTTTACAGAAAATGCATTTAAAAAATGTACATCCAAAAATACAGTTAGTGAATCATAAATTTAGGGCATAACATATCGCCGGCGTTGGGTCGTCTCTTCACAGGCGTCGAGTCGTCTCATCACAGGCGTTGGGGCATCTGAAGTCTCCATGAGAGGCTGGATACATAACTGGAGCTGACGAACTCTATTTGAGTTATCTCGGGACAGGCGTCCCGAGATAACAACAAAAAAGGCAGATGGGAAATAATTAGCGTAGCTGCTGTTCATAGTCATACACATTATTTCTCATGAATTATTCTCATCATCGCATGTATGATTTATTTTTGCAGGATAGATGTTGAAGAGCTTGTGAACCGTCCCGTTCAACCTAAACCCCCTGTGGCCACGTACATCCCACCCAGAGCGTCAGCAGCACCTGTCCTGGTAGTGGTTCCTGCACAGCCTCAGGGACCATCCATGATGCTCTGTGGGGCCTCCAGCAGTCAAGGGTTCATACCTTACATACAGTACCTTACTACACCTACATCGGTCACTACATCCCCATGCATATTTGCACTACATTACCTCATCTCCTTGTATATATTGTGCGCATATTGTATATTGCTCAATGTGTACATGTATAAATCTTTTAATAAGAATCCTGTAAATAATAACTTATTGGTAGCCTACCTATTTTGCTATATTTTCTGCTAAATTACTTAATAATTAATGTTATGTTAATAATTATATTCTGTTTACCTTGTTACCTGTGTTATTGTTATTATTGTTGTGGTGTTTATTTATTTCTGATATGTAGATGTTGAAAAAAAAAAAAAAAAGAATGTTTCCCCATTTGTCCACTTAATAGAGATAAAGACTGTCACATGAAACTGTATTGAGTATAACAGGGGCTGAATTACTTACCAGTAAGGTAAAGATAAAGTCTTTTTTTTTCCAGCTAATGAACGATAAATACATTGACAGACAATCAGATTATTCAGCTTTAAAGAGCGAACAGCTTATCGTTTATTGGGTTCGGACGCTAATAAAGTTAACCATTATAGTTATTTTTCTAGGTGTGGATGGGCTTTAAGAGTACTGGGTCTGCATTTACTTTTTACAGTGCCTTTCAACTCTCTCTGTTCGTGAGCATCTAAAATAAATCAATAACACAAATTAAAGTCAAAGTCAAGTCAACATTTATTTAAAAGCAACAGATGTGCACTACAAGTGCTGTACAATAAGACATCGGGCAAATAAAAAGAAAGCATACAAAGAAACAATGCAGCGTCCAAAATATAAACACATTAAACAAAATACATTTTAAAAAAACACAAACGATACAAAAAATATTAAGTTTAACATATATGTCAGTGCTAAGCATTCATCTGTAATATAAATGAGATGCAAAAATTGTTATTTATACAGTGATACTGCCATTCAGTTTTTTGAAGAATTTGCATTACACTGAATGACAAAACTTCGACTTCAGCTTATATTGACAACCATCAACTGGCCACTATATTAAACAATGAGCTTGACCAGCAAAATTAATCACAATTATTCACAACATCTGCTTATTTGTCAAAAAATCTAATAATATAAGTGTTTTGTGGCATTTCACTGAATGATATGCGTTTTTGTAACTCAGGCTACCACACCATGAAAAGGTGTAATTATCAAATATTTAAGAATAAACCCACTTTTCTGCGGCACCACATGATCTCAGGGTGCCACTTGATGTCACAGACTGTCGAATGAGTATCTGCTTTTTATATGATTTCAGAACGGCTTCTTGATCCTGTTTCACCGAATGACCTCTGACAAACTGCATTTTCTGGACAATTTTATTTTTTTAATACTTCAAAATAATAAGACATGATACTTTTAACATAACACAGCCAACACTTATGTGAACATGCCAAGACATTTTCTTTTTGTTTATCTTGGTATTTTATGTTTATTTAAAGATGTAATGGCAAAATCAAACTCCAGACCATTACGCTGAATGACAACTTTACACTTTGGAACATTATTACCCCCATATTTTGACATTTTATTTTCACATATAATCGAGTCCCCGGTGCATCTACCAACCCAGAAAACTTTGTTTGTTAAGCCTTTCTCTGTAAGCATGTCAAAAATAAGCCAGATCAGATTTCGCTCCCCTTCTGACGTAGGAAGAGGATCTTATTGTAATATTACCGGCTCTTAATCTGCACGTTTACACCCACCAGCCGTTTTCACAAGCAACAACAGTGTAACCAGTTCTGACACAATGGCAAAAGTTCGAGCAAAGCATGTAAACTGTTCTGTCGTACAGACGAGCACTGAACACTATAGAGTCCCAGCCTCAGATGAGACAAGAGAGCAGTGGATTAATTTAATTTTTAACGGAAATCCCCCAGAAACAGAGGAATCAATGTAACTCCACAATATCTAAATGTCTCCACTAACCAATTCAGAAACATCCAGGTTCAGTCTAAAAGTTGAATCTCTTCCTGAGTCTCTCTGTAAGGCTGCACTCGCTACAGTTATTTCTGAGATTTTGGATGAGATTATTCACATGTTTTGTTATACATACAGACGGTTGGTCTGGGAACGCCCCGTCACGTGATGTGAATTTAGCCCGTGGGGGAAAACATTGCCTTGGCTCTAATTGAAATACACGGGACAATCATGCCGAAGAGTTGCTGTGTCGTTTTCTGTACCGCCAATAAACAAACAAATTATTAATTGAAGTTCTATCTACATCCTTCCTAATAAACACACAGAACTGGAAAGGATGCCAATCGCTACGTAATGACGCGAGCCGTGAACCTAGGGAGTAGTTCGAGGTCTACACTCAATACAGACTGCAGTCGGTGAGTTAGGGATAACCGTCAGCACAGTCCCTCGGCAACTTCGTACTACTGATCACCGTTTTACAAAAGGATTAATAGTTTGAAGTGAAGCATATACGTACAAGTGACAAGGTTTTATGAAGTTATAGTATGCAACATATACGTAAGTTGATTGAGTTATAGGCTAATAATGCAAAATATGTCTGGAAACAACACCTCCGGCCATTTGGTTGGGTCATTGACCCAGTTTTAATTAAATAAGGGCAATCATAACCTATGGCAGTTAATTTTGCAATGTACAGTTGTCGGTCGGCAGGAGTCAATGACTCGCAATACGAGATTTTTGTCATTCAAATACACACGATGTTCGCTGTGTTTCCCCCCCGCCGACTCCACCCTCGCCACGCCAGACCCAACTATGACTAGATGCCGACTGTATGTATAGTGTGTGAAGCTCGTGTAAAGGATCAGCCCTCTTCTGAACGGAGGCGGAGCAGAAGCTCATTTGCATTTAAAGGGACACACACAAAATAACGCCACGTTTTTACTCACACTCAAATGGGGCAAATTTGACAAACTATAATAAATGATCCGGGGGTATTTTGAGCTGAAATTTCAGACACATTCTGGGGACACCATAAATTTATATTACATCTTGTGAAAAGGGGCATAATATGTCACCTTTAAGGTAGACACTTTACTTGCATTTAACAGGGTTTTTATGTATCTAAAATTACTTTTGTTAATTTAATTTGATGCGGACACGAAATGGTGAAGTCTCGTCTTTGACCCGTATACAGAGCGGTCATATATACAGATTGGTCATAAATACGTTGCTATATAAATAAAGATAGCTTGTCTTTTGAAACAAAGCAAATGTGCCTGTGATGACTTGATGACTTCTTTCCAGTCTTGCAGTCTCTCATGTTCTTGCTCAGACGTGGACAGGCTCTGAGTTTCTGTCAGGTTGGTGTTGGACTTCAGGCTTCGGGTCAAGTCTCGAGCTCAAGCTCTCAGCAAGCATGTTATTTCCTATCCAACACAAAGATTATATGAACAAGTCAACTCATGAATGATTTTTTAGAGCTAGAACAGAATTGAATTCTGTTTGCATCCCTGATTCTGTTATTTTCCTGTTTACTACATGAAGCCGCTGTAAAACAATCTATATAGTATAAAGCGCTCTATAAATGAAGGTGACTTGTCTTGATTATAAAAATAACATTACAATGAACACACATTTGAAAATCTCACTACAAATAATCCAGAATTGAAGACAAAAGATATAATCCTACTCTGTTACACTTCCTCACACCTGAAACTGATCGAGTGAATCTCCTGAACTTCTCCAATCTACTGTAGATCTCTACTAATCCATCTATGTTGTAACATCTGCTCTAACGTCGGGCGTTTAGCTGGATCCCGGGATAGGCACTGGCTAATCAGATCCCTGCACTCTGTACACATTTTAATAAGGAGAGAGCTGGTTAGTCATGACTATGTGACCTGGCATCTATGAAAACAGCATCTAAAACATGATTAATATACTGTAAAATGCTCCTTATCTTTAAAAAGTAAAAGTGAAGTATGTCGTTTCTGCGACACTAGTGGCAGCGAGTGGAATAAATGACAAAATAAAGCATATTTAAAATACATATTAGGAATACTTTGAGCTGTGTTGCATTTGCCTTTATGAAAATTTGCCTTTCTGCATCACAATGCTCTGTTCACTTTGACGTGTTCATGACCTGTTTAATCTTTGAAGGTATGAATGCAGTGAATTTTGGCTTTCACTTCTGTAACTAAAGCTGCATTTCTTTTCCCGTGGCTCTCGCCCCAAACTCTCGCTATACGTTGAGCCATATATAAAAAATCGTACATACTTCACCTTTAACTGTTTCTGTACAAAGCCTTTGCTTTATGTGTGTGTTTATCAATGTAATCAATATTATTCACTCACCTTTGGATAAGTTGGAGTTATGAAATGTAACTTTGGCTTGTGTGATTTCTCTTCTGTTGTGAAAAGGATGACATGCGTTCACCATCTTGTACAGCAACACTCCTAGAGACCAGACATTTGCTGGGACGGCGTGGAATCGAGGTTCTGTCAAGACTTCAGGTGGGATGTGATCCTGTATTCCTGAGAGAAAGACATTTGCACATTGTTGAGCTTTTTTTTTTAAAGCAAATAATTAGTAAGTCACTACATTCAGGTTTCCACACTCCCAGAATGCTCACCAATGTATATTTTGCTGTCGTAGCCATCGCTGCTAAATAGCTGACCGCAGCCAAAGTCTATCAGCTTGAGCTGTGCCGAGTCTTTCTTCAACAGGAAATTCTGCGGATGAGTGTCATTATGGAAAACACCACGATGGATGCAGTGTTGCACTGCCAGCACAGCCTGTCTCATGATGGACCGTGCTGTTGGTTCATACACTTGTTGATTACGAGTCATGAAGTCCAGCAAGCTCTCGCAGGGTTCAGGATACTCCATAACCAGAGTGAATTCTCTAGGATGTTCAAACCACTCGTACAGTTGTATGACGAAGGGGCTTATGGGTTCTCGCCTCATCATCATCAGCAGCGCCACTTCTGTAACGAGAGGTTCGGGATGTCCAGGCTAGAGAGAAGTAGTAGACAGAAGGTTAGCTGGGTAAAAATCTGAAGAAAACATATCATTTTGAAATGTACTTTTCTTTCATATTTTTAGATGCGTTCAAAAGAGCCTTTCCAGCTCAAAGTTATTTGGTGCCTCTAGGCTTATATTGATCACATTTACACCTAATGCTTCCTACGGGTGTATTGACTACAGTAATCTGCACTTAAACAACTCAATACACATTCAGGTTTTGTCCAACTTACAATATTAAGATAACGATCGTTGTCAATCTTGCGCATCCGCTTGATGGCAACCTGCAAAAAAAACCTAAAGTTTCAATAACAGTGACAGTATTCAAGCGCCTGACCTTCTAAGTATTAAACTATCTGTTAATTGTTTTAAATGTGTTTTGCAAGAGCAAAATGTTTGTACAATTCAGTAAGATTTACCTTTTTGCCATCAAATTTGCGTGTTCCCAGGAACACCCTGCCAAATCCTCCGGATCCAATCATCTTTTCCACGTTATAGAGAGACTCAAAGGACTCTGAAAAACAAACAGAAAAACATGAGACAATTATTAGCTTGCTAGATTCATTGTTTTATTTAAAAAATAAAACGTCCTGGTTGAGAAAATAATATTATAATGGGGGAAATAATATTAATATTCTCTAAAAGCAAGCCTTATTTTGAGTGGAAAACAAGATAATACTGTTTAAAATAATGTTGGAGAGATAATGATTTACCATTATTTGGCTCGGCGCCGGAGTGATCTGGAGCAGGGGATGATGGTTCAGGATCAGGATCTGCTGGAGGAACGAAAGGCTCCACAACATTCACAGCACTACAGGAACAGCAGCAGAAAACACACTTGATAGCCTTCCAGAACCTGCGGAGACAACCGGTATTTTCCTCTTCCTACGTACTGGAGCTTTTTCTAAAATGAAGAAAAAACAATTGAAAACAACTATTAGACACATCTCTGACGTCAAATTAAGCAATGATATTATGACATAACTTACATTTTACTGTTAAATTCTGTAATGATACAAATCTAAAGTAATGGGAATGTTTCACGCTATCCACACAATTCTAAATGATTTTCTTGGTTAAAGGAACATTATATTTTATAATTTTGCATTATGGGAACGTTACTTTTGAATGTTCTCGGAATGTTTTGAAAATGTTAGTTAAACGTTCAATTGAAATATTCCTAAAAAAAATTATTTCACTTTATTTTGATGGTCCCTTTGTTGTTGTTGTCTATAAGTAACTCTGCACCTACATGTCTACTAACTCTCATTAGAGTATTAGTAGAGTATTAGTAGACTGGTAAGGTTAGAGTTAGAATAAGTTGACATGTAGTTGCAAAGTTACGTAAAGTCAACATAATTTTTCAAAAGGGACCATCAAAATAAAGTGTTTTCTTTAACACAAAGAAATCAGAAAGAATATTTCAGCGAAATTTTGCTGAGCAACAGTAAATGTGACCGGACATTAACATGTTAAAACCTTGAGTCAGTAATGCATGAAATAGCAAAATCTCTATCTGTAGACTTTACACTGCCCAGCCTTATTTCAGTGTCACCTGTTGAGCTCTTGTTCACTGGAGAATCCTCCACGGCACCCTGAGCAGTTCGGCCAGTTGAAGTCTCTGTTGACTCGACAGGAACTTGACCCGGCAGCGGAGGACACAGAAACCCTTCGAGGCTGACGGACACGGACAAGCTCTCCGATCCATCGCCACTCCACCTCCACTCGACGCTGTACGAGCCTCGGCTGCTCAGACTCAACGACTCTCTACACCTCCTCTCCACGTGGGCCTCAGAGAGGGACCAAGCTGAGGATGACGTGATGCCCGGAGAAGAATCTGTGGAAGCCGTTCTCCAGGATCTGGAGCGGCCTGAGGATGGAACATTTCAGACATCAAAAGCTGTTTTTGTTTTATTTTTTATAATATTAATAATCAATGTCAGTGGTCACATCAATTGTTACTTTGGTTTAACTTTATTTCCTTTTAACACATTCGGTTGTCTATAAGTAACATTGCACCTACATGTCTACTAACTCTCATTAGAGTATTAGTATTAGTAGAATGACAAATCAGCCATTGAAAATAGAAATAGAAACTTAGCCATTACTTCTTTATTAAAAACCTATTCTGACCTCTGCGAGAGTGTTCATATGAAGTGGACGGACGTCCATCATCTGGCCTCTGCTTCGCCCTCGTCCCGTGAGCCTGACGTCCATCATCTGGCCTCTGCTTCGCCCTCGTCCCGTGATCCTGACGTCCATCATCTGGCCTCTGCTTCGCCCTCGTCCCGTGAGCCTGACCTGTGGACACAGAAAACTCAGAAGACAGAGATGTTAAATATCCAGGAAGATCCTGGCTCTGTGTCTGGGTCGGATCCTGATCACGGTCATCATAACCGGGTCCCCAAACCTCCTGACCAGCCGTCTGAGAGAAAGCGGCTCTCCTGGATCTGGAGCGGCCTAAGGATGGAATGTTTCACACATCACATAGTTAGTAATGCTTTAATAATAATAATCAATGTCAGTACAACATTTTACTTCAGTTCAATACAAAAGTTTATTTCACATGCAAGGAATCAAATAAATGTGATCAAATGGGTTCTTCACATTAATGTAGTCAGTCATTGTACAGCATCATATCATGGATAAACCTAAATGAAAAACTGAAGCACTCACCTCCTCTTTCACCCATCATGTGAGCCATGGACATCCTCCTCCAAACTGCAATAAAAACAATACAAAATACAACACAAAATACAATACAATAAAATATAAATCACCTCAGAAATACTCCCCTAAAAATAAACAATTAAATAACTCCTTCTAAAATAAGAAAACAACAATCAAATGAAAAGTATTCTCAGAAATTAAATGACGCAAAAATTAAAAAATATTATTTAAAAAATATATCTCTATATAGGCTAAAGGATATATCCTCCGATGTCCTTCTAGAATAAAAGTCTCCTCTCAGAAATCAGCTTCAAATTCGCAAGATTTGCTCAGAAAATTCTCTGCAAAAGTCTGTAAGTTCGCCTCGTCTCTCAACCAACAACAGACAGACTGCGATCGTTTTAAGTGTAAATATAAATGCAGAATTCATAACAACCGTCGCTATAGCAACTACAAATTCGAATCACTCATATGCTCACACGCACACACATATGAGCAGAGCAGAGCACGTGAGCACACGTCAAATCTGATTTATTAAATAGTTACATATTTAATGTTTACATTTCTTTAATATGAGATTCTTTCATAGCAGTATTATTATTAAAAATCTGTGGAAAAAGGGAGAATAAATCGGACTTCATCTTATGAATTAAATTTGCCCATTTCCGCATACATAACCATCAAGGCCAATCAGCTTTCAGTATCTCTAATGCGTCATCAAACGGTTAGTATTAGTGGTGAAGAAATCCAAATTATCGTTGAATTCTTTATTAACATTGTTCACAGTTGTTACCCAGTTAACTATAAACTTGCTAAATGTAATAATAGTTGTACCCCATGTGCTCCTCTTGTCATTATTTTGAAGAGACAATCATGTGTTTTGGGACTGTGTGAATTGTGTGAATTGTAAAAGTATTTTGGATTTACTTTTCAAACGTTGTTAAAAGGTAACTTAGGCAGGCCAATCTATATTCAAACTTCTGTATAAACCAAACATACTCTCTGATATTAGACCCTTCTCATTTTAAATTTGTAATTAATTTATACTTTTTCTTGCCAAATTTAATATTCACAAATGTAAATTTTAATTTGTTTAAGAAAGAGTTTGAGGACATCTAAAAACTGTGTGTGTGTGTGTGTGTGTGTGTGGATAAATATTTTTTGCTTTTAAACTGTGTGTGTGTGTGTGTGTGTGTGTGTGTGTGTGTGTGTGTGTGTGTGTGTGTGTGTGTGTGTGTGTGTAATCACACAAACACACACACACACACACACACACACACACACACACACACAGTTTAAAAGCAAAAAATATTTATCCAACTCCATTTAAAAACAGTCTGTCGCTGCCATCTTTTGGACATTCATCATATTGCATTGGTTTTAATTTCTTGTCCTGAAACAGAGCACTAATCTGTTTATTTTTAAGTTACACATTCTGCATTGATTAAAAAAGAAAAACCAAATGTGTTTTTTAGGGGTAGTATTATTTTATACAGAAATAAATTATTTATAATTCAGATGAGAATGAAGTTAATTAAAAATGTAAGGAAAACAAATATATTGATCTGAAATATAGCAAGTTAATTTAGTTTTTTGTAATTTTGTTATTGTATTTTTATTAATTTAATTAATTTAATTAATTATCTAATTTTATAAAACTATTGTCAATGCACTACAAATAAACTGGTTCTATGCCTTTACTTTATTAATAAAACATATAAAAAAATTCAAGGCTTAAGACATTTATTAGACACATAACATGATTAGGAAAATGAAAAAAAAAGAATGAAAAAAAAAATTAGGGAATCACTAAACCGAGAGAATTATTCAAATTTTATTATACACTCAAAATATTCCACAACAAATCCTTTAAATTGAATGATATTCACAAAAGAACAAGAATTAAAAAATAACTATAAACAAGCCAAAACTAAATAATTTAAAGCGAAAAAATGTGCTTGGAAACATCACTATAATGTGCATCATAGCACATTAATTTTAATTCATTTTAACATTAAAACACAACACACACACACACACACACACACACACACACACACACACACACACACACATACACACAGGTGGAGTGAGGGGGAGGGGAAGGACAGACAGCGGGAGACAGAGAACATTTTAAACAAAAAGTAAAATAAAATCCTAACTGTGACAGAAAGTAGACTTTGATTATATTTAAATATACATGGAAATGCAGTGTGTATAATACATGGAAATGTTTAAAACATTGTTTACCAGCGAATAAATATTTATCCAACCACATTTATACATAGTATAAAACACTAGATGGCACAATATACCTATTTTTAATAGACACATGTCAAGTCAAGTCATCTTCATTTATGTGATAAGGGACAGCTAACTGGTGCTATTTTTATTGACCTTTCCAAAGCCTTTGATACGGTGGACCGTAGGGGATTATCACGCTTCCGGGTTTCATGGGGGGGATTTTTCAACTTTGTGCATGTCCACTTCTGGCGCAGTTCAACAATGGCTGAAACGAAGGCTAGATGTCACTGCTCTGTTCCACTTTGTCAATCAAACAAACAACGCCAACCTTATTTAAGTTTCCATGGATTCCCGACTGAACTGAGTCTAAGGAAGAAGTGGATTAAAGCGGTTCGCCGGGATGAAGGGCCAAACTTTAAAAGAAAACAAGGTAGCACGTATGTTTGTATAAATATATAATGCAGAGGTGGGGATGCAGTATAAATAAACTTAGGGTCGTCCATCATGGGTTCGCCAGAGTGATGAGTGATTCACCGGAAGTGGCAGTGCACAAAGATCACTGAATGCGGAAGTACTACGTATCAGCGTGATAATCCCCTATGGCAGAGTCATCCGAGAACTTCTGCAGAACACAGCTGTCTGTGTAGTGTCTGAAGTCTGCCGTGTAGAGGGTGAAGAGGAAGGGGGCCAGGACAGTTCCCTGGGGGACACCCGTACTACACATGAGACGGTCAGATACGCCGTCACGTGCCCTCACAAACTGTGGCCGGTTCGTGAGATAGTCCAGGACCCACTGTGACAGCAGGTGATCCACACCAGTCCTCACCAGCTTGTCCCTCAGAAGCTTCGGCTGGATGGTATTAAAAGCGCTTGAGAAATAAAAAAAACATGATTCTCACAGTGCTGCCGGGCTTCTCCAGGTGGACGAGGGCATGATGCTGCAGGAAGATGACAGCACCACCCCGATGTTGGGCCTGTAGGCAAACTGTACCGGATCCATAGCTCAGTTATCCTGTGATTTTACAGCCATAATTTACGTTAACTATCTTAAACACTGAAAACAGGACAAAGTCCCTCCAGAAACAACTGTTTTACACACGTCTTTACACAGAACTATTTAAACACTTTCTTTTTTGAGGGAATCAGCAATTCAGGGTTGTTGTGATTGTGTGTGTGTGTGTGTGTGTGTGTGTGTGTGTGTGTGTGTGTGTGTGTGTGTGTGTGTGTGTGTGTGTGTGTGTGTGTGTGTGTGTGTGTTAGTCATAGAGTACAAGCCAATAACCTACTGTCTAACACTTGATGGCTGCTCTGTTAAGTCTTCGTCGTCGGTTATGAACCTGGGTGTGCTCTTTGATACCAATCTTTCATTTGAAAGTCATGTGTCTAGTATCTGTAAAACCGCATTTTTCCATCTTAAAAATATATCTAAATTACGCCATATGCTCTCAATGACAAATGCGGAACAATTACTACATGCGCTCTGTGTGTGTGTGTGTGTGTGTGTGTGTGTGTGTGTGTGTGTGTGTGTGTGTGTGTGTGTGTGTGTGTGTGTGTGTGTGTGTGTGTGTGTGTGTGTGTGTGTGTGTGTGTGTGTGTATTCATATTTGCTGAAACGCTGGAAAAACTGAAGAAGACGAGACTCCAAACTGCTGATTGTTACACTGGATCTGGAGATGTGGAGTGTGATGTCTGTACTGGGAGAAAACACAAGCTGTCAAGTCCTGTCTGTGCAGTGTCAGAACTCTTACTGTCAAAATCACCTGCAACAACATAAGAAGTTCTTCAGAAGTAAGAAACACAAATTGATTAATGCCACTGGACGACTACAAGAGAGATGATCTGCACGAAACATGATGAACAGCTAAATATCTACTAGTGCATTTGTTATCTGTGTACAATGGATGAACACAAAAGCCATGATACTGTAACAGTTGAAACAGAGATGAAAGATAAACAGTTGCAGACATTTTTCAGACATTGAAAAATGCTGGTTTATGCTGTATAGCTGAAGTTTATGGTTATCTGATTTTCTAACAGAGTCTGAAAGAGATTCAAAGAAAATATGATGAAAGAATCCAGGAGATAGAGAAGGAGCTCCAGGAGCTGAGACAGGCTTGGACTCTCATAAGGTGAGTTTGAGTGGAACAACAGCTAACAGACAGAAGAGCAGTTTTAGACTCAGTGTGAGCAGCAGTATGAGGTGATTGTGTCCTAACAGCACTGGCATCAGTGGAGAAAAAAGTGAGTGGATCTTTACTCTTTACCGCTCCATTGGGAGAAGCCGCTCTGAGGTCACACAGCTGATCAGAGATCAGGAAGAGGCTGCGGTGAGTCAAGCTGAAGAGACTGGAGGAGACACACACACAAAATACTTTTTCAAATAAGTAACGCAAGTTACTTTGTTCTCCCACTGACACTTCCCTGTCCACATGTTGAGAGAAAACAGGAGTAAGCATTGTGAGCGCTGTGTGAGCATGATGGTTATGTAGTTCTAGACTAAATTTCATATTCAACAATATTATTGATCTGCCTGCATTTACACCATAATATGAGAACTAAACTGAGCTGACATCACGTTTTTCTCCAGAGCGGCTATATAAATGAACTAAATTAATAACTTTTTTACAGCTATTTTCGTATAGCTAAACAAACTTTGTTGCATTATTTTCCTGTTATCACTGTAAAGCTGCTTTGAAAGCTGAAAGGTTTGTTTGAGCTGCGCTCGCTATTATTTATACAGGTTATTAGTTTGCATCTCCTTCAATCTGAGGCTTATTCATTTCACTTTTGGGGTGAAAGGGCCTTTACATTTGGCAATACAAAGTACACAATAATAATAATTAACAAGGTATGAATAATAAACTTTATTATTTGAGTCTTAATGTTGGAAAATAACATTTCTGAAATACTTTAATGTTCCTGTCCATTTAATGGTTAATGACGTAACAAAGTTAAATATGAACATGTAATTAAAATGTTCCATTTTTATAGAAATTATTTTTTGTCTAAATAAATGTGACAACCTGAAACTGTCGGTTTCATTAAATGGTTATTTAATGGCTATGATATTGGTCAAGACAAATTGTTTGATTAATTATAGATACCATTAAATAATGGAATAGGCTAAAGAATATCAGAAAACTGACTCCAGGTTTATTTTGACTAGGAAAGTCTACTGTGTCATTCGACTGGATTACATCAGTGTTGTGCTGAATCGTCCATTGCGGAAATGAAATACTCTAGTCTAAATAAAGGAATCATTATTTATACCTCACCAATAAAAGGCAATATACGGGCTACATTGCCCCGCCCATTGTGTTACTTCATTCTGTCGGCTGATTCTGTTCAATGGGCGTGTCTTCAGAGACGTGCGCACAGGTGTTGAATTTCAGGAAGAGTTACGTTTGTGTTTTGAATTGAATCTGAAAAGCAGACTGTCAAGAATTGCCACTTTCTCTCGCGATCCTTTTAAGAATTAGAATTTTAAGCACGTTGGATCTTTAACTAGAAGTAAGCAGGATAGGCCTACCTTCGGGAAAAAAATGAGTAAAATTTCAAAGATTTTTAAAGTGAGCTCATCAAGCTCATCTAGCTCCAGACCCAGTTCTAGTTCTGGGTCCAGTTCTAGATCTAAGCACCGGTCCCGGTCGGGTGCATCACCACAGGAGGCCATCAACAAACTGAGAGAGACCGAGGCCATGTTAACGAAAAAACAGCAATACCTGGAGATCAGAATCGAGCAGGAGCTCACCATTGCCAAAAAGAATGGAACAAAAAACAAGAGAGGTAACGTTAGGACCTACGTAGAATGGGACTTTCTACTTCTATGAGCACTTTTGGCCATCATAAGATGTCTTATTCTGTCATTTTGATTTTTATATTTTTGTAGCCTACCCTTGAAAGTTCATGGCAGCGATGGAAATGACATCTGAAATAAAATAGCCGCCTCGTTTGACGAGATTACTGATAAGGTTAATATTTTGAGTAGCCTACCTGGATAAAATTACATTATACGATGCAAAATAAATAAAATTATTGTGGTCACAAGTAATATTTTCCTTTGATCATATTTATCTCAATCAATCTCTTGTTGTCGCCATAAAGTAGGCTACACAAAGTTTTTTTTTTTTTTTTTTTTTTTTTTTTTTTTTTTGGTCTTTGGCGGAAATGACAAGAACTGACACTGAAGGTTTATAAAAAATATTTTCACAAAAGTATACACAATGGTTTATTCCACACTTAATTTAGATATGAACGTTAATGTAATTAATATTTTTATGATGGATTTTCATAGATTATTTAAAAAAGATTTCTAAACAGGCTACAGCACTTGAAAATAGCAATAATAATAAAAATTATCCAAGACTTTTTGTTTTGCTCTTTCTGTAGTTAACTAAACGATTAAGAGAAAACTGTCGGTTACATAATTTTCCTTTGAAAGTGTAACAACACCCCACTGAAACATGCCTATGAAACATGGCTTTTGTTTATGTGGAGTGACGCCCAGCTGTTGCTCCTAAAACAGGCATCTGGACACGCCTCATTTACAGTTGTCCATTTGTGCATTACCATTTGTGCATTACCACTGTCTATGATTACCACAAGCATGGAGTTTACACCCAGGCATCACATGTGGAGCCAGGTGTAAAAAGTACCTGAAAAGTAACCACACTGGAGTAAAAGTGCAGATACATTACAGCTAAAATGACTCCATTACAAGTTATATGTCACCAGTTTCAATATGACTTGAGTAAAAATCTTATGCATAGTTTCACAGACAGGGTTTAGATTAAGCCATAGGCATTAGTTCAATTAGGACACTTGAGTAGCTTTTATAAACATGCCTTAAAAGCATTACTGCGGTGCATCTTAAGACAAAACAATGCCATTTTCATATAAGATATCAATGCAAAAAGCTTTCAGTTAAAACAGCTAAAACATGCATTTTAGTCTTGGACTAGCTTAAGCCTCGTCTGTGAAACTGGGGGTTAGAGTATCTGATTTTAATAGCAGTACTTAAGTATTTTACTTGTACAGAAGGTATGCTCAAAGATGCACTAGTCCTCAACACCCAAGACACATTATTCCAGTGAAAAACAAGAAACAGCTGGAGAGCAATTGTGTGTTTATTTTCTAAAACCAAAATAAAATTGCAATAAATCAAGGTCGACAAAATGGCTTCCTAAACACTACAAACTATAACAAACACCCAAGTCTCATTTGAGCTCAAGTGCTCAAAATGGGCATATACCAATATCCTTCAAACAGGTTGCTTTAATATAACGGATAAATAAAATAATGTTAAGTAAAATGAAATGGTCAAAGCCTACTTAATAATAATAATTATAATAATATTTTTTTACATTTATATAGCGCTTTTTCTGGGACCTCAAAGTGCTTCACATATGGAAGGGGGGAATCTCCTCAAAATTCTCCTCACGGGAAAACGTGCTGGTTTCGGCCTCATCTTATATGAAACACCTGTGATTCAGCGACTACCTGCTACTGCACTCAAATTCATGTAAAGTAGCCTTGTTGACAAGTTTTGGTATGGAAAAGCGCACAAGTTAAAGTACCTTCAATGCCCTAGATGCTGATATCGCTACTTTATAGCAGATACAAACTGCCAAATGTAATGAGTAATACAAATACACTTTAGTAAAGAGTACATATACTTATTCAAACATGTAGTCAAGTTGAGAGTAAAAGTTGTGAATATCTTTGATACTCAGTAAAACTACAAAGTAGCCAAAAAGATACTTAAGTACAGTAACTAATTACATTTACTCAACTTTGAGCATTCATTTTAAAGATTAAAAAATTTATATTTATCTAGTTCCTGGTCATGTAAAGTCAAACAATAATTTAACTTCTTCACTTGTCTTAGATCAACTTCTATGAGCTTATCTGATCTTTAATTTACAAAATGTATAAAAGTAAACCTACAAGTAATTTTGTGTGTAAAATATTATCCATTCTTTCTAAAAAATTCATGATTTTTGTTGTTCACTTGAAATTCAGTTTCTTTGGTTTCCTTTTGTTGTTGATTAATCCAATTTAGAGAGATACCATTAACTCGAAATGATGATTAGCCTATCAACGTCATTACTCAGTTGTTGCAGTTATTTTATTAGCTTTTTCTCTTTCCAAAGAGAACAGGTTAAACAAATGTCTTCTAATTTTTCTTCATGCAGGTATACAGCTTAAACAGAGGCACATTGTATTCAATATGCTAGTATGCAGCATTGCTACATAAAATGCAGTTGATCACGTTCAGTATGATTAAGAGCATTGATCTTTTGCATTTGACTTTTGACTTTTCCGGGGAAATATTTGATGATTTTGACCACAATAAAAAACTTTTTCCTCAGCTGCACTTCAGGCTCTTAAGAGGAAGAAGCGTTTCGAGCAGCAGCTGATTCAGATCGACGGGACCCTGTCCACTATTGAGTTCCAGCGAGAGGCCCTTGAGAATGCCACCACAAACACAGAGGTTCTGAAGAACTTGGGTTACGCAGCTAAAGCCATCAAAGGGGTTCACCAGAACATGTGCGTTTCATCATTTACTGCGTTCGCGCTATGTCGTAATTACCGTAATTTCGAAATGACAACACATGACATTCTACTCAGAGCTGTTCACTTCCTCGTACTGGGAATTTTGCATTTCTATGTTAACACTATCAATGCCTAAATGAATATGTGGTGGTCAGGTGGTACAGCAATCACGTGGTACAAGTAGGAGCGATCTGAACATTTGTAATTACGAGCTCTTCAACGCTTTTTACAAGTTGAAATTTCATAATTATGGTAATTACGACAGCGTGAAGGCACCTATTGCTGTATTTTACATTCAGTTATTAACAAAAAACATATCATTGCTTATTACATGGTTCTCAGAAATACTTGTTTTTGATTGATCAGTACTACAAAACTACAGATA
Source organism: Phoxinus phoxinus (assembly GCF_949152265.1). Classification (NCBI taxonomy): domain Eukaryota; kingdom Metazoa; phylum Chordata; class Actinopteri; order Cypriniformes; family Leuciscidae; genus Phoxinus; species Phoxinus phoxinus. The sequence continues at coordinate 15,989,984 of NC_136899.1, read as the reverse complement.
TCTATAGTAAAATATTTTGTATAATGATGATAAATGACCGTTGCATACATCTTCAAATGTACCAGTGAATTGAACAGTTGTTAGCAAATGTCATCAACTAATCAATCATTCTGTTTCTCTCACTTTCAGAGATCTGGATAACATTGACTCCCTCATGCAGGACATTACAGAACAACAGGAAGTAGCTCAAGAGATCAGTGATGCCATCTCAAAACCTTTTGGTGATCAGTTTGATGAGGTACATATTACAAATAGGGATGTTCAACTCCCAACTCTAACCATAGAAGTCGACAGAATTGACTCCTCGACTCCATTTACTTCACATGAAAACAGGGTCAGGAATAAAACAAGATTGCAGTCCTTTTTCACGCACTAAATCATAATCATAATAATTTATCTGTGTATTTTCCGGAATCTCTGTGTGAAAGGGGCTTTAGTGTGACCATCCAAACTAATCCAATTTAGCAATGCCATTACCTTGAAAGGATGGGTAGCCTATCAACATCATTACCCAGTTGTTGCCTAATTTTACAGAGGTAAAAGTCACGAGAAACAGCCGTGGTCAAATATTATGTCAGAATCAAATAAATGAGAAGGGGCCTGCAAATGCAAGCTTTTGAAAGCGGGTTACAAAGTGCAAGTTTTTGAAAACAATACCGCTGTCGTCTCCGTGTAAACATCAAAAACAAATTTGTGAAAAACGGTGGCATCATGCGCATGCGTAATACGTGTTCAGTCTATAGGCGCAGTTGTTTCTTTATAAAGTATCATCGTCAACTACTGACCTGGCATGCAGAATACAGCTGGGTTTTTTCCCCCGTTTTCAGTGATCTGTGTGAATGGGGATCGTTTTGACAATGTTGTTGCCTGTACGAGAAAAACGCGAAGGAAAACCTTTTCCGTTTTTAGTACATTGTTGTCGTGTAAACGGTACCTTTAGGTGCTAAAAGCTGTTTGGATAAGAGAGTTCGAGATACTAAAAATGAATACAATACACAGAAATGCATACAATAATGTACGCTGTTTATTCTTGAAGCGAGTTTTTAACGATTTATGATTAGTTAAATGATATGAACATAAATTGGATTAATCATGGAAAGCCAATAATATTTATTGCATTAATATATCATCAATTAAACTACTAAGATGGCATAGAGATATGTATAATTACAATCTAAATGTACTACGACTGTTTTCTTTTTTTTTCTAAAGAAAGCTACTGTACATGTAGTATGTCAAGTCACCTTCATTTATATAATGCTTTTTACAATACAGATTGTTTCAAAGCAGCTTTACAGTGATAACAGGAAAATAATGCAACAAAGTTTGTTGCGACTGTACAGCAGATCTAGAAGAAAATAGCGTCATGGTCCAGCTTAAGTGATCCACTTTTAAGTCCGTAAACGCTCGGTTTTTGGGGTCGACAGCTTATAAAAACGTATTTCTGGGTTTCTTAGCTTGTTTATTGTACACCTTGTCACACAGCAGCTTTTAGGCATTTTTCTGTCTTGTTTTTTCTGTCACTTTTCTTCTGTCACGCCCCGGTGGGCGTGGTCTTCAGATTATGACGCGTTACGCTCGGTCTCTATGGGGGGGGTGTCGAATGGCTGAGAGCAGAAATATGCTAATACGGGACAGTCCGTCAGTGGTCGTTGGCGGGGCATGAGCATTATGACATCATAGTGCTCAGAAAATCCAAATGGCCTGATTATTAAGTGTTTAGACTTTTTGAGGATTAAAAGAGTGAATGGATTTTTTCATTGTATGGTGGTTAACACTCCAAAGACACATTTATATGCAAACACCATATAAAAGTGAATTTTGCATCCGATGACCCCTTAAAAAATCTGGACATTTTCAGAGACAGGAGGAGAGATAATCTGATGATTACTGTGTAAACAATTTTCCTAATTCAATGGAACATGAAGTTTTAGTCCAACCCAAGCCGATCTGAGAAGGCAGAAGTTGTTAAATATACGTGATTATTTCACCACAGGGTGTCAGTGCTCGTTTAAACTAGTGGCCACGATGCTGAAGTGCGTGTGAGACCCGGCGAATAAGATCAGTACGAACATTTATTTATTTGAATTACCGGTAAATATTTGAATCACTATTCTAATTTACATGTTTATGCCAAAAATGCTTACCGGTATTTCATTTTCAAGGTAGTTGACTGTCATTCTCCTTTACCCTGTGTGTGTTAATGTTTTAGATTAATTAAATATTTACCGTTAATTTTTTGTAAGGCACATTCACTCTTTCAAATATTTGAAAAGGCTGGAATCTGAGCACCAGCACACATAAGCAATATTTTTTCATCAGTCAAATTAAAAAATGTAAACTCAACAAATATGATCAGTAAGATAAAAACACTGTTAATTAGAAGACGAGCTCTAGACTGCTGGGGAAATATATTTATTTATAATTCAGAATGCACAGTTGGAAAGATAATATTTTTATTGGAACATTTCATCAGTTTCAAGATAATTTAGGTTAAAACGGAGAACATGATTCATTGTTTTAATTAATTGACAGCCTTCAGTTTATAAGATGTTCTGTACTCATTTTTATGTTTTTACAGGATGAATTGTTGGCAGAGCTGGCTGAGTTGGAACAGGAAGAACATGAAGAAATTATGAAGAATATGGGAAGATTACCAAGTGCACCTACCACCAAACTGCCTAGCACAAGACCAACCCGCCATGCAAGTAAGTGTGCAATGACACCCACACATTCAATATCTACAAATGCTTTCAAATTTGGCAAAAGACCAGTCAGGCCCATTTATACAGTCTGTGCTTCATTGAAATGTCTGTTATTTCACTCTTTCAGCCTCCAAGAAGAGAGTGGAGGATGATCATGATATGAAGAGGCTGGCTGCGTGGGCTTCATAAGCAGCAGTGCACACACACAAATGCTCTTTCTTCTTTCTACTTTACATTCACTTTCACTTTTAGCTCTACATCCTGCAAATAATTGCAATTTTGTAAGAAAAAAAAATGAAAAAAGAAAAGCAATCAAACTTAACATTTGTATATTGTATTAAAACTAATTATTATGTTATGTGTTGATCTTTAAGATGAAGGATTACTTTGCTGGCAACTTGGTGTAAATAGTAGCAATTTATGATTAAAGAATATTAAACTGTTATTTTTTAATTAAATGTAAAATACTGGGGTTTGGGTGAAAATAAACTTTAAATATCAAATTTATCGCATATTTTTTTTATTCAAAATGATAAAGTCTTGGTTTTGACACACATTTGCAATTACAGTTACTACAAGTAGGCCGACCTATATTCCAAAACAGCAGATATGTCAAAAAAATTTCTGCTTGGCAGTTCAATTAAATATCTTGCGGATAAGACGAAAATGTTTCTAGTAATTATAGTAACCATAGTAGTATGGCGTTTTTGAAAAAGACCAGCACTTGTTTGACCCATAGATTCCTCAGCGGTAGTTTATATGGGTGTATCTAAGCCATCCGCCATATTGGAACGGTCAACTAAACTTTTGCTAAACTAACACTATAGCCTATAGTAAGATGACGGCGTCAGCTAACACGACATTAAAAAGTTACCATAGTAAAAACGGTCAAATCGGTCATAATTGAGACAATAGCCTACATATAAAAACACAAACTAACACATTCCCACCTGTGAAAGGTTATCCCATTTCTTTTAGAGTTTATAATCGGCAGTTTTACAACCAGAAGCTAGTCAATGTGGTGGCATATTTTTATTTTATTTATTTATTTATTAAATATGTATCAAATAACAAGCAGATATAAAGAACAGAACAAATAGAACTTCTACATTAATTAAATTGTATCAAGTATATGTAAAACTTCACATATATAAAAATTTAAATAAATAAATAAAATAAAAGACATACACAGAGGAAACATTATGCATCAGTGGTATTATTAAAAATATCATCATAATATTTCAAGAATCTGTCACTTTTCTTGTTTTTAATCAACCTTAGAGACTTCAGAAATGTATCAATTTCGGTTTAGAAATGCGGAAAAGTAGGCTGCGATTTAGAGAATTTTTGCTTGTGAATAAAAATGTTTCCAAACAAAATAAAAAAATTAACAATGTAATTAATTGAAGTATTAGCTTTATCTTCTTTATAGTAACAAATTATATCCTTTAATTGAAAGGATTTGGAAGAATAATATGGTGGCATTTGATTCTTGTGAGTGACGACCGGTGACGACATGTAAGCCCGTTCCAAGATGGCGGGAGCGCCGACGTGTCTGGAGTGGTCAAATATATCCTACGTAAACATTTCTATGGTCTGGTCTGGAAAAGAACCGATGATTCTTTTGAATCATCTTTTAATTACGCGATTATGTGGTCGCTTAAAACGCTACAGTAAATACATTTTAGTCACATTGTTTATTACGTTTTAATTAACAAGAGTGTTTATTGTAATCTGCCACGTGTGCCAGTTCAGTTCGTAATTTTATTTTAAACAAATTGAAAGAAATACTGCAATTTCCATCTGTGTACCCATATGTTATATTTTTATATTCAAGCATATTTTACATATTTTATCCGCAACATCTTAAAAAAACAGCTGATGAACGGTTTGACCAAGAACCGTGAACTATGGTTCAACCGATTCATTGAAAAGATCCGAATCAAAAGACTTGTTCACGAATATTAGACATCTCCCTCCCGCGCCCTTCAAGAAGCAAGCAGGAAATCGCTCTTTTTCTCCCCGATTACTGACACACGACTGAAGTTACAAACACGGCATCGTCATGAGCTCAAACAGACCAAATTCAACTGGTAAGTTGTTTTAAAATATACTGTTGAACAATGCTTAAACAACGCAACACTCATACTTTAATTTGGCTTTGTGCGAACTATTGTAGCCGGTGTGTGTGTGTGTGTGTGTGTGTGTGTGTGTGTGTGTTTCGGGTGAATGTGACACGTCTCACTGTTTCCGCTGCCCATTCAGACAGGTATGACGTTCACAGGTGGACTAAAGTCACAACAGACCCTCTCACAAGACGAAAAACATGTGAAACGTAGTTATGTGAAAGAAGTGATTCTTTATCAACGAATATGCTATATTAAAGAGTCATTTACACGTAAACTCAATTTAGTCCGTTTAGTTTTTTCGGTGACTGCAAGTTACATACAATCTCTAAATATCGAGTTTTTATAAGGGTTTTACTTTAATAGTAATGTTGCTTGGCAGTTTAGGTGAATATTAAGGTATTGGTCATCTATTTCCTCCTTTCTCAAGCCTGAAGGAGAAACTAGATGTCATAATATCACTTTTCAGATAAAAACGCCATGTTTACACCACTGGGAAAATCCATTCTGGGCAATGCTTGTTTGACGTATGTGTTATTGTGTTTTCCCAGTTATCATTATATCCAAAAGTATTTCACTATATTATACATAATGATTAAAATACTAAGCAAACCTACATTGCCGTTCAGAGGTTTAGGGTCAGTAAGTACTTTTTATTTATTTAATTTAATTATTATTATTTCATTCAAGAATCCTAAAACTAGTTATTAAGCAACTTTTATAATGAAAATAAATTATTATTAAGCACCAAATCATCATTAGATTAGAACTAATTTTGAAGGATCATGTGACACTGAAGACTGGAGAAATTGCTGCTGAAAAATTCATTTTTGTCATCACAGGAATAAATAAATATCAAAAGTGAAAACAGTTATTTTAATTTTGCAATACTATTTTACAATTTAGCCTAATTGTCTTTACTGTGTTTTTGAAGTAAATGCAGCCTTGGTGAGTATGAGACTTCTTTCAAAAACATTAAAACATTTTTCCTACCACAAACAAAATTATGAAAGCTTGTTTCCGCCACTGAATAAAAAATAAAAAGGTAATTTTGACTTTTTATCTCACAATTATGACTTTTTTTTCCCTCACAATTATGAAATTTCTCGCAATAGCGAGTTTAGTAAATACCTATACTTGATGGTTCATCTAAATAAAAAAAAAGTTCATACAGGTAAAATTCTTTTACTCACCCTTGTGCCTTTGTTAACCTGAATGACTTTTTTTCTTCTTCTGCAGAACACGAAAAGAGAAATTCTGAAGAATTTACAGCCAGCTATTCATAGAAACTCGTTTCCACCACAGAAAAAAAAAGAAAAGATGATTGCAACTTTGAGATATGTTTGTTCACGTGTAAAGTGCAATATAAATTAAACTTATTATTATTATTATTAATAACTTTATCTCACAATTCAGACTTTTTTTCACGCATTTGCGAGTTTACATCTCGCAATTATAACTGTTTCTCAGAATTGTGAGATGTAAACTGGCAATTGCAAGTTATAAAGTTAGAAATGCAAGTTTATATCTCAAAATTCTGACTTTAAAACTCGCAATTACGAGTTTATATCTCGCAATTCTGAGAAAAAGTTATAATTGCGAGATGTAAACTCTAAGCAAATGCTAAAAAAAAAAAGGTCAGAATTGTAAAATAAAAAGTCGCAATTACCTTTTTTATTTTTCATTCTGTGGCAGAAACAAGCTTCCATATAAAATAAAGAAATTTGTTAAATAATAAAATAAAGAAATTTGTAAAAAAGAAAAGAAAAAGTTTATCTATGCATAAAAACACTTTTAAAATGCTGGATGCTGATTTGTCAAAACAGTGCTTAAAAGCCATGGTAAAATGCATGGTATAGCAATAGCAGCTACACATTTTTAGTGTATGTCTTCTGTCTTAAAATAGTCTTACCAACCCCTAATTTTCCAGGGTGCCATTTTTGACCCTCATAATAATAATAATGTATTGGTACCCTACAGCTGACGACCAACTCGACCCTGAGGAAGAGAAGCGGTTGGCGGCAGCCGCCCGTGAGGCGAACCGTCTCCCTGAGCTCCGTCTGGTCCTGCTGGGCTGGAGGTGGCCGGGGAAAAGCCTAACCGGCAACACCATCCTGGGGCGTGAAGAGTTTCGTCTGGAGCGTGCCGCAGAATTCTCTGTGAAACGCGAAACTGAGGTGGATCGGCGCAAAGTAACAGTAATAGACACTCCTGGCTGGTTTTCAGCCCAGACCACACCGGAAGACTATAAGCAGGAGATAGTCCGAAGTGTAAGTATGTGCACACCTGGACCCCACGCATTCCTGCTGGTCATACCGGTGGGCATGTTCACCGAAACGGACCGGGCTCGTATAGAGGAGAATTTGGCGATGTTCGGAGAAGACGTGTGGAAGCACACGATGGTGGTGTTCACCTGGGCAGAGATTTTGAAGGACAAGTCCATAGAAAGGCATATACGAAGGGAAGGTCGTGACCTTCAGTGGGTGGTGGACAAGTGTAAGAAGAGGTACCACGTCATCAATAACTATATTTTTGGCGAGCACCCGCAGCTGCCTCAGCTGATGGCGAAGGTTGAGAAGATTGTAGCTGACGAAGGTGGTTACTTCATCCTGAAGGCAGATGAAACTAAAACACAAAGTCAAACTCCGAGTCTGAACACCAATTCAGTGAAAGAGAACAGGGAGCTCGGCGCTAGACCCAAACAGAACGGCTCCTGCAACTCGCTGCGGGCCATGGACGTGGATCCTCCACAGAGTGAGTGCATGTCACAGCATGTAATACACGATAGCATTCACAGTGTTCTGTCTATTGAAGGATTTATTTTTCTTATTGCATACACTGTTTACTTCTCCTGAACCTTTGTTCTAATTGAAGCTTGAATTAATCTTACATCAGTCATAGTGTCACACTGTTGTTTGTTACAATGTTGAAAATTGGTAGCATAGTGTTGAATGAAAACTTTTTTTGGCATGATGCAGCATAGCATTTGAATGATGTAATTTCTGTGTTTTCCTATCTCTGCAGGTTTGGTTGAAGGAGTGAGTGACTAATGCTGTGTGACCAGTTCCAGCACTGCTGTATTCATTACCTCAACTCCACTGCACTTAATAGTGCCTAAATTATTAGTCAGATACCCACATATCAGTCCACCAGTCCAAGCAGCTTCAGGTTGTAGGGTTTATAAAACTTATTCTTCTCAACCTAGATATATAACGGATAAGACGCAGTACAAATTACTATCATCAAAAGACTCATTTGTGTTAGTAAATCAGTAGTACAATACTGATTAAAAGTATATCACTACTATAGTTACACACTGACTCAATCACCCATGCCCTTTTAAACTATTATATGTGATGAAAATAGAGTCTAGTCATTATAATATAGCATGGGTTAGTTACGTTGGTGACAGCTTTTGTGGATTTATTAATGGTCAAAAACCAATTTTACGGTTTCCATTTTATTTCACATTATAGCTGCTGTTTTAGATACGGTACGTCCCCAATCCTTATCAAAAGTATATTTATGGATGTTTTATAATTATATTATTTTCTAATAATATAATTATTGCTGTTTTATATGAAATATTTTCATCACCCTGAAGTTACTGATTGTTTTAGGATTGCTGTGAAGTTTTAGGATTGCTGTGATGCTTTCTAAAAAAATATATTTCTAAATTTCTTTTTTTTTTTCTAATACATTCTGTCGATTAAATGTCTTTATAAATGGTTTCCTCCTGAAACTGTTGCTGCTTAACTGTTATAAGCACTATGAATGAATATCATCACTGTTTTTATTTTGGAATATATGTGTTCTTATGGAACTTGATGGACTTCTTTTAATTGATTTACATGAATGCATTCCTTTTTAGATCGGTTGACATTTCTGACAGACATAAAAAGTTCCTTCCCAGATGTCTGTGACCTTTTCTTATCATGAGGATATAATGCTAACCTGCAGTCAAACTATGGTTCACTTTTGACCTCAACAGTTGTTACTAAATTATTCCTTTTATATATATATTGCATTCATAATTGTTATTACTATTGTGGCTCTTTTTTAATCATAATAAAAATAGATCCTCCTATTGCAACTGGGTCCATTTTGACCCGAAAGAGGTACACACAAAATCCATAGTTTTTAGTATGAATAATGATTGTTAAGACTGTCAAAATACACATTTACAGAATTGTCTTCTCAGATTTAACTATTTAAGCTAAATAGTTACACCTTTTGTGTTTGGTTTCATTTTGACCTGAAAGTGAACTGATTTGTCTCAAATTACTTTTGTAAAATACATTTACCCTCTTTCCTACACCCACACACACATTTTTCCTTTGCTCTGGAAAATGGAAAATCATTTTGTTTATAAACAAGCTCATGTATGCACACAATAATTCTGGAATAAAAAAAAAGACAAACAAATAAATGTCTTAATGTGATTGTAGAGCAAAAGTCCACATTTCACTTTTGCTGCCACCTAATGAACCATTGCAAATATATTTAGTTTGAAAACATTTTTGAGTAATATTGATGTTTTGGTGTATTGTTATAAATAATATGTAGAGGTTTAATAAATGTAGACTATTTTGACCATTCAGGAGTTATAAGTAAGTTCTAAATTAATGTAATTACATTTATACTGGTATGTTCTTATACATTTCTTCTAATGATATATTCATATCAAATTTCTATAAGAGTTCAAATAAGGGTTTCATAAGTTAACATGAACTAATAATGAACTGGACTTCTACAGCATTTATTAATCTTTGTTAATGTCAACATTTACTAATACATTAAAAGTTGTATTTGTTAACATTAGTTAATGCACTGAGAGCTAACATGAACAAACAATGAACAGCTGAATGTTTATTAACTAACATTAACAAAGATAAAAAAAAAAATATTGTAACAAATGTATTGTTCATGGCCCGTTCATGTTATGCATTAACTAAAGTTGAACCGTATTGTAAAGTGTTACCAAATTTCTGTCTTTTCTTGCATTACACTGTTTTTGCTATATTTCTTGAACATTTTTACATTTGAAAAAGTTCAAAAACGTTTAATTAATATAATGTGGTCAATTAAGTAAGCATGGTAAAACATGGTAACAGTTAAAACGTTTGTACATTCACTCACTAGAAATGACTGATTAGATGTATGCAATATGGATTTAATTCAAACAACTATTATGACTTTGAACAGCTTTTAAACTGTTGAACTGGGCTCTTTTATTATTTTCAAATGACTTATTTTGTATTATATAACACTGTTTCCATCATCTTACACCACAGAAAATGAGTCAGTCAAGAAAAATAAATGTGTTTTATTTTTTTATCTTTACAGCTTATAACCACAAGGTGGTGATATTAATTAACAAAATGTTGTAGGGATTTTTACTGTCATGATCTCTAATCACAGACAGGACTTCTGATCATTAATAGTATTTTATTATTCATTTATATGAATATAATTAAACTTTAATTTCCTATCAAAATTGTTAAGAGCAATGTTAATAAATACAGAACATAAAATAATATGTCAGTAAAAACAAAAAAGGACAAAATCCTCAGTCTGGGATAGACTTCCCTTCAGACTGTGTGTGTATTGTGACAGTTATACAAAGAAAGATCAGTTATAAACTAGACCTGTAGAACAGCAACACAAATCTATAGTCCATTAAGGACCTCTAAAATTACAGAAACATTTTTCACTCCAATGTAGATTAAAATCAATGCACAGGCACTCTACCCATAACTCTGCAGTGTATCGATTAGCTACGATCTCAGCATTGTCTGATGGGGATAGCAGTGTTTGTAATTATTGAGATCATAAGTGGATAGGAAGATGAAAACAACGGAAGTTGTTTAGCTATGGACATGGTCGGCTACCTAAAAGTTAAAAGGGAGTTACAACAAATGCAAATAGAACTGAACCATGTTTTTCTGTTTTACATTGTTTGGGTTATGATTTGTGTAATTGTACATGTTATATTTGTTTAAAATCCTTGATTCCAAACTAAGAGCAAGTGAATGCCCTCTCGCATGTTAGGCCTAAATGTCAATTATAAGCCTGCTGTCTTTCCATAAGATCAAATAATGTGCTTCTCTAGCATGAGGATTCCACGATACCTTCAACATTCCAGCATTTTTTTTTTTGTAGCCCAGAGATTTGAGGAGACATTCTATAGCTGGAAAACACGAGAGAAGCCGTTTAGTTGGCAAGAGGAATTCAAGTATTCCCACAAGACTGTCGGAAGGGCCATGTACACGTTCTATGGTCTATAGGTATCAACAAAGATCTCTCAATTGGCAAGCGGGATGGATGGGGAAATTATATTTTGTTGCTTTTGACTTAGCTCGCAAAACGTTTGCGTATCTCAGAGAAATTTATTTCGCTTGCAACACCCCCCCCCCCCCCCCCCCCCCTCTCTCTCTCTCTCTCTCTCTCTCTCTCTCTCTCTCTCTCTCTCTCTGCATCTACCCAAGAAACTGCTTTCATGTGGTTTTATTTTTAATCTTACATTTTTTTTTGCCAACTGCTATAGAGGTAAAATAAAATAATAATGATTTCGACTCAAATCAATATTTTTGAATGACCAAGTATTTACTTAGGCTATTTGATGAATAGTAGTCTAGTTACATTACTGCCAAGCTCAGAGAAAATATCCAGAGACAACCTCCTCTGACCCCCAGTTCCCCACCTCATCCCCTATCCCGCCTGAGTCAGCACAGACAAAACATTTGCTTTTAACTATGGTACTTCCCAATAAACCTGTCGGAAAATTCCAGGTTCCAGGAACCCCTTAGCCTCGGCAGTTCCTCTTTAGATGACCATGTGTTATTATTTTGGCTTTATACATAATTCTTTCTGACTGGAATCACCATTTCCATTTTAAAGAAATAGTAACCCTCTGAAAAACAAAAATAACAAAACCAGGAAAATGACACATACACACATAGAATGGAAAATAGACAAAATACCAGTGTAGCTGTGACTTATAGGTCCTAAATGTGATGTGCAATGAATCACAATGGGATTTATCTTCATGATTTTCAGGAAAGAACCAAATCCTCAAGGCCTATGCAACTGTTTATAAGTAAAGTATAAGTATATTTTAAAACTCTATTGGTACAAATGCATGAGTCAGTCCAGTTTTAAGTGCATAATCTTCACCCGAAATACTTAAAAAAATACTGAATCTAATATTATTATTCTACATAGAGTGAAGCGTGACCCTGTGCTCCCCATCCAGCAGAGCCGTGTGTGGTATATCACTCTGTGTGAGCTTGAGGGTACTTCACTTGAGAAGGCACATGTTTACACAGATCTCACATTTCCTGTCCCAGGTCTCCTGGATTTCCGTAGTTCCTGAGTCATTAGGTTCTGGATCCTGTAGCCATTGTAACAGGCTATTTTTCAGCACACATGGTCGCTTCTCCCTTCCTCTCCGAGCAGGGAAGGGACCCATGGGCAGATAATATCCCAACACCCACTAAACTCACTGAAGAGAGGATGGCAGCACAACTCAGGGATTAATCTTGGTGAGTATAGCATATTTAATATTTCTGTTAAGGTTACGTATATTATTGAACTTTATAGGCTACTTTACATGCAAATCTCTTTGAGCTCTCGCTTGAATCAAAGGTTTTCATCAATGAAGTTTATCGATATATTAAGCACAAAAAACTAGAGCATAAAGCAAATTATGAAAAATATAACTGATTTTCTTGAGTGGGTTAAGTCAGATTTATTTGTTTTAGAATTAAATTAATATAGGCCTATAAGGTTAGGAATGTAAGTAAAGATAGATCTGTAAAGAATGAGCTCATCCATTATGATCTGTGTTTTTCCCCATTAAAGCTACAAGCTGAAGTCATGAGATCATCATCCTCTCGTCTCAGTTTTTCCTCGAAGGAACCAATATGGAACCGGTAAGGAGTTCTATTTTATTAGTGATCAAATGTCTTAAAACTAAATATATTTATAAAAAGGTAGCTCTAAATGTGTGATAACTGTCCATTTTCCACAGGAATGTGCCAAAAATACAATGCATTGAGTAAATGTTACATGCATTTCACCATTTGACCTGTAGAAGTCGCACTTGTTACATTAACAATACATAAACATACTTAAACTAAAGCTCAAATTGATGATTTATTTCAAAACTAATAACACTTGTATTCCATTTCCAAAATATTCTACAGTAATGTATCAGTCATTTCGTACAGTAAGATACTGGCAACTAAATCAATGTCATTTTCTGTCATAAAACAAAGAATATCAAATACACATTGCATGGTGGTTTATTTGTAAATGGAGGGGGCTTGAAAAAAAGAGGGTTTGTTTAACTTTGACTGGAAATTTGAAAAATACGACTGAAAAACGTATTTACTTTTAATTAATTTATTCGAGTTGCTGTAATAGTGTTGGTTGTATTTACTGTATATTGTATGCAGAAAATGAGCTACATGATGACTGACTGTGTACAGTGTAGGCCTACCTTTTTACAGTGTGGATATCTAATTCAGGATTCCATTCACTTTTTTAGTATATTTACATATTTAATTAAAAATAATTTCTACAGACTTGACTAGAAAACCTTTGCCAGTTTAGAAGCAAATGCTTTAGCTATTTAGCCTCTTTTTAAGAATGTTACTTTTGACGATATAAACTATAAAATACGGTATAAAAAAAGTCTTAAAGGGATAGTTCACCCAAAAACAAAAATTCTGTCATCGTCATTTACTCACCCCGTTCCAAACCTGTATACATTTCATTCTGCTGAACACAAAAGAAGATATTTTGAAGAATGTTGGTTTCCAAGCATATATTTATTTCCTACTAGAAAGTAAATGGCTTCCATCAACTGTTTGTTTACAAACATTCTTCAAAATGTCTTCTTTTGTTGTTCAGCAGAACAGAAGAAAGAAACTCATGGTTTGGAACAACCAGAGAGTAGGCCTATTTTGTTTAACCAATTTTTGGGTGAAGTATCCCTTTAACTTCTGACATTGATCAAGAGTTTCCCCTCAAAAGTCTAGCTATGTCAGAAACATACACTTTTATAACATTCTACAGATAGCCTACACGATGTCAACCACTGAACTGCTGCCCACGGAACCTGGCTGTGTGAGTGGGTTTAGTGAGAGTCGAAGCATGCGCAGAGGGGTGGGTGGGCGAATGTAGAGCAAAGCGCGCGAGTGTGTGTGCGCGCGGATGTCACACACTCCGCGTTGCGCATTTCACACGATCTGAGTGCAGGGAGCGATCAGTCGTTTGACAAACAGCGGAGTATGAATGCATTCACTGACACCTATGCACTGCAACATCATTCGACGTTAAGACAGCAGTGTTTGTCGTAAACATCACACGGGGGAACGTTATGTGGGCATCATTTCACGTCGCGTACTGTTGGACTCGCAACTAAACATCTCAGATCAACTCCGAGCTTCATGGTCGAGGGGTAAGGGGTGAGACAGCGTGCTATCCCAGTCCCAGGGGGAGCGACTGAACCCAGATATAACAGGTCGTTGTGTTTTCCGGAGGGAGAATCGCTTAGCGCGTGCTAGTAACGTTAGTTTGTTTCGTGCGCGTGCTGCTGCAGTAGACATCTCGCGCACCGTTAGCTCAACATCTCTACGGCCTCGGAAGTTCGTTTGTTTTTCTCCTTTTAATGCGTTCGGTCGCCTGAACACTCATTTCTATCTATTCTCTGGACGAACCCACGCTTTAGGATGCCGGATCAAATATCGGTGTCGGAGTTTCTGTCGGAAACAACAGAGGATTACAACTCTCCCACTACATCCAGCTTCACCACCCGCTTGCAGAGCTGCAGGAATACAGTCGGCGTGTTGGAGGAGGTACGAAACTGCTTTTCTCGTGCTGCAATGCATTAGTGGATTGCATCTGTTTACACTGGTACTTTGCACTTGTATACATTGCGTCTGTTTATATTAGTAGCCTAAGTTACCCCTTTACGTTTATACATTGCAGTATTTTTGTGCATCTGTTTATGTTCGTGCTTTGCATTTATTTACTAATACATTGCGCTTTGTACTGCACCTCTTTACAGTGGTGCATAAGTACATCATATCTGTTTTTATTAGTGCCCTACTGTTTACATTTGTCTTTTACATCTGTTATTGCATCTTGCATTTGTCAGCTGCATCTTTTTACAGTGACAGCGCATTACTGTATTGGATCTGTCTTTCGTAGCATTTGTTTACATTAGTTCATTGCCTTTAATAACTTTGCTACTTTGAATGGGTCCATTGCGTGTGTTTACTGTGTTTCTTTGAGTTTGCATCAATGTATTGTTGTAGCTCTTTGGCGATTTGCATAAGTAACTGTTACATTGCATCTGTTTATATTAGTTTATTACATCTGTTTACATTGTATCAGTAGTATATTGCGTAGATTTATTTTTTGGTGTTTTGAGTTAGTGCATTTGTATACTATTGCATTGCCATTACTGCATTTTTTACTTTAGTACTTATTGCATCTGTTTATTGTTACAATTGTGCTTTGCATTTGTACATACATGCATCACTTTATATTGGTACATCATATTTGTTTTCATTGCTATTTTGCTTTAGTACATTTAATCTATTTTTTACAGTTCATTAATATGTTGCATATTTTCAGTGCATATGAAATCTGAGAGGCAGTGAGCAACAGTCTGTAGTGTGGGCTGCAGTTTTGTTCTGCCAGCTGGTCTGGCTTCTGATTCCACTGATGATTCATTGGGTGTACAACAGTTAAAAGTCCATGCCAGCTTTGAGAATCATGTCTTGGATGAATATGGATGTTTTTGTGATTCATAACAAGCAACTGATGTATAGAATGGTTGAGTTTAATTTATGGTAAAAGGCCCATGAGAGCATGTATTTGTGCATGCATCACTTTAAAATGCAAATCGAGGTTTTGATGGGATTCAGGAGCTACTCTCTTTTCATAAGACACCCTTAAGGGTGATCTCATTTTGTGACATTCTGTAGTTTAAAAGCAGGGCAAGTTTACTTGGGTGGATTCACATATCTTTAGTTTACTTTAACTTGCTTCTCCGTCGTTGTGTGTTTGTTTGGCATAGTCCTTTGTTATTTAAAATAATTCTTAAAATAGCCTATTGAGTCAGTCATAGCTGTGCTAAGATTCCTTTGAACACCTGCTCTGATCAGAAAAGGCATTCTGCCCGTTTAACTAGATATTTTAGACTCGATTTGGGCAAACCATCTAAAATACTGACCATATGTGGGTTTTAAGAGGGTATATATATAATGCATATCAACACATCCCACACTAGAAGCATCATGGCATCTTTATAACATTTAGCAGCATGCAATTGTACCACTTCTGTATGTGGAAGACAGGAAGCTGTTCTTGAACATAGAGTGATGAAATACCCCTTTAATCACCACTTCCCTTTTAAAGTAAGTAGAGTTGACCATCTTCAACAATACAAAGCCAGGTTTTTTTTTCTGCATTGAAAATATTTTTGCAGCTGCCAAAATGAATCTTTGTCCCACCAGGTTTATTTGTATATTTTAACCTGCGGTTTTGCAGTACCAGTACCCGCTGTTAGCCGGCTGCTTTAAAACACTCCCTCGTGTGTTTGTGTGAAAGGTGAAGAGTGTCAAAGGTTTCAATTTACAACGCGTTTTTGAGCTATGAAGCCAATCACAGACATATCTGTTGAACATGTAAACGCAATCAAATGTGTTTAAAGGAACACGCCGACTTTTTGGGACTCAAGCTTATTCACCGTAAGTTTACCAATTTATTGGTTATTGGTTTACCTTATTACCAATAAGTGACAAAATAACGCCAACATTTTCCATATTACATGTTGTGATTTGTATAGTCACAGCGTGTACAAATAACAAGGTCACATGAGACACATCTTCTAACCGTATACATACAGCACTGCTACTTCTGCGGAGTGATTTGCACCTGAGAAGCCCCGTGGTGAGGAGCAGAGAGTTCGCTCAGTGTTGCGCTAATCACTCTGCCCAGGTAGCAGTCCTTTGCCTTGGGTTCGCAGTTCACATGTGTTGGGTACTTTGTACCATTTGACCGTGTTTGTCCGCCACCATCGGACACCATTTTTGACCCAGGAAAAGCCCTGCAGTAGTCTCAAAATGCATGCTTTCTTTAAAATCATAAAATCATAAGTGGCGTCAAAAGCAGAAGGATCAAATTAAGTGAGGAACATTAGGTTCCAATGCATACGATATTTTGATAGGATTCAGACACATTGCAGACACATCAGTCTTATCTTACATCGAAAATGCAATGCTTAGTTACCGGTATATTCATTGGATCAGTATATATCCCAAGCCCTTAATGTGGAGATTAGAGATGATAAAATTCCTGATGCATCCAATCTAGAAGTTAGAGTTAGTCATGTTATTGAATAGCTTAATTTTGGAAGTTTTTTTGGTCAAATATCCCATGTGGATTACGATTTACGATGTCCAATCAATCTAATCCATGACATTTTGTGAACATCAAACATTGTTTATCTTGCATACATTGTCATCTTATCATTAATTGAGGCAATTGTGTGTCAAGTGCTATGATGCAATTGAAATCTGCTGTGGTGCATGTCGCATCTCTGGCAGTGTATTTATGTGGTGTGTGTGTGTCCACGAAGTGTGCTGATGTTACAGACGCAAGGAGGGGGGATGTGTGCTGAAAGCTTCCAGCTTGGTCTGATGCTTTGGTCTATTACGCAACACACAGTCCTCACAGCAATGATCTATTCAGTGCCATCAAACCCAAAGCCTGAGCCAGAGCCAACCGACTGCAGGCAAGAGAGAGAAAACAACAAACAGAAAAACAAATGCAGGACAGATTCAGAAGGACTGATGGGTATGGTGGACACAACTGAGTTAGCAGAATGTTTAATGCACACTAGGAATGCACCAATGTATTAGCCGATAAAAGCAAATATCCGCAGTGCATTATCGGACAGACACTTGCCAATTGATTAAAAACAGCCGATGGTAAGGGCCGATTGTTATTAGAGATGCACAGATCGAACGGCCAGATACCGAAATTGGCCAGGCAGGTACCGAGGATTTTCCTCATGACTGGCCCTGACCGGTAACCGTCCGGTCAGTCTCACGTCTTTCTGATTCCGAGCCTGTCCATTTTGTTGCCAGCGGCCCAGGCAATAACGTCAGCTGTGCATTCTTTCTTTCTTCTCTCCAACGGTGAAGGGACACACACCCGCCTCTTCTCACTCACTTGTCTCATTCGGGCCGGTTCAATAGTGCTTGTGTTGCTCTTAATTTTGCTAATTCCCGCAGTTTTGGCTCTCACAGCAAAAGTCTGTGCAATACTGATCTGTATAAGTGCAGCGCACACAAGTACCAAAATGAGTGGCTTATTGCGATTAAACGGTCAAATACACAAAATGATGTTGCAAATCTCTTGATTTCTTGATAAAAAAAACTAACAAAAAAAAACCTTTTCCAAGCCTTTAATACAGCCATTTCACCTGTTGCTTGTTTTTGGGAGTTTCTGCCTTTAGTTGTTTCTTCCGCTGTTGAAATGCATGTTCAATAGGATATAAATCTGGAGATTGATTTGGCCATTCTAAGACCTTCCATTTCTTTCCCCCGATAAACTCATTTATTGAGTTATCACTCTTTCGGTCACTGTCCTGTTGCAATATCGTTTCCCAATGAGTCTGGTGGCATTTTCTTGAATATTAGTAGCCAAAATGGGTTTGTAAACTTCTGAATTTATTCTGCTGCTGTCATCATTCATTAGGTCATCAATAAAGTTTAGTGAGCCTGTTCCAGAGGCAGCCATGCACGCCCAGTGCCATGAAACTACCTCCACCATGCTTCACAGATGAGGTATGCTTAGGATCATTTGCAGTTCCTTTTCTCCACACTTTTGCTTTCCCATCACTTGATGGCACGCGGCTCAAACGTACTCTCTGCAACCGGTTACAAAGCATTTAATGCTGTTGTTGGTTATTAAAAAATATCTAATGGGTGAACTCACGCCTCGATTGGACAAATTTATTTAATTATGCGCTGTCAATCGTGGTAAAACTTCACGGTTTTATGGACAACGCCATGTTTTACGCTGTCGCTATGGTTACCCCTATGGTTAGTTAGAATGCGGTTGTAACTTCAGGTTTTTAATTACATCGTTTACATAAATTAGTCGCTTTGCATGGAATGTGTCGATTCGTTGCGCTGTTTATGTTCCGAAATGATGGTGGCTCCTGGGCATGCATCTGAAGTGTGGAATTTTTTTTAAAACAGAGAGTCAGAGACTGAATAAAATGGTGCTCTGCAAGCTCGGTATAACCGAAATGGCAAACCACATCAGCACAACTTCGGTGCAGGAGCATCTGAAAGGAAAGAAAACATCCCAGCGCTCTCCTACCTCAAAACGTTGAGACGGCAGCGTAAGTATTTGGACCAGAAATTTTACACAGCACTAGAATACGGTTGTCATAATTGGTTATTATTTATTTGTAAAATAACCAAATAATTAATCAACTATTCTGAAAACACTCTGGAGGAAAAACCAGGAGGAAAAAATAATCATTAGATTTATTGAATTAATCGATTGAAAAATAATAGTTTGTTCCAGCCCTAGTTTTCACAGCTTTTATGATTTGTCTGTCATCAACCGCTGTTGTTTTTCTTGACCGACCTGGTCGTTGTTGGACATTCAGGACATTCCAAACTGTTGATTTGGCTAATCCCAATGTTTGAGCTACTGTATTGCTCTAACTGAGTTCCTCTTTTCTTTTAGCATCCAAATTGCTTGCTTTTCTCTTAAAATCATCTCCCTTGTCTTCATCCTGGTTTGTGCTACAATTAATGCTACAGGACACATGCAGCTGATCACTTAGAAACACATTTGTCAGTTGTCCCAAATACTTATGCTCACATTAGATAGAGGGTTGAAACTCTAAAAGTGATTTTCTTCTTTGTTAGTAAAACATGTATGTGTTGAAACAGCCAATAATAGAATGTGGAATTCTGTACTTTAGTCTCATATTCATCTTTTAATTATATGTATAGATTTGACTACACTGCAGAGAGAGCACTTTTGTCTTTACTGTCCCAATACTTATGGAGGGCACTGTATATTTCAAATTTTGTATGGGGAAAGTATAAAATGGATGCATAAAAAGCAATGTCACAAATCAATTGCAAACAATAGGACAAATACAATAAAGCAAACATACAAATGAAATAAACAGTGCATCATGTTTTTCAGGTAAGGCCTAAATTAGATCTATTTTAACAGTAGCATTCAAGTAAGAAAAAAATACAGATTCTGAATAAACAAATGTAAAAATAAATCACTAGTCTTCACATAAATTAAATATACATTCATATTAAAGCTACAAAAGTTATTCAATCAGGAGCAGTGAGTGATTTTCTCTTTGTGTGTTTCTCTCGTGAACTCACGTCAGAGGCCCACACAGAAGAAAATAAATAGTTGAAAAAGTCATTATTTTTGGGGGGGTTTGCACACAAAAAGTATTCTCGTCGCTTTATAAACTTAAGTTTGGCTGTAGTCACTTTTAACAATGTTTTTACGAACTTTTCTGGGCTGGCAGAATGAAATTACATAGAAGCCTATGAAGGAGTGAGCCAGCTCTCAGATTTCATCAAAAACATCTTAACTTGTGTTCCAAAGATGAACGAAAGTCTTACAGGGTTGGAACAACATGAGGGTGAGTAATTACTGACAGAATTTTCATTTTGTTTTCCATAGCTTATTGTTTTCCACAACTCATTGCGCTTAACTCTTTTAAACATCAAGCAAGTCACATGTAAGTAACAGTTGCGCGCCCATTCTATTCTCTGCTAGTATATGCATCAACCTAAAACTTTGACTTTTCGCAACTTTTTGAAGTAGCCTATTAAAATCATTCAGACATCGCAAGCCATTGCGATGCGCATATCGCGATATGTACATTTGCGATATTTCGGTAATTTCAATATATCGTGCAGCCCTAATAGAACCCATTATAACCAGTGATGCTGTCTACACTTGATGTGGCGCGTCACAAAAAATTCCCGACGGTAAACTGATGCCCTGTTCCATTTCTGACGTAGCTACTTCAAGCACTTGCGCACGAAGCACAAATAGATTTGTTACGGTCGCTTTATGTCCAGTGTGGACAGCTTCTAGCTGTTGCACCGCAATGCGATACAATACGACGCAACAATGGTTACGTCTGGTGTAAACAAGGTGTAAGGTCTATAGCATTCAAAAGAGGAGTGACATCTGGTGTTAGCTGCGGTGTGAAATGTGGCAAACAGAATGTGGAATCTGAGAGAAAATGAGTGAGTGGGAGTGTGGAGGAGTATATAGGCAATATCTGGCTGCCAACGGTCTTCTCCACATCCAGATTAAGCCTGCATGTCCTGCGACGCACTAGCATAACCGCATCTTGGTGTAACGTTATACACGGTGTCCTAATGGTTTCAGTCAGAGCAGACAGACTTAGTCGAATGACTCATGGCCTCTCTTTATGGGATATAAAAACACACACTCAGTCAGGTCACATGACATCCAGCTCACAATGTGGGGGTGCAAAGTGGCTGGACTCTAATCAACACAGGCATTCATGCACTACGGGGAGGCCTTTTGGACTCACGCCATCTTTGTCCCTTCTCATCATGTGTCAAAAGGTTACAGCAAAAGACAACAGTTGGATTAGAGAGTTGTACAAGCTGCATTTCCTGTCTCCACTGCTAGACAATTGAACATAAGACTCCTCAGTGAGAGTGTCTCATTGCGTGTAACTGAAGTTCACGCTGCTCTGTCTTTACTTTCTCACTCACTGGGATGTTTTGTCTCTGTTTTCCTGAAATGTAAACATGGCCTGATTTCTTTGGTCAGTGCGAGTGGAAAAGTATTCGCGTGGGTTAATTTCAGTCCAGAATAATGGTTATCCCACTGACATCTGCTGCACACTCAGTACTGGCAGACATCAGCACAACACATCTGTAACTAATGCGAAATGAAGGTTTGTCAAAAGTATTTGTAACTAGTAGAGTATTTGTAAAACCCTTGGACACGTAATGAACATCCGGAATACAATCGAATGATATTTAGTTGATGCACTAATATCGCGATTCTTCATGTTTAGTTTATAGTTGTGTGCAAGAACATTTTCCAGCATAACAACATGCAAAGTTGAACTTGCGTCACTAGAAGCCAATATCTGAATGCTAGTTGCTCGCTGGTCCAGTGCTGGACTGCGTTTGCTTGCATACTTGTTCTGATTTTGGTTCGGTATTTGTATTTGAAATCTTTGAGTCTGTGTCAAAAAAGTCTTAGACCAGAAACATGCTTTCAGTGAGTACAGCGTTATTGCTTTTCAAAGTGTGTTGGCACACAATTCATAACTGAACACAAATATGTGTGTTGGTAGGTAGGTCTAACAGTAGTTTTCAGGTACAGAAATTGAATTATGTAAAATAAAATAACACTGCATAGCCTTCACTAGGGCTGGACAATAATTCAATATTGAGAAGGAGTAAGATTTACCTGAAAACTATAAAGCACTGCTGATTTCATTTGTATCTTTGTTTTATTGTATTTATTTATCTATGCTTGTAATTTGTTTATTATTTTCTATACAAAATGCACTACCCTACAAAATCACCCCACAATAGAGCTACTCAAATCATCTGGTGAATTTTTTTCATTTTGCAATATATATATATAAAAAGTAACATTGTCAGTTTTTTTCCAATATCGCGCACACAGCTGGGGTGACCATCAAACAAACTAAATCTGGGATGATTACTAAGTTTATGTGGGACATGTTACCAACACTAAAACATAACCTGAAACTGTAATGTCTATCTAACTTTATAAAAACATTTGTATTTGCCTTTCAGCTGTTAAAAATACATTGTTCTTTAGTCCCTTCCAGAAAACACCATCACACTGTAACATAACATGTCTTTATTTTACATTTAAAATTGAACATCACTGAGCCCAAAGGCAGCGGGCATCATGCAGATAACTATTTTTGAAACAGTTCTGAACCAAGTCCAACTAATATCCAACAAGATCAATAATGAACAAACAAAATATAACCAACAGACTGATGAAAATGCTGGACATTTTCTCAAGATGTGACGTGCGGGACAAGGGGTGAAAATGTTGTGCGGTACAACACAAAGCGGGACGGGTGGGCACCCTACGCACAGTCCTACTTCACAGTCAAATTCTATCTACAGTTTAGCATTACTTTCCCCAAGTGTGGACTTAAAGAGGAGTGCCCGGTAGCATAAAGCAGCTTAAGTGTGATTTTCTCTTAATAAACTTAAGGGTGTTGCAAAAAATAAAAGCAAAACAGTGCCCGCAAAGTGCTGAGGGTGTCATTTGAGAGTATTGATGCTGTTTAGGCAAACTTTTTCAATGTGGTTCATGCCTACTTTTAATGCTACATTCCTCACACTTTCGCTTAAAATCATTTGGGTTGTATTACAATCCTGCAGAACTGTCATTCAGGTCTTTTATGCCCAATTATCATGTCCCAAGTGCCCCGTTTAATTTTCTCTTACTGCCGACACCAAGTTCTCTCTTACAAGATGTGCTCTGCTTTTACAGTGATGTCATGCTCTCGTGTAATGGATCACATCTTCACATCAACACAGTTGCCCTGTCGTCTCACAGCTCTGTGTGCGGATAAAACATTGACATTCTCAATTTGATTAAATGCCTAATTTTCCTCTACGGTATGTTGTTGCCCTCTCTCAGAGCATCGGTTTTGTTTACCCATGCAACAGGCAGCGTTTTTTTAACCGTAATGAGGAAAAGTCCACTTGATGAATCACCTCTCTGGCTGTTTGCCTCCTAGCTCTGCAGGCCACAGCCTAAACGAAAACCATCTGTTGGATTCAGGGGGCCGCCATGTGCACGGGGCGTTGGTGACTATAGCTGCCCCAGAATTTGAGCGTGGAAGGCCAAGAGATCACATGACATGCTCTTTTTGCTGTCTGTAAGAAAAGCTCCGGCAAGGCATAACATGTTTCTGTCTCGAACAATAAGCCAGTCCTCCGGGATTGAGCTCATTTGAAGAATTCATTTTCGACACAAAGTGAAATGAAACGATTTCTTTTGGGGCCATTGTAGCTTTGTGTAGTGTAATGTTAGCTCTGTTTAAACCGAGCAGATGTTAGTTCATTGTGGCTCTAATTTATAGCCTCTGACCCTGTAAAGAACAGGCGGAATTCCAGCTTTCATCCGGTATTGTGGACTTGAACCTGTAAAGCGATGATAGAAAAATGTTGAGATTTAGAAGGCATTTACAGAAGGAACTCATCACTGAGGTTTGTGTTTGCCCGTAGGCATCTTTATAGGTTAAAAAAGGCAGTGTGAGGTTGATGCTTCCTCTTTCTACTCGCGCATCAACCTTTTTTGACAGTTAATAAAGAATTTTCTTTTAACTTTTTAAAATGATGGTCCTCTAATCGTTGGTTCAATTCTAAGGTTAGGTTTTTACAGATTTAACTTTACAGTAAAAAAAAACACACTGATGATGTTAACTGATAAACTGGTTATGTTAATATACCAACCTACTGAAGTAGCCTACTAAAATCGGTTTTGTACCTTTAATAATAATACATGACAACAACCAAAAAACACATCTAAAGCAGCTTTTCCACAAGTTATATATTGTGTGTTAGCGTAGCCTATAAACAAAAACTCTAAACACCATCATGGTAACACGCATTATGTTAAGGGTGTGTTCACACTTGGCAGATTGGTTTAATTAAAACAAACTCCGGTGCGATTGCTCTGTTAGTGCGGTTTATTTGAATTAGTGTGAACGCTGCCATACGCAGCCTGGTGCGCACCAAACAAGCTGGCCGAGACCCCTGAAAAGTTGGGTTGCCAAACAAACTAGTACGGTTTAACTGAAATATGAATGCAACACGGACCAAAGACATCTAAACGAACAAAATACAGGGCGTGATTTTACAAAACGAGACCCTAAAAAAGGCAGAATGCTCTTGCTTAGCTGTTTTTTCTCATCATAGGAGCTACATAGCCCATCACAGTTCGCTTCAGGCATCGGGAACGTCTTCTCCATGCAACAGATCTTTGCGTTTGTTCGTTTTGACAACAAACAAATACGCAAATAAATAAGCTTGTCATAAAAATCAATTTTAAGTTTCATGCATCTAAGAATCAATTTCTTAGAACAGACTAAAAGATTTTAGATTTAAGAAACCATATCATTACCAATAGGTTATAGGTTGTCATAAGCATGAAACCATTGTTTTTGATTCTTTTGTGCTCTAAACATTCTTCACTTGGATGTCCAATGTGAAAATGAACCTTGAAGCAAAAACAGTTGAGAACCACTGGTCTAGAAAATGTAATTTATGTGGAAAATAAAATGTATGTGGGAGTATTTCTACCATTATTCTCTCTCACTTTCTTGCTAACTCACGTCAGAACTTCACTTCAGGACTTTTACGATGGCTTTTCCTCCTGACAGTATTCATAAATGCAGTTGCTCTCGCTCTCTTCCTAGGGACAGCTGTCTCCTTTTCAGCAGAGTCATTCTCTTGTGTGTTGACAGGGTAAATTATGCAGAGGTACAGAGTGAATATTTAATGGTGTAACCTGAGGGCTGGAACAGGCCCACATGGGAACCATTAGCACCTCCACTACTTCAGCCAGGTCTCTTCCGTACTGTACTAGCCTATATGATGACTTGGTAATAGGATCTTAGAGTAGATAACATCCTAGAACTTGGAGCCTCTAAATTGGCAGTATTACACAAAAATGAATTTCCATAAGCTTGGAAGAGCCTGTGAATTCAGATGACAGATTAATTACAGGACACCCAATCCCTCACTCTAATGAAAGATGGATCATTTTTCTAATTCACTTTAAAGTGTCCATTTCCCAGAAGAGCTAAGCAATTACAAACTATCATAAAATATAATATAATAAAGGTCTTCTGATGAGCTTGTAATGTCATATTAGGAGATCGGTTGAAATAGTTTAAAGGGAAAATTCACTAAAAAATGAAAATCTGCTTTCCACATCTGACCTCTTAAAGGACAAGTTTACAGATCGTATCTGATGAAATAGAACGGTTAAGATTAAAATTTGGACACATGCTCCTGTCCCGAGAATTTTAGTTTTATTTAGCGTTTGTGGACCTATTTTGCCAAACGCGTCACACCCAGATTCTTCCGTTGAGAGCTTGAATAATAGACACCAGTTGGTGGCGATAATGCACCTTTGCCGATTGCAAGCAAACCGCTGGCATTTCATTTAATACACAGAAGAAGCAGAAGAAGAAGCGGCGGAGGAATAACGTACCTCACACAGCACATTCAATACAATCAATGGAGTTGGACAAACACTACGATAAAACCTGTTGGAAAGCATCTTTTTCAGCGTTTTTTTTTGGGACCGTATCAGTGAACACCCCTGACCACTCGGTGAGTTTCACGTCTTTGTAAACGAAAGTTTAATGTGTTTTAGGAAGGAATCTGCCAGTGCACATAGACAACCATTGTGGGGGTGGGTGGGGGAAAGCTAAATAAAACTAAAATTCTCGGGACAGGAGCATGTGTCCAAATTTTAATCTTAACCGTTATATTTCATCGGATACGATCTGTAATCAGGGCTTTAAGTGTAAAATACCGAACTTGTCCTTTAAGCGAAGGTGGGATCTTATGATGTCAAAGCTAGCTTGCTATTGCTAGCCTAGTTTCTGAAATTGCCTACCCTACCTTTAATGCATTATCAGGTATTATTAGGTGACATCAGGTAGGCCTAAATATTTTTCATTTACTTTTTGTCTGTAAATGAGCCATGACGAGATCTGATCGGATCACAATTACATGGCTTGTTAAACCTCTCTCTATTTCATTAAATCACATTTGCTGTCATATTGTTAGGGCTCGACACAGCCTATTTATAACCGTCTGTATCTCCGATCAGTCTGCTGTCTGCTATTATTGTAGTTTTCACAACAAAAGAGGGACTACACAAGATGTTGAGATAAAACACGCTTTAAATAATCCGCTGGCAAACCTGCCTCTTTTCCTGGCAGGACATGATGTCATGAGTGTAAAAAGAGTCTGATTACTTGTTGGCACACCCACTCTGAGTGTGTTTCCCTTCTTTGAGTTTCTCTCTCTACTGCAGTACATACTGCACAATACACTTCCTGGATTATATATGCTTTTTAATGTTCATTATGGGGCATTGGACAATAATACTGCTACTTTAGCCCTATTAGGTGGTAGTTGCATAATGATGTTTTGATTAAAATTATGCTATTATTTTAGCATGGAATCTGTGATTTTAATATCCCAATATCACTGTCTTTTCCCTTCCTCCCACCATTCCTGTATTTAGGATTCTGCTGTTTTGTGTTAGTGTTATAGGCTTGTGTGTTATCAGCATTACAGGGATTATTAAAGTGTAACTTCGCAGATTTTCCACTTTCCAAATTGCAGAAGGTTTTTAGATGAACAGCATAGACCAGTGTTCATGAACGTGCTGTAAAAAAGTTATATAACATCATAATTAGTTCATTTTGACAGCAAATTTTATTTATTTTTAGTCAATCTTTTGAACTAAAACGCCATTAGTTTGTCATATTTTAGTCTTCTAAATTGTTTGTCTTACAAATAACTAAATATATAGATTTAGTTGACTAAAACCTAACATTCAGTAAATAAGAAACAAAAATAAGAACAAAAAGCCTACGTACAATAGAACGTTTCTTTGTTTCCTGGAGATTGTCGCTCCACACAGTTTAAAAATGGTCTTGTTTTCCTTGACATCAGATGTGATGCATCCATATGTCTGTTTTTCTCTTTCTCACAGATGTGGACATTTTTAAATGTTTTATATAGCAACAGCAAGTGTGTGCTATTAACCTGCCAGTTAGATCAGTACGTTATCTAAATGCAAAGTCAAGTCTAACCATCCATTCGTCTCGTTCTTATTCGTTGACAAGAAGGTCAGTATATTTTTGTTATAGGTTTTGTCATCAAAAACTAGTCAACCCTTTTGTCTCAGTCTTAGTCCAAGTACAAAAACAGTAACATTATTCTTATATTTGTACTGTAGATTCATTAATGTAATCTAAATGATCAAATTAATCACATGAAAATGAAAACCCAGGCCTTTATACGCACAATCATTTTCTTGTCCTTCGGTTTAATCTGAATTAATCTATTCAGTCATTTAGGCATGCTTTCATACCCTTTGACCTTTGCCTTGTGCTCAAATCATGGTTGTGCCCTGACAGGCCACGAGTAAATCAGACTGAATGAAATCCCCCAGCAGTGAATCATTGGTTTTGACCTCTGAGTTCACATTATAAAACCACAGAACTCAACGGGTCACGGAAATGTTGCCTATGTAGGCACTCGCTCATCCCACAATCTTGTAAAAGCCTGTGTGTCATCCAGGCCAGAACTCACATTGTTATTAGGGTGAAAAATAGCCGCAATATCCCAGCATGTGAACGCTACAAATGTTCATGTGAACCGTAGCCTTCTGAAAGCATCGGCAGGAAGGCAGCGCACCACGAAAAACCTGTGGATTCCTCGCACACCCCCTACAGATGCACAGGTCTGAAGGCCCGTCGGGGTGGCAGGCGGTCCGGCGGTGATGAGTGGTTCATGGCGGCTGTCCAGATTTCACTGCTGTGCTCTGGTCTGTCCATGGCCTCTGCCAATACTACATGCTGGAGAGAAACAGACCCCTGTGTGTGTGATGGAGAGAGGGGATTTCACACACCCCGAGACGAGAGCAACTGATGTGGTTTAATGTGCATGGTGTATTTGTTTGAGCTTTATTACTTTTATTTGACCTCTGACAAATGATTTCATGTATTTATTCTGGCAGAGAAGCTACAGCAACTAGATTTTACGCTTTCAGAAGAAAATGTGAGTGATGATTGCCTGTGCTGAACTTGAAATGTTTGTGCAGTGCTACTGTGTTTTAAATGGTTGTCAGAGCGGTTGCTGGGACATTTTTTTATTTTTTTAATAGGTATCATTCATGTCAGTAGTGCAAATAAAACGATACATATTTTTTAAGCAAATACCTTAAAGTATGAGCAATAATAGTGATGCTTGTTATTTTCACCTTTCACAAACTAAAACATCTGTACTGTGGAAGTAAATTGGAAATTCTTTGCCATTATTGCAGAGGACAGCTGATTTATTATGGCCTAAACAGCAGAAAATAGGTTTCTTCCTTATGATGAAAGCCTTTATTAATTTTGATTGTTTAGTTTTGAAAATATTTGCTAGCTTTTGCAGTCTCATTTGGCATCCATCCATCCATCCATCCATCCATCCATCCATCCATCCATCCATCCATCCATCCATCCATCCATCCATCCATCCATCCATCCATCCATCCATCCATCCATCCATCCATCCATCCATCCATCCATCCATATGATTGATTATGAATGTCTTTGAATAGCTGTATTCTGCATTCGGTTTGCTACCTTAATTCATTCAAAAGGAGTTGTCACCCCAATACGGCTCATGAGCTCCTTGAATCCATTGCACTGAAATCATCCAATCATAATAGGGTTACCTATACTTAAGGTATGTAACAAAAACAACCTGTGGTCAGAGAGAGGGATGTAAATGGTCACGAAAATTAAACTAACATTGGACAAAATAAGGTGTAGTGTATGTCAGATTTCTTGCACTTTAAAAAAGCGATAGTTAATCCAAAATGGGAACTGTTACTTTAAAGAAGCATGTTTAGCAAAAATCACCTCACAGGCATAAAAAAAGAAGGAAACATTGCATTTTTCTTTGATCTAATATTCATGTAATATTCAATTGGAATGTGACACCATTCTGCACTAGTACCGGTAATACTGTCTGAAGGATCTTGCTAACACCAGACTTCCCTAATATTTAGAGCTGAATGTGTGTGTGTGTGTGTGTGTGTGTGTGTGTGTGTGTGTGTGTGTGTGTGTGTGTGTGTGTGTGCCCATGGTTTGGGAGTGACGCAGTATGTCTGTGTCAGCCGCCTCACAGATGGTCTTCTCTATCGCCCAGGCAACCGCGCAACTCAACAACTCCCTCAAGTCTGTGTCATCCCACACCACATGCTCGTCATAGCATTCCAGAACGGGACTGAATCCTCCAGCCGTGCCGGAGCCGCATTGTCGTGAAAGCCAACAGCCTCTATCATGTGTGTGACTGATGAAAGAAAGAAGCCCACTCCCTGGATTAAAACACAGTGAGGCATTGTTGTCTAATAGGAAACCATTTTCTGTGCTTTACTTTGCCCCATGGATGCAAGTTAAGTTAAGAAAGTTGTTTTTTGTTCAAGCCCTAACATGAAATCAAAAATGACCTACATTGTGGTTCAAAAGTTTGGGTTCAGTAAGATCATAAGTGTTAGTATAAGAACTATACATTTTTATTTAAAAAAGTATCTTATGTTCACTAAGGCTGTAAAATTATATTACACTTCAAAATAACTGCAGCCATTAGTCTTCAGTGTCACATGATCCTTCAGAAATCATTGTAATATGTTGATTTGGTGCTCAAAAATCATTCCTTACTATTAAATATCAATTTTGAGAAAACAATTGTGCTGGTTTGTATTTTTGTGGAAACTGGGATACTTTTTTTTGTATTCTTTGAGTAGAAATGGTAAACTGTTACGTTTGATAAATTTAATGCATCCTTGCTGAATAAAAGTTTTAATTTTGTTAAAAAATATTACTGACTCCGGACTTTTGAATGGTAGTATATTCACTTTTTAAATATAGATTTCTGGTCTTATTATGCACAATTAATTTGATGCAGAACTGTATTCTAACTTTATTATAAAAAGTGGGCATTACAAACTAGAAAGAATGGTATTCTAGTTTGTAATGCCCACTTTTTATAATCTAATCAATTACCAATGATACTAACTACTTTTTTTTATTTTTAAATATCCAATTTCACTCACAATTACATATCACATTATGAACATAAAAGGGTTTGCAGATGCCATTTAATGTTGCTACAAGTAAAACACACTTGGTGAGAGTGAGAGAACGCATGGCCCCAAGTAAAAGGTGATGGTGTTTCTTAGTTGATCTTAGTTTCTCATAGAAAGTGGACATATTGTAGACTCTTTAGGTAGCAAAATATGAGAAAGTCCTCTAGCTGTAAGAAGCCTAGAAAGCATGTCAGAGCAGACATGGTTACATTATGGCAGTTGTTATCTCATTTGACTATGTTAACACATTTAGACAAGTCTCTTCTCATTCATCTGATATGGAAAAGTAAACATCAAACCTAAACGTCTACACATACAGTTTTTATTTCTACTGTAGTATTCTGTATAAGTATTCTGGTAGGTCTGGTTTTATTCATATTTCTAGAAAGATTGCAATGTCATCTTAAGTACATTCTTTACACTTTGTTCCCATGTGGACTGACAAAAAGAAGAAGCAAAACCGTGGCCTTATTCCAGGAAGTTGCATAAAGTCAAGCCAGTGTTGAATTGATCTTCATGAGATTTCTTACTTCAAATGTTTTTGATTAAATGTTGTTAGTTCTGCATTCTGAGCTCTTTTGATATCTGCAATACTGAACTGACAAAGACCTACATTTTTCATCTTGGCATGTCTCCTTAATGTTGTTCAATCTTTGATTGTGACTGTTTCCTGGCAAATCCCCAGACTGAATGTTTAATGCACTGCTATTTTAGTGTCTTGTAAGTGCTCATTATTTTTCAGCTTGGGTAGAATAAAGTGGGTACAGTTTACATGTGCCTGACGCGCTGTCAATGAAGTGAATTATTTTAAGAACAGCCATTTCTTCCCTATCATTTTCTCTCTCTTTCCCTCCACTTCAGTGCGTACCTCAGGATTTGTTTTTGAGGCACGCAACTCGGTTTGGTGACGAGACGGTAGCGTGCTATTTCTAGCCTCTTACCTAACATGACTGCAGTTCTGACCACAGGGACAGATGTGAAGGGCTGAATTATTGATGACTTGAGTATACTGCATTCATTAAAGTGCTTTATTTTAGTGCATGCAGTCTCAGTCATCCCCACATGCCATGAGAGAGCTGACGATTTAGAGTTTTCTTATTTCCTGTTTTAATTTAGTCACTATTGCAGGAATTCCCTAGTAGGGCTGTCACATTTGAGAAAAATCAAATTCGAACGAATATCAAATACCAAGCTATGTATTCGAATATATTCGAATATCTACCGCCCCCCGAAAAAAAAAAAAAAAAAAAAAACTTACGGAGATTCAATCACAACTTAAATAACAGTCATGAACAGGACTTCGAAAATTACACTTATACAGTAGGACTCGATATCCTTGCAAATAAACCTGGCCTTTCACGTGCATCTGGTAATTGTTGCCGACCGGTTGTGCAGGAAAGTATGCAGTTATACAATGTTGGACGCCTGGCGATACTCTGACCGTCTGCTGTGTTTCTGGGGCTGTTTACACCTGGCCACTTCAAGCGTTTTCTCAGATCGGATAGCTATCTTTTTTTTATCAAAACGATTCCATTTACACCTGGTCACATAGGCCTAAATGTGTTTTTGCAAAACGGATATAAATCCGATCTTCAATTCCCGCGCTATATATGGATTTATGTCACCGAAAGCAACAGATATGAGCTGCATTTTATTGATTGATCATCAGCTAACATTTCAAAATCAAAGACTGCAATAAGAGAGAGCGGCAGCCCTGGTAAGATAATTTAGTTTCTTTACTTTTAATGAAGATTATTATTATTGTGTGTTAAAGCGTCTGCGACTTACTTTCACTTTGATTTGCGATAGTTTGCACGTTGGCTTGACGCTTGATGAATAGATCATCTGCGGTGATGCGTGTTGCAGCACGCCGTCATATCTGACTACATACAGCCTGTAACACGCTTTCAAAATAACATGCTTTTTTAAAATAAAAAACAAACGATCTAAACATAGACTGTAAAAAAATGCGCTAGACATGGCACTTTAAAAACCGGATAGTTTATTTGTAGTTCGATTACGGATATTTCACGTCATGTTCGAATGCATATTCGAATATCGAATAAAAAGTGACAGCCCTATTCCCTAGTGATGTGAACACCCAGCAAAAACAAGGACGTAAATGCTTCCAAATTTTGTAATTTGGAAGCATTATTGCTCAAAAGAAACCCAGAACATTGATGAAACCAAAGGGTTCGCTAATTACAGTATGTCACACTAAAGATGGGCAAATTGATGATGACATCAATCATAGAAGTTGTCTTTACCACACTACAAATTTTCAAAATTGATTATGTTGGTTATCTAAATCTTAAAGTGTCTGGTATATTTGGTGGGTATCATAAATTCATCCCCTTTAAAGTAGCAGTGCTAAACAATATTAAAGGTAAACTATGCAACTTTTTTTTTGTTGTTCAAAATGATCAATTTAAATACATCAATCATTCCTTCCAAAATGTATTTTCGTCTTACCCTCATTCACTATGCTAAGGCTATTATAAGAGCTTGTGTTTTAGACCTGATGATGGTTTTCACAGGAAATGTATTTTTATTTGTCGCTCGCCCGTGTGTGTCTGTTCATATCCGTAAGTAAAGATAAGTTGCTTAGTCTAAACCTTAATGCATTTGTGGTGTGGGAGTTGCATAGGATAGTTGTCACAACGAGAAAGGTTGATAAGGAGCACGCTAAATTTCGTTTGTTTCGTTTCGCCAATTCCCGTTAAAAAACAAAACAAAAAGAACAGAACAGAGGAGAGTCTGGTGGAAAAAAGAGAATGTGACAGAGCTTGAAACAAAACAAAAAGCAACATTTGCTTGGCTTTTCGGCGATGGACAGTACTGAAGGATTTGAAATGTTGTAAATGCGACGCAGAGATGCCATTTTTATTACTCAATAGTTAGGTAAGTTATATTATTGAACTAATAAGTTGCCATATGTAGCTCTCTAACAGAGTATTTAAAAGCATCATCTATTGTGAAGGGACATTTCATTATGGGTATAGCTACAGTAACATCTTAACCTAGTCACCTTAAGATCCTTTCTATCTAAACTGTTTATATCTCTTAAGCCTAGTAGTGAATGTTTTATGAGCAGTATCCATCCATATTCCATATTAACCATGTTCATCCTCACAGTGACACAGAGCCGAAGGACAACTAAAAAACAATGTTCTTCCCCAAAATGCATGCAATTTAGGTTTTTCAGAGGGCCAAAAGTGACATAAGTGTACCTTTTAAAGATAAGAAAATAGGTAATTGAATAGTCAACTGTTGGATAACTAGATGACCATTTGACCATCCTGACCCATACTGACATATTTAATGTCCAAAGACAGTTTAATGAATTCATACTTTTTGAGTTTATCGTCATGTTGCGAAAAATACACTGGTTATAAAAAGAAACGTGTTTTTTTTTTTTTTTTTTTGGTCAGCAGCGTTGGATGGAGATGATGCTGGTGATAAGACATCAGCACAAACACACGTCAGATGGTGATTCAACAGCCTGTTCAGAAATAGCTACGCCACATATTGCTCCTCCTAAAGGTCTCCTCTTCCTCAGTACCCATTTTCTGTCAGTCTGTCAGCACTCAAATTAGATCCACCATCCCATAAAGCTATCATCTGTGGAAATGCCAGATGTCATGCTAGGTCATGTAAGCTTTTGATGCCTCGCCAGTGTTTTAAAGAGAGAGAGATAGATGGACCGACATAAAAGTCAGACATGTTTATCTCTTTCTACTTAATGCGTGTAATGCTGTCGGGATTTGACGTGTTTACGAATGCTTTGCACCACTCATATGCGCATACTTCTTTGTCCTTAAAGGCATAATTTCGTCATTGTATAATCATCCACATGTAAGCTGTTATTTTTGTGCGTAGTGTTTGTTATGGATGAGCAAGATGGAGGGTGAGGTTAGTGGATGGAAAAAGATCAGGAAGTAAATGGCATACGGCTGTTGCTAAGGCTGAGACATCGGGGGTTGGCGTGTGGGGCGGCATAATCCATCCTCTCCGTTGAAATACTTGTGTGACATACATCCTGCAGTGGTGTTAGCCAAACAGCTGTGTTTGTCTGTGTGCATCTGATTATCACTGCCACCCCATGAGCCAGACAGATCTGCAGATGGGGAACTCTATCCATGAGGAACATAATCCGGATTCAGGCATTCATAGCGAGGAAAGAAGGTCAGAAGGTTTGGCCTTGAGGATCAGCCTGAGCGTGGTTCGTGACCGATCCCGGACTGCGCCAGCCAGATGCAACTCACGGCTGGATGAATTAAAGGAATAGTTCGCTTCAAAATGAAAATTCTCTCATTTACTCACCCTCAAGTTGTTTCAACCCTTCTGCTGAACACAAAGAAAGATATTTTGAAGAATGTCGGTAACCAAACATTTGATGGACTCCATTGACTTTCATAGTAGGAAAAAAAAATACAATGGAAGTCAATGGGGTTCATCAACTGTTTGGTTACCGACATTCTTCAGAATCTTCTTTTGTGTTCAGCAGAAGAAAGAAATTCATACAGGTTTGAAACAACTTGAGGGTGAGTAAATGATGACAGAATTTTCATTTTGAAGTGAACTTTAAAGCCATTGCCTGATAGAAACAAGCAAACATTTTTTTATTTGATTATATCCAAGCAGACTCATTTGAGGTGTTGCTTTCATCTTGAAGCATTGGTGAACTGAGTTTTACAATGGCAAGAACCACTCGCATATCTTTCAGAAAGTCAGTAAAAATCAACTAACTAACTGAAAGGATCATGTCTTGCACTTTAAGTGTTTTGAGGTTTATCTCTGCAACCTCGGATGTCCTATTTAATGGCTAATGGAGAGCTGAGATTGTGAAGTCAAAAGCATCTTCATCATCCCCAATTCAAAAGAGGAACATGTAAACACTTCTGATGAAGACAGCAGGGAAATCAAGAAGACTGACATTTCATTTTGACACCTGCTGAGTGCAGCTCATCTGCTGTTTCTTGTTGCCAGTTTTGTTTTACATTTTATCACTGAACAAATTGCTGCTACTGAACTTAACATTGTGTTTCACAGTAAGGTTGATAAGAAGGGGTTTAACTAAAATGATCAAGCTGGCAAATTGTAGCTGTCAATTAGCCAAAAACTTTAATAGAAAACAAGACATATTACCTGCAGCAGAGACTTCCCACTTTTTTTTTATTATTATTTGAATAATAATAATAACAAAAACAATAATAATGTCCATTAGCCTATACATGTTGCTAATCTTCATTTTGGACCGTAACTCTGCATATAAGAATATAACTCTGCCTATATACTGCACATAAAAACCAATAAACAATTAATAAAAACTCTTTCAAAAAATTTGGCACATTAATTTCCACAATTTCATGTCCTCCAGAATATTTTGTTGTATGAATATCTGAACATGCAATATATCAAAAGAACGAAAAGAGCCTCTGCTTAAGAAAAAAAGAAAAGAAAAAGCAATTCTAGTTTCCATGAATTCACCTAAATGTGGGTATGTTTCATAAAAAAAGCTATATTTTTAACAAAATGCTAGGAACAGTGAAAACACGGAAATCCAGAATATTCTGTCATTGGCGGTGAAAGTAAATGATTTTAATAGTATTGATTTGTCCCTCCCAGTCTTTTCAGTGTTGTTAGATGGCTTGTTAGCATTAAGTTTAACTCGTCTGCAGGCTTGCTAATGCTTGGGGCGTAAACAGTGTCCGCTAGCATTAGCGTGGCTCTCGGTATGAAGGAGGAGGAGGTTCAGCCCGAGGTCCTTCTGTGTCAGCCTCGTGCTGGATTTAGCATCTGGGTGGAGACGCTAGTGGTGACTGTTGTCTTTCGCCTTGAGGCTTCACCACAGAATCCAGAAGCGCCAACTTCCTCTTTAAGCAAGCACAGCACAGCCTAGTTTAGCAAGCTCCCATGGAGGATCATTCATGTGGCCCCTAGAGACTTAGCACACTTGCTGTTGTAGCGTTCTAAACACAGAAGCCAGTTGATCTTATATGTTTATGAATCTTTTATATCCTTAATGTGTCAGAGAATTTGGTTTATTTCTCAATGGTTACATCCTATTATGTTAATTTTGAGGAAATGTAGGTCACGCTGGTCAAAAGAGTACAGTTCT
Organism: Phoxinus phoxinus; assembly: GCF_949152265.1. NCBI lineage: Eukaryota > Metazoa > Chordata > Actinopteri > Cypriniformes > Leuciscidae > Phoxinus > Phoxinus phoxinus. The sequence continues at coordinate 15,953,010 of NC_136899.1, read as the reverse complement.
ATTTTGCACTCTACATTTAGTGGTTTAACAATGTAGCCGAAACCGCAGGTTTTGAGAAACAATTTTTAATGGCCTTATTCTGAAGTTCTGAAGTTGCAGGTTGCTTGTCATGCTTGTTTCTCGTGAAGCAGTGAGATTTTTATTTTATTAGGGGCCAAGCACTGAAGGTGCGGGCACCTATTGTATCTGTTCCCGTACCAAAAATAATTCTTCTTCTTCTTCCGCTCTGGGAGTCTATGGCAGCCCATAGAACCGATCGCGGGAAAGTTGTAATGGTTTGACATTCGGATAGAGGACAGTCCCAACATTAAATACACCAATTTTGGTGTGTCTAAGTCATTCCCTCTAGCGCCACCAACTGTCCAAAGTTTCACTCATGTTTATTCTAATAACTTTTGAACCACAAGGGCTAGAAACAAAATTCTTTTTTCCTCTGATTCCTGACCTCGTGACGATTCGATTGCACCCAATGACGTCATTTTGCGCCATGAAAAGTTTTCCGCCATTTAGAATTTTCCGAAAAAGCTACTTTTTCGAACTCCTCCTAGGCCGTTGCTCCAATTTCCATGAAAATTGAATCAGATCATCTACAGACCATGCCGACAAAAAGTTATGGAATTCAAGTTGATTCGCTTAGCAATTTTCGAAAAAACCCACAAACAAATTTTACGTAGCGCTTGCGAAAACAGACGTAAGGCTGTATCTCCGCAACGCTTTGTTGGATTCAGACCAAATTTGCCACATGTCATCACAAGCATGACTTGAGGCTACATGCTGCGTTTCGGCGCAGCGCCACCTACTGGTCCGGAGATATGAAAAATGGCTATTTTTGCTTATAACTTCTGAACAGTTTGCCCAAAAATCATCAAATTGGTCTCGTTAGATTCAGGCCAACATGCTGAGTCGACTGATATCCAATTTTACCATGTCGGCCATTTTGGCTGTCGGCCATTTTGAATTTTGTGCTAAAATGCTGTATTTTAAGAACGCATGAATGGATTGTTACGAAACATGGTATGGGTCATCAGCACGATGCCCTGAAGGAGCGTGAGAAGTTTCGAAACAGCGCCACCTTGTGGTCAAAAGTTATAACAACATTTCCAAAAAGGCTAATAACCTTTGAATACATCTGCCTATTGAAATGCCACTGGTCTCAATAGATTCGCTGGGTCACGCTGAGAACATAGATACCAAGTTTGCCATATTTGGCCGAACTTCCTGTCCGCCATCTTGATTTTCAGTCAAAACCTACTTTGTCGAACTCCTCCTAGACCGTTTGTCCGATTTTCACCAAAATCGAATCGTATCATCTCCACACTGTACCGACAAAAAGTTATGGAATTCGTGTTGATTCGTCAAACCGTTCTCAAATACCGCGCAAACAAATTTTACGTTGTGCTACAGCTACAGATTTAGTGCAAAAGTACTACATCGCCCATAACTCCTAGAGTCCGTTTGTCCTAGACTCAAGTGTCTCACACCACTGTGATCCCTGGCTCAAGGCGGACAAAATGGCTATCTCCAATTTCGATTTAGGCCAGAAAAATGTTCTGCTATGTCGAATTTTGTCCGAAACCTACTTTTGCAAACTAGTCCTAGGTTTTTCACCAGATCGGAACCAAACCAGTCTAGGACATTTCTCTGGACTCTCTAGATCAATAAATATCGAAAAAAAAGTTGAACTTTTGCATTTGGGTGGCTGTAACAGGGTCATTTAGAAAAGGGGCGTGGCAAAATACACTAAAAAGCCTATAAATCCCATATGAAAATTCAGAACTTCACCAAAATTGATGAGCATATGTGTCAGAACATGGTGAGGAAGCATGCAGAGTTTCATGGAGATCGGACCATAGGTGGCGCTGTAACTGGCAAAAAGCCTTCAATCTTATTAGGGGTTCAAGCATGAAATGCTGAAACCCTATTGTAATTAAGGATTCGTAAAACGCATCGTGCAGGCCAAACCGTAAGGCCTAGAGACGTGAAACCTGGCCAGATGGTAGGCCTCAATTTGGGGACAACCTATCAGAGTATGACCCCGAATGGCCCATAGGTGGCGCTACAGCAACCAAAAGTTCAAAATTGATCATAGCTCTTAGACCGTTTGTCCCAGGATCAAGTGCCCCAAATCGTTGGAATCCTTGGCTCAAGGCGGACAAAATGGCCATCTCCGATTTCGATTTAGGCCAGAAAAAATTTCTGCTATGTCGAATTTTGTCCAAAACCTACTTTTGCGAACTAGTCCCTGGTTTTTCGCCCGACCGGAGCCAAACCAGTCTAGGACATTTCTCTGGACTCTCTCGATCAATAGTTTTTGAAAAAAAGTAGAATTTTTGCATTTGGTTGGCTATAACAGGGTCATTTGGAAAATGGGCGGGGCAAAATACAGTCAAAAGCCTATAAATCCTAAACAAAAACTCAGAACATCACGAAAATCGCTGAGCATATGTGTCATGACATGGTGAACAAGCGTGCCGAGTTTCATGCAGATCGGACCATAGGTGGCGCTATAAATGGCAAAAAGGTTCCCTTATTATTAGGGGCCAAGCACTGAAGGTGCGGGCACCTATTGTATCTGTTCCCGTACCAAAAATAATTCTTCTTCTTCTTCCGCTCTGGGAGTCTATGGCAGCCCATAGAACCGATCGCGGGAAAGTTGTAATGGTTTGACATTCGGATAGAGGACAGTCCCAACATTAAATACACCAATTTTGGTGTGTCTAAGTCATTCCCTCTAGCGCCACCAACTGTCCAAAGTTTCACTCATGTTTATTCTAATAACTTTTGAACCACAAGGGCTAGAAACAAAATTCTTTTTTCCTCTGATTCCTGACCTCGTGACGATTCGATTGCACCCAATGACGTCATTTTGCGCCATGAAAAGTTTTCCGCCATTTTGAATTTTCCGAAAAAGCTACTTTTTCGAACTCCTCCTAGGCCGTTGCTCCAATTTCCATGAAAATTGAATCAGATCATCTACAGACCATGCCGACAAAAAGTTATGGAATTCAAGTTGATTCGCTTAGCAATTTTCGAAAAAACCCACAAACAAATTTTACGTAGCGCTTGCGAAAACAGACGTAAGGCTGTATCTCCGCAACGCTTAATCGTATTCAAACCAAACTTCCTACATGTCATCACAAGCGTGACCTGAGGCTACATGCTCCGTTTCGGCGCAGCGCCACCTACTGGTCCGGAGATATGAAAAAAGGCTATTTTTGCTTATAACTTCTGAACGGTTTGTCCAAAAATCATAAAAGTGGTCTCGATAGATTCAGGGCGTCATTTTGAGTTGACTGATATCCAATTTGTCCATATCGGCCATTTTGGCTGTCGGCCATTTTGAATTATGTGCTAAAATGCTGTATTTTATGAATGCATGAACGTATCGTTACGAAACTCAGTATGGGTCATCAGTACAACGCCCTAAAGGTACTCAAAAGATTATGAGACAGCGCCACCTTTTGGTCAAAAGTTATAATGAAATTTCCAAAAATGCTAATAACTTTTGAATAAATTTGCCTATAGTAATGACACTGATCTCAATAGATTCCTTGGGTTATGCTGAAAACATAGATACCAATTTTGGTGTAGTCAGTCAAACTTCCTGTCCGCCATCTTTATTTTCTTTTAAAACCTACTTTTTCGAACTCCTCCTAGACCGAACGTCCGATTTTCACCAAAATCGGATCGTGTCATCTCCAGACGGTGCCGAGTAAAAGTTATGGATTTCGTGTCGATAGACGAAACCGTTTTTGTATACCGCAGTGGCAAAATTGAGGCATGATGCCAAAATGACTATTCAGGCTTTATATATGCAATGCCTCGACATATTGACACCAAACTTTGTATGTGTCATTGTCACTTCACTCTGACCACATCACATCAGTTTCGTAACTGCGCCACCTATTGGTCGAAGGTGATAATCATATTTTTAGTTATTGTATGTGATTTTTCAACCATTTTGCCAAAATTCATCTTTAAATGTCTTCAATTGATCCTTGCTGCAGTTGGTCTCACACTCCCAGCCACTTTGGCATGTCTTGTCGTCTTGCTTGCGCTTGGCCCCGTAATGGCTGCTTGCAGCTATATTTTTTTATTGTTATTTACAGTAATCTTCACAGTGAAAGGAATGTATTTGTTGGTAACTTTTTATTTGTATTTATGTACTTTTTAATGTATTTGTATATTAAATCTTATATTAAAATGTATGAGTTTATTTATTCAAATTAAAAAAAATTATAAATTAAATATTCATTCATTTTAAATTATTATATATAAAAAAATTATATATATATATATATATATATATATATATATATATATATATATATATATATATATATATATTATTACATTGCTATTTTAATTGTATTTAAACATTTATTATTAAATATTATTATTTGCGGACATTTTTTGACTGAACAGATCTTGAGGAGTAAGCCAGAAGTCATGTTTTAAAAAACATGTCCCTTTTAAGAGCAAATGTGTGTTCATTGATAAAAAATTTGTTAAACATTTTACACAACCTTTGCTTATGTAATATGTGAACACATTTCTGCCGTACAATATTAATTTATCCATTTCCTCTGCATTTCGCATACGTGCCTAAACTAATAGAGCGTGTAGAATGAAGCTTTCTGTGTGATTTGGTGTTTAATCAGACTCGTTCCTCCCTTGGCTGTTCCAATCGGATGTTCTCTGATATATAGCTTTTGCAGTTTCAGTCACGGAAGCCAAGCAAACCGATATTCCAGCTAGAGATGTAAGCCACAACATGGTTGTTGTTGAAAGTCTGTTTTTGTGGTGTTGCAGAATTTTAATATTTTCAAATCTTCCTCTTTGTCATGCCGTTATAGCCAGGGGGTTGTTGCTAACATGCAAATAGTTCCTATGGCCAACTCAAAGGAGCATTGTTAAATAGTATATTCCTTTTTGCTGCAGTATATATATATTTTTTTATCAATTATCATGAAATTCCAATGGTAAAGGGAATTTTGTAATTTATTTTGACAACTGTAGTTGCAAGTACAATTTCTCCAGTAGTTTCTATGCAGCATTCTTCAGGCATTGGAATCAAATTTAGAGATATCTAAAATACAAACCAGTTTAGCCAGTGAAAAATCTGCTGGTCACCTCCCATCCATCTGAAACCATCAAAGTTCACACACTCAATAATTTCACCTCTATCTTTAGAGTGGATGTGGTTAGTAGTCTCGCAGTACCAGCATGCCAAATCTCCTTGGATACAAGTTCTCACTCTTGTCTTATATTTTCCTAATGCATCCAAAAATGCTATTATAAAATGGATAGAATGGATTTGTGGTCCTGGATGCTGATTGGTCAATACATTCATGCTATACTAACAGCCGTGATGAGATATGTGTACTCCTCTGGTCTATGACAGTAAAGGCAATAGATGAAAAAGAGTTTTAACTATTTAAAGAGTGATGCATGGATGAATGCTCATTGTGTGTTGCATTAGACATAAAGTGGTTTTACTGAGAGATCAAATATTTCCATTATGCATGTCCGTGGCACAAAGAGGATGTTAGTGTCATGCCTGCTGCCTTTTAAAGGTGCTTCGTTTCTTCCTCCCGTGTTTTGCGCTTACACATACACACAGATGCATCAGGCCTGAAACTCTGAGGATGGAATGCAAGTGATTTTTCATAAAATCTCTGTTGTATACGCCCATAACGCACACAGCTCAGAGGATTCGGCAGTAACTTTGATGTTTTTCTTGTGTTCTTTTGAAATGGATGTTCGTTTGCCAAAGTAGTGGAAAAATAAACGATAATTCATAGTGTCGTATATCTTGGATGCTAAATGCATCGTTTGCTTTCTTTGTCACATTCCTACATTTTTCTGTCAGGGGAGGTTTGCTTCCACTGTTGGATGAGATGTTAAATATGTATAGGGATATTTTTTCTGGGTGGAGTGGTGCAAACCAGAGTAGGGACCTGGGATTTCCACGATTTGGAATACATGGACCGAGAATCCAGTCATAAAAATATACTTTTCTGTACAATGCGGACTATTCTATATTAATGTCCAATATTAAACCAACAAATAAAAATACTAATATTGAAATCTGCATGTAACTGTGTGAATGAGCGGCGCAGTTTAATCTATACTTATACTAAAGCACACATGATGTGACGCTTTTGGTGTTTTTAGCATCTGCCGTTTCACTATATGATGAAATAAATGAACATATGCATTTCATTTTTAGAGCTGCTCTAAAGCCTGGAACACACCAAGCCGACGCCGACGAACTAGGGCTGATGAAAGCCGACTGTGTTGTCGCCTCGCGTTGTGGTAAAAAGCTGCACTTGAACACACTTGTGTCAGCTTGAATGCGCGTTCAGCGCATGCGTGTAAATGAGACAACTGTCTATTTCTGCAGATATATTTGTATATATTCATCATTCAAAAAGGGAAACCGATGCTGCAGGCTGCAGATACAAACTGTAAACATAGCAGTGCGTGCTTACCGTTTTGAATATGCTAAACACTTTCTTTATTCCACTCTGCTCATGATGATATTGAAATATTCACTAAGGAACACTCAGGTTAGATGACATAATGATAGAACAGCCTATGTACCGTTTTGACTTATTTGCACTCGTGCACTGACTCGTTCAGTAAGCTGAACAGCCAATCAGAGTTCCCTCTTTCACCGACGGCCCGACGCCGATTCAACATGTCAAATCGGCCGAAATAAACCCGACGAGGACCAATTTCAGCCGACAGGCGGAACACACTGAGAAAACTTAGTCGGCCGACGCACAAAAACTGCCCGACGGCCGACCGTCGGCTTGGTGTGTTCCAGGCTTTAGAGTCACTTCACAATCATTTCACCATTTCATCTGATAAAACTATTGTCAAATTCACACAGAAACCAAAAGCTTCATTACAACCCGCCAAAGTTCAGTTTAACTTGAAGAAATTTACAAATATATTACTTTTGTAGCAGTACTAGAATGTTGGCCTACATCTCAACTTAATAATAAAACAATTTATTAAAACATTTTATAAGGAATATCACAATATCACACAATTATGACTTCAAAGGGCCCTACCATTGTCTCTATTCAGGAAAGTCTGTACAGGGCAAAAGTCCTTAGTAGATTTTAATCCAATTTTAAACCCATTTTTATGCAGCAATATTGAGAATTTTAGACTTAGCTCACTTTTAATTGTATGAGTTCAATTTGAATTAGGAATGCTGATATTAAACCAGTATTAAACTTTACAAATATAGAGTAAAATTAAAATGTATATGTAATTATAAAGAGGAAAACAATGTAATAATGTTTAAAAAAAATACTATAAAAAAACAATATTAAAATTCTTGCTGTTATTGAGAAATATCAAAGTTTATAAGCCTTAAGTGTTTATATTTTTTCGTTTACCTGTGTGATCAATGACTTTTCATGTTCATATCTTATCTGCTTAGGACAAACAAGAAGGGACTTGTGAACAACTATCACAAAACATAAAAACAATCATTGATCATCCAGGTAACAATGCACAGTATTAAGATTCAAGGGAGTAAACTTTTGAACTGGTTAAATTGTGTAAAATTGTGGACTACCGGACCGGTATATGGAAACATCTATCATATGAAAGCTTATTCAGGAATCAGGACAGTACTAAATAAAAATAACATGCAGTTATTATGATCCCTCTTATTTTGTTAGAATTATTAACATCTTGCTCATTCTGCAAGAGGTAAACTTACAGGCAGAGCTGCAGGTCGGGTTGGGGTGTGTGTGTGTGTGTGTGTGTGTGTCCGTGTGTGTCTGTGTGACAGTATGTTGTCAGACTTGGGTTGGGTTTGTGCACTTATTTTGAGTTTGGGAAGGAAATGCCTGCTCTGTGTTGACGGGATAAGAATGTTAGCAGGAAACATGTGGCAGCTTTTCACCAATGAACTTTGACATCAGTGAATTTGACCTCTTTACAGTTTAAACTTTGTGGTCAACTAAACATTCAGTGGTCAAGAAATGTCATCTGACTTTGTTTTGTCGGTTTCATTGTTATCTCTAGAAAGTAGAACCATATTGAAATGTCACTAAATAATTTTTCAAAGTAGCAGTACTATACAGTATATAATACCATTAATTGGAAGAGTAGCCTTACAGTATAGTTTGGAATGGATATTACTAATTGGTCGTTGAACTCTGAACAACAATATATTTTTTACCATTGCAATTTAAATAAAAAACAATATCAAGTTACTTTCAGTGATGCAATAATTTCATAGATTTACATGCATTTAAGGTAAAAAAATACGTATTTTTTTTCATAATATACACACTGCAGCGTCTAAAACGGTTTGAATCCTCTAAACCTCCTTTTCGAGAGATTACTCTGCTCTGATTGGTCAGATGGCCCAGTCTGCTGTGTCTGGTCTATAGCTTAGATTCATAAAGCAGTGGCTTTGTGATAGAGTGGCTTCTAGATAGAAGTGTTTCTATTTCTGAGTGTAAACTGTGACAGAAAGAAGTAGCGCAAGTGTGCACCGCTAACGTTAGCATTAGCAAACCCAGCTCACTAGTTTCCACCAATTCCACTATAAAAAATGCACTAAGATACCTGAAAATACCCTTTCCAACCTATTACCAAATCTGATTTTCACCTCCGGAGGAGGCTTCCTCAGCACGTTCATACACAGTGATATGAACAGTAACGATTGCATCGTTTTTATTGTCTCAATTCAAGCACAAGGCCGCTTTCTCTGGAAGTGGATGCAACGTGGATTTGTCGTCTTTACATGTCAAGTCAGCAACATAAATGAAGACCATCGGCTGGCATTATTCAAAGTTCTTACAAGCTGATGTAGGTTCGTGCAGAAAGTTGACGACTCGTTTCTTCCGGATCGGTTCTTTCTTTTTTGGAGAACTCTATTTATCGTGCATGCTTTGCAGACCTTTTACATTCACTAGCAGCTATATAACACACTGCATGAAAAGCAATATCCCAAAAAAAAAAAACAATTATGGATTTCTTGGATTACAAGAAATATGGATAAATGCAGCCCTGTTTTTGAGGTTTATGCTAGCTTTAGCTGGCAATGCCATTTCAATGAGAATAAAAGCACAGAGTTTGTTGGAGGTACATCATGTGCTGTTTGAAATCGCATCCTATACCCCTTCTCCCTATTCCCTATAACTCCACTAATATAGTATTGAAGGAGTGAATAAAAAACGAGTGAGCAAATTCGGACACTGAGTGCACCGGAAGGGCTGCTGGTTTTGCATAGTTTGTGCTTGCTGTTTAATAATCATTTGAAACTAAGCAAACTGGCAACTCCAATAGTCAAGTCACCTTTATTTATATAGCGCTTTTTACAATACAGATTGTTTCAAAGCAGCTTTACAGAGATAATGTAACAAAGTTTCCAGAAGAAAATAGCATTATAGTCCAGCTTAAGTTCAGTGATGTTTCATTTTTGTTGTAAAAAAGTTACTAATTTAGTTAATTTACACACACACATATACTTGCTATAAATATATATTTGCTGAACTGAGCTGGACATCACGGTTTTCTCCAGATAATATTGTTGAATAATAAACTAAATGTCCCCAACTAAGCAACCTAAAAGCCAATGGTGACATTGGCAAAGGAACCAAAACTCCATCAGGCGACAGAATGGAGAAAAAACCTTGGGAGAAACCAGGCTCAGTTGGGGGTCCAGTTCTCCTATGGCCAAAATAGTAATGAAAAGATTTATCTTGAACTCTGTCATGGAAACTTGCCTGTACACCTTAATTAAACAATTGAATAATCAATTAAAAAAGGTATAAATTCCTGTATGGTATTATGCTGTACCCATATTGAACCAGCGGTTTGGAAAATGGACGGATGATTCAGCTGCGGGTGCCATCTTCTGGCGAGACCCGGGAATTCACTGCATAATTCATATATAGCCGAATAATTCATGCGTTATTGTATTGAATTGTGGAATTGAATGAGCGCTCTCAACAACATCCACTATGGTTTCGGACACCACTATAAATGGCTATCCCGGGTATCCCCTCAAATGTTTCCCTATTCAAGGGTATAGAGGGCGATTACAGACGTAGCCATTGTTTTCCCAGTGTAGACGAACACTTCTTTTCTAATTGGAAAGTTCCATGTAAAAATGTTCGGAGGAAACTTGCACCTGCTTATTCACACAGGGATGATTCATTTGACTTTTCCAAACACTTGATTTGTTCGGTGTTCGATGATTAAGGGATTTAGAAGTTGAAGGCATGGCAGTGTCATTTCTTTAGATGTGCAAACAAATGACCGTTAACTTCTGATTGAATGTGATTATGTAGATTTTGTGGTCCTATCTACAGTAAAATGGCATTGGTCCAAAACAGTGGAGTTTTGGTGGATGAATTTGTTAGAAAGTATTCATATCAATAACCTCATTCACAAAAGTGCACACACACCAAAGTGTCTCTTCCTGTCATCTACTACTGTGTTGCTAGGGAAACTCTTCTGCACTCCTTCTGCAAAACCATGAAACTAGCAGGTCAGATTTCATTGAGAGGTGAAGATCTGAACAGGCTTTGTGCAGTCATGTGTTGTGTGCTTTTTGTCTCTCAGAGGCATGACATCAGGATATTTTTAATTGCTGCCTCTGTGAGATGGGAATGCTGTATACTGTACGCTCTGAAAACAAACATCTGTCACTTATTTAATTGCCCAATTTCCAGTCGGGATCATAATCGGATAAATGTTAGCTTCAATCAAGCTGTTGTTGAGTAAATGACATGTCCTTGCTCAGGTTAAACCAGATTATCATTGGGTTGAAATATAGATTTATTTTCGATTCATCTTCATTTAGGGTGATCCTGATATCAATTCTTGAAAATAAATTCTGATGGATCATTTACTAAATCTGTCAGAGCAGTTACTTTCAGTGATGGAATATTTTGATAAAATACATTTAATAGACAAATGTTTTGATTTTTACAAACCTACTATTCAAAAGTTTAGGGTTGGCTAGATTTTTTTTTCTCATGTTTTTGAAAAATGTCAGATATGCTCACCAAGGCTTAATTTATTTGATCACAAATATGTGAAACATGTTTTGCAATTTAAAAATAACCTTATATTTCAAACATAATGCTGATTTGGTACCCAATAAACACTTATTATTATTATCAATGTTGAAAACAGTTGTGCTGCTTAATTTTTTTTTTTTGGATACTGTGATGCACATGATGATATAATATTAGGGGTGTAACGGTATGCAAAAATCACGGTTCGGTACGTAGCTCGGTTTTAAAGTCACGGTTCGGTTCATTTTCGGTACAGTAAGGGAAAGAAATGCAAAACATTAAACTGCTGGTTGTTTACTATAAACTTTTTTAACAATTTGTTTACACTTTTTTTAAACACACTTTTTAATAAAATATTACGTTAGGCTAATAAATAAAAAAGATATAAAATAAAAAAAGAATAAGAAATAAAATACTGCTGCAAAGTTCTCCACTAAATAAAATACTCTCAAACCAATATTGGCCGTGACGCTAGCTAGCGAGAGGCTGGGCTAAAGCGAGCGTGCCGTGTATGTGGTGATCTTTATTTATGCAATATATCCGAGCCCGACCCGAGAGTTAAAGTCCAATTTTTTTTCCTCATACTAATGACACATGTACGTTTGTTTGTGTGGAAAGCCCGCTTTTAACAGAAAGGCATTTGGAAATGTCCACAGATGAGCGCATCAGCGCTCTTAACACAGGCGCGCTTGCACGTGTTTCGTTGTCAAAGCAACATAAACAAATTTCCGCACAGATGTTATGGTAATATGTATTTGAATCACAAAAACGATTAATCAGATTTAATCAGTGCAACGCGGAGACTTCCGACACTTAATATGTTCGTGTGGAAACTCGGAATTGACGTATGTTCCGCACACAAAACTTGCCTAATTTACGTGAAAGATTGCATTCGGTGCACACGTGCACCGTACCGAAAGTCCTGGACCGAAACGGTCCGGTACGAATACATGTACCGTTACACCCCTATATAATATAATTTCTTAATAAAAAAAAGAAAGAAAATCTTTCTGACCCTGACATTTTGGACAGTTGTGTGAATAGTTTTGGCCCTGTCTTTTTTGTGAAGTTGATATTTTAGTGACTTACTTGATGCATAAACAGTAGTATTGAACGATTTTGAGAGAAAGATTACCTGTCTGAACTTGAACAATTACACATCAGAAATTGTTGCTTGGTAGCTCGATCTATTTATTTTCAGACGTTCATCGAGGCCAGCTCTGTATTGGCCCAAGTTGAGGAAACAGTCGTCAGTGAAATGTTTGCCGCAGACATGCACAACTTTGGGGAGTTGTGTCGGCGCATTTCCAGAGAAAATGAAATGAATCCACTGGTTCTTCTGGGGCTTGGATGAAGGAACTAAAAAAAGGCTTCGGTGTTCATTTGTACATCCAATTATTGAGCAATTATTATGCTTCGCTCGCTCAAAAGCCATGATATCTCTCGTGGACAAACTAAAATCGCACGCGCGCATTCCTACTTCCTAGCCCATTTTCTCATGGACGGGAAATATTCTCTGGGCGGGAAAAGCAGAGAAAGGGGAGGTAACATTTCTCCTTATGACATCATTCAAGATCAGCCCGATTGAGCTTCCACTTCCTCAAAGGCAGAGAAAGATAGCAAAAGCTCCATTTACACCGATTGAAATTTCTAGAAACTTGGGGACCATATACAGGCTAGGGGAACTTTAATATTTTCATATTCTTACCAAGTTAGAAAGCTCCCTGTATAATTAATATGCAAGCAAAATAAACATTATAAATGAAGTATGCCATATCCAAACAATTCATATCGAATTTAAATCAAATTGGGAGCTTGAGAGTCAGAATCCAATCGAATCATTAATCCAGTAGCAATACAGTACCAGACCATATGGGCAAATTGTGGCTTTCGTTCAGTGAAGTGTGTAACATGATGTTTAGAGGAAGAAGAACAGACTTTGAGCTTTCAGAGAAGAGTGAGGGGTTAAATGTTCTTGTCATTACAGGAATAACACAATACAGCAGATCCTCCTATGGCACACTGCTCACTGACTGATATCAGCTTCTAATATCATGCATCATCTGTGCTGGAACCTCACATTGTAGTCTTGTGAAGTGTGTGTGTCTGTGTGTGTGTTGCATAAAGCTAAAATTCTGATTAGGGACTCGTGACCAATTAGTGTAACATACATTTTCTCTTGATTAGTTATGCGATTTTGCATAATTTCTGGTTGACTTGTTTATTGTCTTTTGAGGGAAAAAATTGTGAAAAAGGTTGGCCAAAAACATGCATACTCTATGACACAGAGGGCTCTGTTGTTACTTGCGAATGTCGGTACTATTAAACAGGATGCATTGTTTTTGATGTAGCTAGCTAGCTATAAACATGTTGCAAGCATGACTAACTTACAAACCATAGCTGTGCAGTTTAATGTTTGATATTGTGTCCCTTGTGTCAGTGCTGAGAATGCTGTAGCATAGCAATATGAAATATACATGAAACTGAGCTTTGCATCTAGTAGCATGCGTTTCACATACTTGTGTAAAGAACATCTTGTGCCTCAAACTGTTTTTCTACATCTGCTGCAAGGAAATTGCCCTGAATAAATCAATACTTTTGTTTGCTTGATTTATTGTTCCGCATTTTAAGTGGTTGAAAGCAATGCTATGGGGTCAGAAGTCTTATTACAGCACAAACAGAGTTTGTTAAGGATTTATAAGTGGATTATTTATTACATTTTATTTCTAGGTTCTAGTATAACGCTCTCCTGTTAGGTCACATCACAGGTGTACAGCTTCAGTGATTCCATCTTTTATCTGTTTGTCCATAGGCTTTGGATCAGGACAGAAACTCATTGCAGAAGGTTAAGAAGTCAGTCAAAGCCATTTATAACTCCGGCCAAGGTATGTACACAACCACACACACGCACAAATTCTGATTTTGTTAAAGGGGTGATAAAATGAGAAATCACATTTTTCTTGAGCTTTTGACATATAAGAGGTCATCATACTATAAGAATATCCTGTAAGTTTCAGAACTGAAAACTTCCTTGTTAGTCCAATAAAATATTTTATTGACACCAGGCACAGCGAACTACAGGTTTTTCAAAGTGGGGATCTATGACGTCAAAGGGTATCAAACACCGCCTCCGCAGAAGATCATCAACGCCTACTTCAAAACTGCCTGTTTAGCCCCGCCCACCGATTCGTGCATTACAGGAAACTCATTATAATATGCAAAACTGTTATTCAATCATAGCAGTGGGTGTTTACTTCCAAGTCTTCAATCTTCAATGTGACACGCCCATAAAACCGAGCGTTTCAGGAGCTAGGCTCAAAACCAGGGTAGAAAATAGCCTATTACTTATTAATTTTGATGTTTTTGAATGTAAAAACCAAGTGAACGTCATAAGTTGACCTCAGACAACAATATATATATAAATAAAAAAAAGCCAGTTCAGTTCATGACCCCCTATTAATGATTTAATATAAATAAACGCACTTATTGAAATCATAGTGACTTATATTTTACAGGCAATATCATGGATATGGTGGCGTGCAGTATTTTCAGTGATTGTAGATAAATCTGCCTGTAACACAGTAATGGAAAGATCACAGTTACTGTAGCATGATCAACATGTTCCTGGCGGACACCACGCCAGCTAGTTTTATCCACCCACACATACACCCACATACTTCTCTCACACACACACACACTGTACTGATACTTGCTGCGTTCAGGTGTGTATCTATACACGTATACATATCACATATTCATATATATCATTCAGGTAGGTATGTATGCATGTCTCTCTCTCTCTCTCTCTCTCTCTCTCTCTCTCTCTCTCTCTCTCTCTCTCTCTCTCTCTCTCTCTCTCTCTCTCTCTCTCTCACACACAAAATACTTTTGAACGGTAGTGTATTTTACAATGTATCAATTTAGATTGTTATAGCACATTGTGATTTATTTGTCTGATTAATCTTGAAATACTTATGACATTGTAAAAGGCATATTTCATAGAATGACCCCCATTATGAAGAAACCTGATCTTGGTTACATAAGCAGATAAGTTGCAGAAAGTTATTGCAGTTTAATGAAACCAAACATTCCTTGCATACAAATGCGCTGATAAATGATATCCATTAACACCAGGGAATTGGACCCTGGAATGAAATGATTTCATGCAGTCTTTAAGGAACCAGACAACATGCTACCAACTCTTCAGATGCATGACATTCATAAACAATACAACATGATTGTGTTCATTTGTGCTCTTTTGTCAGATCACATTCAAAATGAGGAGATGTACGCCCAAGCGTTGGATAAGTTTGGCAGTAACTTCATCAGTCGGGATAATCCAGATCTGGGCACAGCCTTTGTTAAGTTCTCTACTCTGACTAAAGAGCTTTCCACCCTCCTCAAGAACATGGTGAGTCTTCTACGTGAACAGATCTTTAAACCACAATGAATGGACATCCAAGACTTAATGCACCTAAAAGCGGGTTTCTTTTCTGTGATACTAGATCATAGAAAAAAGAAAAAAAGATTGTTTTGGTTTATATGGAAGCCCAATGTAGGGGCAGATTTAAGGCTTTACAGCATACTAGATCCCTTTAGAGTGAATCAGCCTCTGGGAAAGTGTTAAAGAGCTTAAAGTGTGTGTCCTTCTACACAGGTTGTAGAGTTCTCTGCGTTGGTGTCAGAGGCGGATGCATTCAGAGATGTGTGAAAATTGTGTGACTAGTGGATGTGTGTGAGTTAGAGGGGCTTTTTGTAATCTATCCTGATCTCTCCTCCTGGCAGGAACGTGGAGATACAGCCATCAATTTCGAGTGTAGGAGTTGCAGTAGCTACAGCGTCTCCTTTTCACCCCTCACACGCACACAAACACACACATTCCTAAATCACTGTGTGAATGCTGGCGAGCTCTGCAGAAGGGAAGTCGTATCTCTGTGAGCGGAGGCTCAGTGTTCCAGCACTGCGCAGCTGCTGGAAAAAGGAGATTATTATAATTTTTTTTCATGTAACTTATCAACGCTGCATCTTAACATAAATTTTCATTTTCAAAATACTTTGCTTGTAGGGCTGCATGATTAATAGAAATAAAACTTAAATCGCGATATGGCTTAGTCCGATTATTAAATCACAAAGGCTGTGATTTAATTAAATATATGCGCTACGTGTTTCAGAGTGAATCGCGGCACTGTGGCGTACATGATTCAGTGTTTTCAGTGTTAGAAAATTAAGAAATTAAGACAACCATAAAAATGTTTTGTTGTTATTATTATTATTATTATTATATACTCCATATGAATTTTACTATTTATTTGGTTTTATATTTTTATTTTGTATTAATAATAACTTTTATTATTGTTATTATGATATTATTTCATAGTCATATTGATTTATAATCACTTTTTTTATTGTGGCCCTGCAAAAAACATCAACACTGCAAACCCTGTTTATTTACATGATTGTATGGCAATAAAATAATATTGTACAATATACAGTATACAATAAATTCATATTCCTAATATAAATATTTAATGTTGCATAACCCTAATGAAAAGCATATTAAACAGGCTGGTTTTCACTAACCAGCTGACAAGTGCTCAAAACCACACTTATATCCAGCAAACCAGAGCAGTCTGACCAGATTGGGAAGCAAACTAAGACCAACAAACCATTTTAAGCTGGATTATTTTCATTATTTTGACAGCGCCAGATGTACAGTAAAATAAATAAATAATTTTTTTTTTTTTCAATGTAATTATTTTTATTTACTCACTTTGTGTTAAATTACAGTTAGAACGAAAGATTTGAAAATATAATGATTTCCCACATTATAAGCATAGAGCTTTTTGTAAAAATTATGCACAATACTCGTGATCCTGAGTCAAAATTCAGGCCCTGAAAGGATAGATTCTTGCCGTCTATGTATCTATACATTCTACATTCTCCCCACACAAAATATGCGATACTATGCTGTATCAACCATTTATCTATAAAGTGCAGCATTATTTTACATTTGATTATAGTTTCTGTACCTGAATACCTGAAAATCTTAAAACTGTGTTTATTTCAATCGTATCTTTGTTCAGCTGTATCTATTTGTTGCGATTGCTAATTTTTTATTTGTTTTATTTGTTTATTTGGTTTGGGCGTAACATGCAATAAACCAATCAGAGCATCATCTCACATTCCCTTTAAGAGCAGGCGTGCTTGTTCCATGGCGGATTGCTATTATAATGGCGGATTTGCCAGGTACTTACATGATGGTAAAGCTGATTTCGCAGTCTTCAGAATTTTGTTTCCTGGTTCTTGACGGACAACTCACTTTGTCAGATGTCCTTATATACCTGTGTCTTGCCACTATTGATCAAACAGGTTTGATCTGTCATTACTACAATTAGCCTGAATAATTTGGGTAAATGTGTAAGTTAGATTTATGCCTATTTTTTCACATCTTCATGGACACCACAATGATTTCCCTCGTGTGGTAATATTTTTCCTTGTAAATGTTTGGTTAGCAAAAATGGGAACTGCTGCGTCTGTGTAAATGAGAGAAGCAAAATGTATGCGCGTTGTTCACACGCTACATTATGGCCAAGCATGCGCCCTTAAAATAGCATCTGAATAATGTGCCACTGACTTCAGACTAAGTTTTTCCTGGTCTGTGGCAGAATTGTTTTCTGAAACTGCAAAATAGCACCAGGGAACGTTTGCGCCGGAACACGCCTCCTCTATTGCGCTGAACCGCTCCGGGAGCACAGGTTCATTCCTTAATTTACCGACATGCGTCTGTGGAGGGAAAAGTGCGCTGTGCGTCAGGTGCAAAATAGGAATGATACATGAGTCGGTGTACAGTCATTAGCGCTGAGTGCAAGATAGGGCCCTACATGTGAATATCAAATTTTTTTTTTTTTTCTACCTTATTCGAATCGGAATCGTTAAAATTCAAACGATACCCAACCCTACTCCCTATCGCCCACCTTGCTTTCTAAAATATCTACATCAGCATCCGCCGTCAAAATAATCTATATCTGTCGACCATTAAACAACCAATGAAATCACAATACATTAAGATATACTACTGCAAAATGTCCTGTATTAGAAACTTTCCAAACCTCGGATAAAAGAGGCATCTTATACCAAGCTACCACAGTTTTATCTTAGTAATTTGGTTAACTTTTGTACGGAATGTGTACATGATTTTCCACCAGTCCAGTGTACTAACATACGGTTTCCTGTGTGTGTATTTTCAGTCTTGCTGTCATCCTCTCCTGACAACAGCATTAACATTTCCCTGATTCATTTCCTTTGGTTCCTGTGTCATCAGTATATCCTCTCCATTTCCACAACACCCTCTTGAGGACCATAGCCTCACAGGAACGCTGATGGACCAATACACACATAGCAGGCTATCAGCATTCACACTGCGTCTGCTAAGCCATGGAACTATTGGCATTGTGCTGTGTGGCTAATTGGTTTCTTCCTGCAACTGAGGCTTGAAATACACGTTCAAACTTAAAATAGTTCAGCTGTCAATAACTTATCTATATAAAACAGAGTTAAACTGCAGAATTCATTCTTTTGGTCTTCTGCTATCTCTTCTCTCTCTCAAAAGAGACACTTTGTTGTCTGGCTGCGGTGCTTTTAGGCTGTTTTGGCACTAAGCTGAGGTATTTCACTCTGAAACCAGAGCATCCATTAAGCATTAAGAGAGAATGAAGAATAGTGAGACCGAGAGGAAGTGAACAGAAGAAGTACAACGTTATGGTTTATCTCCAGATCACAACAAACCTCGTTTATGAAAGTTTCACATTTGTATGAAATGATAAAGAACTTCAATGAGGACTGCTCTTTGTTGGTTTGTTAACCAGCCTTTCTGTGGGACAGTGTATCTTTTATATTGGTGTTCGTTTGCCACTAGCATTATCAGCCAGACGAGCTATTCATCACATCAGATACCACACACACACACTAAAGAAAAAGACTGTTTAAACACATTTATCTCACTATCTGCACTCTGACCTTAAACACACACATCTCAGGTGACTTTAGAAATTTACTTTTTTACTTTGCACACTGGTCTTTTTATTTTCCATTTTATGACTTGTTTCCCCAATTGTGTCAAAATATTTCAAATGGCATTTTATGTTTTATTTAATAGAAATTAAATAAATAAAATAATAAATCGTCATCCAATCATATGTCAAAAAGTGTCAATAACTTCTTACATGTACCGGTATACATAATATATTGGAGCAGTTGCTTTTTTTAGATTTGACATCTGATTTTGCCAATAATGAAAACAAAAGAACATTTTCCATTTTGAACAGTATGTTTTTTTTCTATGGAAGGTTACAAAAGTGCTTAACAGTTCTTCAATACTTTATATCAGGGTTATTCAATGAAGTTCCAAGTTTATGAATGATTACATCTGGGCAGCAGTTCATAAAAATCGGTACAATTCATAATTTTAGCTCAATTGGATATGAATATTAAAGGATAAGATCAGATGTTTTGTTAGGCTATTATTATTTTTACATTTAGATTCCTACTGTATGTATGGCACTGAAGGCCATGTGACAGAACGATACTGTATACACAATTATTTTCCCTTTTATAACATTGTTTATTAAACATTAGAAAAGATAAAATAGTGCTACCGTTGTCATGATGTCTCGCAGTCTGGTTTGAACCAAGCCAGGGTCTGGAACCGGGCTGCGGTCTGCTATTTGAGGATCCCTGCTCTATATTATAATGTTTTACTGTTTGTTGAATGCTGTTAGTTTAAAAACAGACAAAATTATGTAGATTTATAATAGTCATATATTTTCTTTGGGAAGCACTCGTGCACAATATATCAGTTATCCGCCTTTGAGCATCTTTCTTTCTTGTTCCTTAATCTATCATTATTATCACTATCTTACGGTAAGCTCTTATAAGACAGTGTAGTACGTCAGTGGGTCTCATCTTGTTACTTGATTCCGAACTATCGGGCCTCTTGGGTCTAAAACATTAATGTTGATTAATTTAAAAGATCTGTCCCGGAGTATCGGATGACAATGCTGGTCTGCTCATCCTGATACGGTTCCGTCTCTCTCTCAACCGGCTCTTTGTGTGGATGGCTGTATTTGATATGTTTTCTCTTATTTCTTCTGTGCTGTGCTTATGCTGTGCCAAGTGTCATGTATCGTATTAACACAGTCTCTGCTCTGTTTCACCGTCTCTTCCTGCAGCTTCAGAATCTGAGTCATAATGTGATCTTCACTCTGGACTCTCTGTTGAAAGGCGACCTCAAAGGCGTGAAGGGGGTGAGAAATAGTTTTTTTTTTCAGACCGTATCTCATAGAACGTCAGACCTGCAGAGGCTAAATACAAATGCAGATGCATGAAAACTCTTCTCGTCCACCAATTGCACTTGATTACCAATCCCAGAAACATAAATAATATCTTAAAAGAAGATGTTGTAGACCTGTAGAAGTACCTGAGCTCTGTTCTAGTAAATAGCTTCATTAAATCACAAACTAGACTAGCCCACTGCAGTTCTAATGTTGTGAACTGAAACTGAGAGTGGTTTAAGTGTAGCTATTTTTGATGTCTTGTCTATCAGAATATCAGACATCTGACTACTGCACCAGTAGCCAATCAGAACCCAATAAGGGATCTGTCAGTTACCACACGTAACTGTAATAGTCATATATCTACTGTTGGTGCTTTAGATATTTATCAAAACAATGATGTAATGAGGCTGTTGTGGTCCTAATGTGTTGTTTACCTTACTGTTAGAAAGATATCATCCTTCAATGCTGATGCAGATGGATCAGTGCACTACCTAGTCTTTGACATCTACTTTGTTGTGAACCATGAGGCACTCTAACTACTGCACTTGGCTCATTTGTTTTTTGGTTTTCAGGACCTGAAAAAACCCTTTGACAAGGCTTGGAAGGACTACGAAACAAAGTTGTAAGTTTGCTCAATGTTAGCATAGTCAATGGTTTTTAATCCTGGTCCTGCGGACCCACCACTGTGTATTTATCTGAAACTCTAGCTGCGTCTCATTTCGAAGGTCACATCCTAGGTAGGACACATCCTCTGTAGGATGACATATGTGAAGTGTCCTCAACCTACAGTACAGTAGAATTAATCAAGATGGCCGTCGTAGGACATGCGTCTGGAAAGGGAAACTGAATGTATAACGTTGCTATGCCAGCACGTTTACAGCGTCATTACACACACTCGCAGCTCTCGCAAGCTCTGAATAAGAATCATTTCTGAGGTGAATTTTAGTAGAGTTGTAAACGGAGTGAAAAGAAAATGTATTTTGTGACTGTAATTGTTTTACTGTTTAAGGAGTTCTGCTGTACTTCCAACAAAAGATAGGAGAAAGGAGAAAAAATTTAAGAAAGGGCTAAATGTATCAGTTTTTACCGTCGGAGCTTTGATGTAAATAGTTAGCTAATGAGGCTATAATTATGAACATATTTAGCTATAAATATTACTCAACTGTGAGGTAAAGTCTTAGTGTTTGTGATGACGATACCAATATTAATAACAACCATAAATCTTTTTTGACAATAAAAAAATAAAAATGCATCACTAACAATAAAGTTGTACCCATTAACATTAGTAAACACAATAGTTAACATGAAATAGCAATGTACAATAGAATATTGATCAAAATTAAATGCTGTAATAAATACAGCATAAGGTGAGGAAACACTTGTTATCCTGTTTACTACACAACTTAAAAATGAACATGACTTGCGTTTAAAAGTGCAGCTTTACACAAATTCGGGCACTGGTAAGTACAGTAAGGACCCTGGCACTGGCTCACTACACATTGGCACACTGATGACTCTATTTCTGGCAACATGATAAGGTCTTCAGTGTAAAACATCACTACTGGTATTTATGAACAAAAGCAGAACTGAAACATCTTTCTGACATAATTTTTTAATGCTTTTTAAATTATGATAAATACTTTGCATGTTGATAACAATATATAGCAATATATAGATGCAACATTTCTGCCGTAAATAAATTATAATTATTAGCTAGATTGTTCATTACTAGTGATGTATGTTTAAGCTGAAATATAATTAAATAATGGTTTGTATTTTAAAGAACATCTATCGTGTGTCATTGTGTAGAGAGTTGGCTCATGTGATTTATGTTTCGAACTTCAGAACTATCCAAATAATAAAATATCCAAAAATCACTTGCACAGTGTGATATATTTCCTGCAGTTGTGTACTTACAATATCACAAAAGTTCCCAAAGATTACAAATTTCAGATAAATTCCAATTTTAAATAATCCAATTAAAATGTTCCGTCCCAGAATCCCTGTTCACTTGTCGCCTGTCTGTCAATGACGTAATATCCGCGTTATCCCTGGTTTCCACTCGTAGTACTGCCATAGTAACCATGGCGACAGACGTGGACAACTGCGTAAAGTCTAGCTGCACGCTGTTGTTGTTTCGTTCAAACATTATGGACCATGGCAAGCAGACTTTGGGGAAAAAGGAGAACTAAAATGAGATCAATATCAGTGTGGCATTTTCGAGACGACGAGAGCTCCACGTCAGTGATAAACTTCGACTTGACAGAGCTCTTGTAAGTACTTTATTAGACGGGTGAGCAAATGTACATAAAACTAATCAATGTTATTTAGTTCAACATGATGAAATGTTAGAATATGATCAGTATGTTATACTAATGTTGATCTACAGTAGCTTACTGCTAGTCTCATATAGCCAACAAACTAACACATAGAATAACATTATAACTTTCAACACACTCAAATGCAGTTTAGTGTGATAGTGTAACGTTAGTCCAAGTGAAACAGCGCTGCGTTACCTCACAAGTTTAATTCGTCAAATAAACTGACGTGTGAGTATTAATTCTGCACTTGCGGGTAGTTCAGTAGAATTAAATGTCCTCATTCCTTTATATCCGCGAGGCTCGTGGGACTCGCGTGTGGCGCTGATATCTGTCTCTTATATTAGCAATCTTGCCCTGCTTCATACCACAGTCATGATAAAAACATCAATGTATTCACTCATCCATAAACATTATTAGATCCATCGGCTTGTCAAGTTCCATAATTCCGCAGGAATTTGCGTCATCAACCTGTTATTGTAAGAGGTCAGTGACCCCTTAGCGGCGAAAAAAAATTACATATTGTATCTTTAAGGGAACATAGTGAGCATGTATGATCACTGGTTTTCACGGTGCATTGTGGGACTTTTTAGGGAGCAAAATTTTTACTGTACTGGAATGATTTTGCGATTGAGACAGCCCTTAAAATTGCCGACTCCCTGATCAGTGCCCTGATTACTGAACTAGGGAACTGATTGAGACGCACGCAGGATCAGGATTGAAAAACTCTAAGCTAGTGTGTCTTTATACACTTTTGTCCATTCAGACCGATTACTGGTCTGTGGGCTGTTGCAATTATCAGTAATTTAACTGCATCATCAAAAAGCATGAGCGAGATAATTTTCTCCCCCGCAGATGTGAGATTAATGTGAAATAAACACAGTACACTTATTGCCAGCCAACTCAGATGAATTTGTGCTAAATATACCAATTTCTTTCAATCTTTCAGTACAAAAATCGAGAAGGAAAAACGTGAGCACGCCAAGCAGCACGGGATGATCCGAACAGAGATCACTGGTGCTGAGATCGCAGAGGAGATGGAGAAAGAACGGAGGCTCTTCCAACTACAGATGTGTGAGGTCTGTAGTGCACTCAACTTGTCCTTTTTTTCCAGAAACATGCTATGCATGCCATATCATATTCGGAATATAAACTTCAACTTTGTTTACTAATATATGAATATTCTGTTCATTTTGAATGGTATCTATTACCATTCAAAATGAACATGGTACAGACAGTTGTGAAAAGTCAAGCTATTCAAGAAACACAATTTTGGACACTTAACATACTGTATCATTTTGGTCTGGATCAATGTTACTAAAATGCAACATATTAAATGGCAAGTGAGCATCTTCAATATTTCCAGAAGAGAATAGCAGGACAATAATCTTACTGGTGTTTTTTTTTTAGTTTTTTTTTTAGATTATGCTGATTACATGTAGCCTGTAGGTTTTGTTAATATTAGCATTCATAAAACCACAGATGCAGCCAATCAGAGCCCTTAAATTGATCTTTGACTTTTACAGGTTGCTGTATTAGTAGTCACATCACTAGCTGTTGTGATTGGTTCTCTTAATATAAATCAGGAGTTTGTAATGCTGCCATTTTAGTGAAAATGGCCTGTTTATCTTACAATTTAATGATTCCCTCAGCATTTGAGCAGATGACTCAGATTGTGATAGCTTGTTTTATGGATTCATAATCATCAATGCTGTTTTTGTTCATTAGGGAGGATAGCTGTGGGTTATTTAACATGCTAATGAATTGGGTTTGTCATTTAGAATTGCATCTTGAATTCATTTAATTGTGCATCAAGGGTTTGTTAGGTTGCTTTTCAAATGCTTCTGGACCAAATCACATGATAAAATCTAATACTTTAATTCAATTACCCATGTTACCTTATAATTAAGCACTGATGTAGAAGAGGCATTTGCATATTACTGACAATCAATGACATAATTTATGATTGTCTTGACTTTTTCTTAATTTAGCAGTCTTCTGTTTTTGGTTGTTTCCTGTTGTCCTTTCTTGGTGTTCTTGGTCTACGCATGAAAATCCAAATATGAGAGCAATGAAGATTTGAGATGCAGTGAGATGACTCATTCAGATACAGGAAGCATCAAAGGAAATAGCAAACTCATGACAACTTTAGCAAACACATACAGATACCTAATTATGCACGTTATACAGTATATAACAAAGATAAACCCATACTCTAACTTAATTAGGAAAATGTTCATACTGTTGTATGACTTGCATTGTGTATGAAATAACTGTGACTCAAAAGTTGTGCACAAATAAAATCCCTCACTCTAAGATGAGCGGAATGTGTGCCGTTTCATCCCGAGATATATTCAGACATGCAAGGGGCCAAACAGGACGGATAAAGTTTTTGAGCATAGCCAAAAAATTGTTAGCTGGCATGACTTTGCAAAATGTTCTGGAATTTACCCCTCTGGGATAAACCGGGATTACGATGATGTTTAATTCATTTGTTTTGTGGGATTGGTTTGTCACTGTATGTTCGTTTCAGATTTAGAAGATATGGTTTTTGTCCCTTTTTAGTTGCTACTGAAATAAGAACAGTTATGCATACTCGTTCAATCAAATATTTACATCTAAACATGTGACCCCAGAATGACACTTGTAGATTTGTCATGTATTTCAAATGAAATTTCAAATCACTTAAGCGTTCAAAATCCTTGAATATCTGTTGGTTCTATACTTTTGGGATACTGAACTGTGTTATCACATTCTGTCTGTTTCTGCAGTACCTGATCAAAGTGAATGAAATAAAGACCAAAAAAGGGGTCGACCTTCTTCAGAACTTGATCAAGTATTACCACGCGCAGTGCAAGTAAGTGACATTTTTGCGTTCAGATGTGTTTTTCCTTGACAGATTTTTGCAATATCAGTATAATAAGTAGTCCAAAAAATCCCTTAAGTCCATACATCATACATTTAGTTTGTAGAACTGTCACAATAAATGTGTACGGGACATGTGAGGAAATTGTTACCTGTAAGTGTTATTGATGCATGCAAGTGTCACTGGCCTGAAGGTCTGAAAAAAGTGATGATCTGAAAGAAAGAACTGAAAGTGTTGCACTTTTTTCCCTCCCACTCTAAAGTTATTTTGAGCTAGTGTTGTCGTTGACCTATAGATGCATCAGCAGAAACCTGCGAGAAACCTTTACCTTGCACTTCAAGACTTTCATGGGTCATTATTAAGACAAAGTTAATGTTTGTGATTCAATATTTTTATTGCTGTTTTAACAGTTTCACTGTGTTTTATGTGGTTTCTAAGAAAACTTATCAGAAGCACTAACGTCTCTAATAACATCAGCAGCCATATCACCTTGTAGCCCAAGACTGGTTGCCCACTGAAGCTAAGCAGGGCTGAGCCTGGTTAGTACCTGGATGGGAGACTCCTGGGAAATCCAGGTTGCTGCTGGTAGAGGTGTTAGTGAGGCCAGCAGGGGGTACGGCTCACTCTGTGGTCTGTGTGGGTCCTAACACCCCAGTATAGTGACGGAGACACTATACTGCCAAATAACGCCGTCCTTCGGATGAGACGTTAAACCGAGGTCCTGACTCTCTGTGGTCATTAAAAATCCCAGGATGTCCTTCGAAAAAGAGTAGGGGTGTAACCCCGGCATCCTGGCCAAAATATGTCCATTGGCCTCTGTCCATCATGGCCTCCTAATCGTCCTCATATACTGATTGGCTTCATCACTGTCTCCTCTCCACCAGTAAGCTGGTGTGTGGTGGGTGTTCTGGCGCAATATGGCTGCCGTCGCATCATCCAAGTGGATGCTGCACATTGGTGGTGGTTGAGGAGATTCCCCCTTCTATGTAAAGTGCTTTGAGGTCTCAGAAAAAGTGCTATATAAATGTAACAAATTATTATTATTATTAATGGAGCACCCGTTTATCAGTAAATTAAGGAAAAGGACCTTTTAATAGATAATTAACTTGTTACACTTTATTTTGATGGTCCACTTAAGCCATTCTACTAACTATAAGTAACTTTGCAACTACATGTCAACTAAATCTCATTAGAGTACTAGTAGACTGTTAGTAGACTGTTAGGTTAGAGTTGGGTTAGGTATAAGGGTTAGTAGAAAAAGTTGACATAGTCAGTCAAATTTCTGTTCTTTTCTGGGATTTCTGGGACCATCAAAATAAAGTGTTAGCAGATATGTGTCAAACAGTTTACTAATACTCTAATGACTGGTAGTTGAGTTGTTGCAAAGTTACTTTTAGTTAGTGGAATGTAAAAAGTGGAGTGTCGAATGTTGCCGTTGTTTTGTTTTTTAACTGAATCGCAATTGAAATTTTTAAAGGAAGTAATAGTGAAGGCATTATGCATACTTTGCTTAGTTCTCTACACTTCTCTATTACTTTGATAAAATACCCCAAGGTCACTTAAATGCAGAATCATGCTCAAATCTCATACATAAACATCAGATGGGTCTTGATAGCAGAACGTGTGGCCACAGTGTCTGAACCACTGACTCATCCAATTTGACTCACACTCTTGGCAGTTTGTTAGTGTTGGCACTATAATAGTCACCTGCCAGTATTTAAAACTGGACATTTCCACCACAGTTACTCAAAAACGGCATGTTTTTGCTTATTTCAAAGCTTTGAATGTTTCAAAGTTACTTTCACTAATAACTCCATCTCTCCTTGATGTTTGCAAGATTCTGTGTTGTATAGACTGTGAAATTGTCTATAATTTCCCCTGACTGTATTGACAGAATATGTATGGTCTTTAATGATAGCTGGTTGCAATATAAAAAATGTGTTAATTCTGTTTTATCAGCTTTTTCCAAGATGGCTTGAAGACAGCAGATAAGCTAAAGCAGTACATTGAGAAATTAGCAGCTGATCTTTACAACGTATGTACTTCACCTTACTTCATCCTAAAACTATTTGATTGAGTAAAAAAAAAAACGTTTTAGCTTGGTTTGTTATGGATGGGATCTGGCAATACAATATCTGGGTCACATTGTGATATTTTCTTTAATGTGTAGTAATATACTCACTTGTTTCTCTTATAGCTGCATTACATTTCTGTACTGTGCACAGTTATATATATATATATATATATATATATATATATTTCCCCTTAGATTGTTGGTCAAATAAAAATAATTGTGCATTGACTAATATTTTCCATGTTTTACCTTGCTGGACTTGGTCCAAATAAAAATAAATTCTTGGCATGAGAATATTAAAACTGTATGAGGTAAAATAATTCAGTACTTTACAATTTCATTGTTTTTCCTGCTCCCCAATGGTGTGTGGGTACATGTGTAACAAGTTCTTTTTTTGCTTTTGTGTGATTTAGATAAAACAAACACAAGATGAAGAGAAAAAGCAGCTCACTGCACTAAGGGATCTCATTAAATCCTCTCTACAGCTGGAACAAAAGGAGGTAGGTGTATGGTGTGGTGTACCTCAGGGCTCTATCCTAGGACCAAAGCAAATTCTCAATTAATTGCCCAAACTAGTTTGTGAAAGCCAACCAAGTGACTTGTTTGGGTTTCAATAGTGATGATTACATTTACATATGGTTTGCCAGAGTGTATATATACATATAGAGTTATAGTTAATTGTTCAATGGCATGACACCATACATAATCAAATATGATGGGTTGAATTTTGCAGTACATCTGTGGGTCTAATATATAACCCTCCCTAATGCTCGACCTGTACAGGGGAGAGTGTGAGAGGGAGTGCCCAGTGCTGTACCATGCTGGTAGCCAGTATGAAATAGGGCTTGCTGGTAACCAGTGTTGTGCCCCACTGGTTGCTCAGAGAAGAGATGCTGACTCTATCATGTTTAATAAATTACATTTAAAATAAATGACAATTAATAGGTAGTTAGTTAATGAATAATTGTTGTTAACACATTGTCAAGACAGCAAATTTGCATGTAATGACAGTAACATGGTAGGAGTTTACATACGTCATAGCAGCTAATTTGTAACTTAGCATTACTGTAGTGTATTTATACGATTCAGTAGTACCGACACATGCTTTTCACACCCTCTCCTATTTCTCTCTCACCCGCTTCCTGTGTGGATTGAAGTCTAGAAGAGTAAGTGTTCAGCATGTACAGCATGATGTGTGTTTGTGATAGAGATCATTGTGTGCGTGCAAATTAAATAAGTGGTTGTCAGATAAAGCTGATGTTTTTAAAAGGTTGCAAATATGGTTAGAAATATTTAAGATCTGTTCATATCTTTTACAAAAATGCTGTGTATACAGAATCTGTTTGGATTGGTGTCTACATATAGCTATTTAAAGCACGTGTGTGTGTGTGTGTTTGTACTCGAGCAGGACTCTCAGAGCAAGCAGGGCGGCTACAGTATGCACCAGCTGCAGGGAAACAAAGAGTTTGGCTGTGAGAAGAAAGGCTATCTAATGAAGAAGAGTGATGGGTACACACAATTATATGAGCTTTTTTATTGATATGAGCTCCTGCTGTCTGCTATAAGTAGTGTTAAGAAGTATAATTGTGTTGTAGGTTGAGGAAGGTGTGGCAGAGGAGGAAGTGCTCAGTTAAAGGAGGAATTCTCACCATCTCTCATGCCACTGTGAGTAGCTCAGACACATGTGATTTACTCTGTTTGCTATAAACCATGTCATCCTATAATCGGCCTATTAAACTGAGGTCTAACATTTACAGTGAAAAGACTTCATCAGCTTTCTGAACTTTTGCTGAATGTTTCCATAACAACCCAGACATCCTGCTATCCCTGTTTAACAGCCCACTGGGAAAATGAGCAACTGAGTGTTGACCACTTTATAAAATTTACTAGTTTGCCTCCTCCATGTCATCCTTTTAATTCACTTCACTTCATTTACTGCATTAACATCAATGTCTTGCATACAGTACCAGTTACATTATTGAAATTTTGACAATAAAAGTGCATTGTCAGTGTAGTAATGCACGAAGCACAGCTCACACAGAAGTCACTTTCAAACCAAGAGCTTTCTTTTGTTCAACTAGCAAATTTGCGTTGCCAAAACTGCGTGGGGAACTTTTTCACCCTTACTTGAAACTCCCTTTCGCAGGGATTCCTATTGAAATGAGGGGATTTTGCCCACAAAATTTCACAGAGCAACGGTAAATATGACCACAATTGAACTGAACAAGCAGCGTTTTTAGCATCTCTTTCTCAGTCTAAGGTCATGCTCTCACCCTCTACATCATATGCCATCAATTTTCTTATTTTCCCACATTATGTTTTATTCACTCATGATGCCCTGTGTCTCACATTTCATTATCAAATCAAATCAAGACATATGCATAAAAGTCTGTCTGCACTGGTCAGTGTAATGTAGCACATATGTGTTGCGTTTTTCCGTCAGTTTTGTTCAGTCAATAGCCTGTATGCACAACTGTGCGATTGAGCCTGTATCAGGTTTCCTGTAGTTTAATGACCAATCTTGCAAGTTACGTCCAAGGGTTTTGTAAAGATTTTTGTTTCCTTTTCTTTTTTTTAATCTATGCACTTAATATGTGGTACGAGACGCTGCAAAACATGAGATTACCTCAGACATCCATCTAGCACATGTGTACATAGACCAGTAATGTAATAAAATAGTGCAGATGGTGTGCAGGAACACTTTCTGTTCTGAATGTACCCCGGACAGACTGACAAACCCAACTTGATTGTAAAACTTCTTTGGGCTGCAGTGCAGGCCCAAAGTAGCTTGTGAGTTAAAACCGTTTTGATGCTGTTTTGGAAGTTACATGAGGAATATGAAGTAGTCAAACATGCATTTCTCCTGTTGTCACTTTTTGTTTCAGTCAAACAGGCAGCCTGTCAAACTCAACCTGCTCACATGTCAGGTCAAGCCCAGCGGTGAGGACAGGAAGTGCTTCGATCTCATTTCCCGTGAGTCAAGAAGAGATTCTTGTGGGGAAACCACACAAGTGATTTGGTAGCTTTAGCTTACGATAATGTGTTTGTTTACTTTACCATACCGAATCTTGGAAGAAAATTGTCACTCATTTTTAAATAGTTGTGTAATTGTACCATTATTGTGAATTATGACTCTAATACTGTACTATCTTCTGGTGTTTAATTAGTGGAAGTCACTTCATGTGCAAACGGCTCATATTTTACTTGTCATGTTTCAGATAACCGCACATATCACTTCCAGGCTGAAGATGAGCAGGAATTTCTGATGTAAGATTTTTTTTCAACATTTTGCATCTCAAGTATGCAAACCCTCTAATCTAACTTCTCAGCAATCTGCCTCTTTCCTTTTTTATGACTAATTTTGACTACTTTTTTGGCAAATTAGTTAATAAAAAGTAATTATAGTAAGTTTATTAAGATTTTAACTCTCACCTAAATATTTTACTTCATGGGTATTGTGGAAGTATGTGAAGTGGTGTTTGCTTGTCTGAAGTTGCCATTTACTCATTGGGGTCACTGACACCACAATGATGTTTCCCAGACTCCTTTAGATGCAAACATTCTCACAAAAAGCAAAGCATGCACCATCTCATAACGTCTTTGAGTATTTTTAACTGCTGGCTTTGCTTCGTACCCACAATGCTGTGAACTCCCTGGTGTCTGTCAGAAAACTCCCTCACGGAGCCATTTAACAACCATTATATATAGGACTCTTAAAAGGCATTGATCAGAATGAGGCCTTATAACCCCTTTATATGTCATTTCTGCAGTCATTTTACCTCAGCTTTGACTGGAATCTTTTTTAATCCTTATATTATGTTTGATTTATGGGTACAACTTTTATGGAGCTGGTCAAATTGACCCACATTGGATTCAATTCAATTTCCCAAAAAACCACAAATATGCAAAACAACAAAGAATCACTTGCAAACTGTAAACTTTTAATATAAATACTTTTCACACATTTCAAAAAATAAATATCAGAACTTATGATTTATATTTATTTATTTATATAAATTAATTAATTAATTAAAGAAAAAATAAAATCATAGGTTAAATATTATTTCAGATAGATTAAAATAAAACAATTCTAAGTCTTTTTCAGTACTAAAAGGTGTGGAAAAGCTCCTTTTTACTATCACGGGGTAGTAAAAAAAAACAACACCATACCAACATAAAACCAGATTTTTTTTTTATTTTGGGTCTGTACAGTTGCCTAAAAATTGACCCGCACACATCAAAATCATAATAGAAATTATGTGTACACTTTAAAACACATCAGTGAATCCTCACTTTGCATGCATGTTCTTGACACTAAATGAGAAAAAGTCACAATATGTCAAGAAAAAAATATTTTATATTGTATTTCAGACAACTCGAAAATCAAAATGGGTCAAATAGACCTGCAACATAATACAAAAGTTAAAAGCCAAAAGCCGGTCTTTTCATTTAGCTAACAAGGGGTCATGGCATGCTTTTGTGCACAGTAATATCGCCCCATCTTTTGTAAAACAGCTTATTTAGGAATGAATGGCAAGCGGACAAACATAGGAACGGAAAGGAAAGGGTCTGAAAGAAGGGCTTAAATGTTGGTTTAGGATTTAGCTGTTGTTTTCTGAGGCGAAACGCTGTCTGGTTTGCACACTGGTATTTCGGCATCATGCGGCAGAGCATTTTAAGACCCTGCTTGTCAAGTTAGAAATAGTCCATCTTTTTGTTATGCAGCAAATCACTGTCAGTTTTGAAACAATGGACCAATCAGAGATGGAGAGGGTGGGACAAGCAACTTTGAGGGTTTACAGTAGCAACTATGTACAATCACCATGCAATAAAATTGAATTGCTTACCTAATACGTTTCTGTTATTCAAAGAAAAATGTTTTTGTGCTCTTCAGTTTATTTGGTTGTCGAATGTTTCTTCTGGTATTTTGTGTTTCTGCCTCTACAGATGGATCTCAGTGTTAACTAACAGTAAGGAGGAGGCGTTAAACATGGCCTTCAGAGGAGAGCAGGGTGGAGGAGATGATGGGCTGGAAGATCTCACTAAAGCCATAATAGACGATGTGCTACGCATGCCCGGAAATGAAGTGTGCTGTGATTGTGGGGCTCCAGGTACAGATGCTGTGTTGCACTCGTTTCTGTGAAGTGATGCCCTCAAAACTCATAAAGTGTCATCAGTTTTTAAAAAGTTGTATTTTTCTGTGAGTTTAACTGCACTGAAGCTGTACCCGCTAAATTACCCCCCCCCCCCTCTCTCTCTCTCTCTCTCTCTCTCTCTCTCTCTCTCTCTCTCAATTTATCTGTCTGTACGCCCTTCCGTCTGGCCATCCATCCTTTTATCTATCCATTTATCCCACCCTCCATCATCCATAGATAGATAGACAGACAAGATAGATAGATAGATAGATAGACAGACAGACAAGATAGATAGATAGATAGATAGATAGACAGACAAGATAGATAGATAGATAGAGATATATATAGATAGATAGATCTATCTATATCTCTGTCTATCTATCTATCTATCTATCTATCTATCTATCTATCTATCTATCTATCTATCTATCTATCTATCTATCTATCTATCTATCTATCTATCTATCTATCTATCTATCTATCTATCTATCTATCTATCTATCTCCTGTCCATCCATGTGTCTATCTATCTGTCTCTATCATCTGTCTGTCTGTCTGGGTTTCTCTGCCTCCTTTCTCTTTCTCCTCTCAGTCTCTTCTCCACGTGTGTTCTGCCAGCAATCTGTCTCTATTTTTTTTTTTAAATCCCTACTTCTGTTTCTCTCACTCCATTACCAGTGAAATGAGTCTGTCTCTCTCATGATGAAGCAGTAACTGTGAGGATCAGGCAGTCAGAATAGACGAGCGCTGTTACATCACGCTCTTATGTAATTGGCTCATGCAAGCTGTGCTGAATGTTCTGATAGGGCGACTGCTGCTCCAGGGATTGTTTGATCAGCCCTTTTCTCATTCTTTGTTTTCTCTCTCTACAAGAGGATGTGGCCCAGGAAAGGGTCATGAGGCTTTTATACTTGTTTTAAGTTGTTGTAACATAGATAAATCAATGAATAATCCATAAATCTGGAACATATGTGCTCATACATGTACATATACATGTGTTTTTTTAATACATTTTCAGGGTTATTAATGAAAATATATTTGATGCTATCCTTTTAGATGACCATCGCTACTAAATAGTGCCAGTATAAAGGGCTGTTCATACCAAGGATTATATGATTATAACGCTAACTAAAACTAACGAAAAACTAAAAAACAAAAAACAGGAGTGTGTAAGAGCAGAGTGTGAAGCTTGAATTAGCAGAGCAATAGCACAGCTGTACATAAAATATTGCATTCCACACAACATAATTGGAGGCATATCAGAGTTCAATAGAGGACAAATTGTTGTGCGCATCTCATCTATGACTGAATAATCACTGAAGCTGTCAATTGCTTCAGTTAAATACAAGGTACACAAAATAATAATCAATGAAGCGGTCTATCTACGCTGTGCAATGAATCTTTTATTGACATTGTGTTTATACTTTGTTGGTTATAATGAAAAGCTCTGCCGTTTTGAGCGGATTCTGCCCAACTAAAACACATCTGATTTGCCATTGCGTTCACACGCTCAGCAGAGATGTCTGTGATTGGCTACCAAGCTCAACACTGCAAAAACACGTTGTAAATAGAAACCTTTAACGCTCTTCACAGAGCACTTACACAAACTCTTACAGGAGCGTTTAAAAGCAGCCGGCTATCAGAGAAAATCGGGACTGCAGAAAGCAGATATCGTCACATTAAACAATCAGATCTATGACGGCCGCCAAAATATTTTCAATGCAGGAGAAACCCAGCAAACTTTTTAAAAGGTCAGGACTCATTTCCCCAGGGCCCTCTCAACTGTATAAACTTCTAACCCTGATTCTAACCCTGATATGACCTTTTGTGATTCCTTTACTCAGCCATTTGTTTAGTTTCCTTAAATCTAGGCCTATTATATTGATAACCAGTGCATTATGTGCTTAATAAACAAAGGAAACATAGGACCATGAGAACATGTGACCTTTTGTCATGTGTTCATTATGTCCCATATACAGTAAATATGGGGAACATAGGACCATGGGAACAAGGATATTAGAGCGTTGCTGTGTTCCTATGGTGGTGTAGGTGGTTTTTAGCATGTTTTAACAATGGTGTTCTGGGTGGTTGTTAAATTATCTTCCTGTTCTGTTTCTTTGGTTTTCTGGGTGGTTCTCACATTGCTATATCGCTATGCAGTAACCTATGTGTTACCAAGGTTGTTAGCAGGTTTATATATTGCTCAGTTGTTTAGGTGTTATGGGTGGTTATTTTATGCACTTGCGGTATAAAAAAATCAGATAATTTTATGCATCATTCATGTAAACACGTGAATTGTGAGATGCACGTAAAAAACAAACAAACAAAAAAACTCCCTAACACTCAAGTATAAGCTACAATAATAGTGATACCTGTGGGGAATTTTGACTGATGACTCAAACGAATCAATGTTTGAACTCCTTGAAATGAATCATTCTAGCAAACTGATTCAGTGGTTCAAACACTTAAATGCAGAACAGGAGGCTCAGCGTTCAAGTGACGCCATGACTGTAATAGTCTTATAGATCTGTGTTGAGCTGTTGTTTAGCCCCTCAGCTGAGAGTTAAACAGTCTAATCTGTGTCAAGTAACATGACTTTTAACACAGTGATTCATCTGTTTGAGCACAGGTTTTGATCAATGAATCACTCCTAAAACATGAATGAATGCATTTGATGCTGACTGAGTGTTTCAGAGAAGAACTGAATGAGAGAAATAAAGAATGAGTACATCTGGGATTTACTGAGCATGCAGAGAGTGCTGCTGAAGAAAACCTGTATCTATATTTAGCTGATGTGTGAATGCGTGTCGGTCCTCTTATCTTTGTCGCCCTGTCACTGGTTCTACACTGGAGAGGCGCTCATGGAGCCACATACACACCTGTCGTCAACACTGACACGCGAATAAATCATTTCTCATATGCTGATAACATGCCACTCTGAATTAAACTCCTACAATATTTAGAACTCCATGTTCTAGAACAGTGTTTCTCAGCTCTAGTCCTGGGGACCACCTCCCGGAATTCTTTAAATGTCTCCCTATTCAACACATTAAGAAGCTGATGAGCTGAATCAGCCATTTAAATTAGTGACTCATTTAAAACATTCTAGTAGGGTGCCAGGGTTTCCAGGTCTGT
Organism: Phoxinus phoxinus; assembly: GCF_949152265.1. Taxonomy (NCBI): domain Eukaryota; kingdom Metazoa; phylum Chordata; class Actinopteri; order Cypriniformes; family Leuciscidae; genus Phoxinus; species Phoxinus phoxinus. The sequence goes on along the minus strand of NC_136899.1, from coordinate 15,917,088 downwards.
TCTAGAACATTAAATTGTGAGTTCAACGAGGACCCCTTGTGGTAAAGAATACAAATTGCACAAAAAAAAAGCAAAAAAAAAAAAAATGGTTGGTTGCTTTTGCATGCCTCCTAATTTCCCATGTTCTTTTTTTTATTTTCTCAGATCCCAAATGGTTGTCAACTAACCTCGGAATCCTGACGTGCATCGAATGTTCAGGCATTCACCGGGAGATGGGCGTTCACATCTCACGCATCCAGTCTATGGAGCTAGACAAACTGGGAACCTCTGAACTCTTGGTGTGTTTGTTGGTGGAAACATTTTCTTTTCAAACACAGTATAGATCAAACAGGGGATCCCAAGGGAGGTACTGCAGAGGGTCTGACAATTATCGCAAACTAATTTTTGTGACAAAATTAAAATATACATAAATAATAATACTTTAACCAAAGCTAAAGTTTAATGTCCCTCCTACATTAAAATGTATCAAGTAAAATGTTAATTGCATGTGCAAAATATATTACTCTACCAGGTTATCATTAACTAAAACATTCAAAAACATTTGTAAATTGAAATATACCTGTAATAAAATATAAATATTAGATGGGGAAATTATTTTAATTAGAAACTGAAATAAGTTAAATTTGAAGCACTAAAATTTCTACCTGGATATAAATGAAGACTAAAATAAATGAACTGAATATAAATGAAATGTTATAATAAAAAACAAAACTCTTATAATCTAATTAAAAATATCAATAAAACGATCATAGTATATAAATAATACTAAAATAACACTTCTGTATAAATCAATTATTATTATTTAAAAGTGTATTTCTTTATTTATTTATTTATTTATATTTTGCTATGTAAGCAGCAGCATAACCATGGGTAAATGCAATAATATATATATATATATAGACCATGTGTGTATGTGTGTGTATACATTGTATATATATACACACACACACACACACACACACACACACTTTATTACAAGCCAGATTGAAAATGCAACTCTGTTTTATATAATATCTAACACAAATTATGCTTGGTCTAAAAAGGCATATCAATTTGAATTTCATATAAAATATTTCGGGTCAGTGCACCCATGACAATGTACTTATTCCATATTGAATAGTTAAGTGAATCATGTTTATGAATTAGATATGTTGTAGTTTATTAATCTTTCATTTTGTTTTCTTCTTTTTTGCTTTCAGCTGGCCAAGAATGTGGGGAACAGTAGTTTTAATGAAATAATGGAGGGAAGTCTTCATTGCCCCTCTCCTAAACCCACTCCTGCTAGTGACATGTAAGTATGCCTGGCAAACGTGCTGAACAATGACACGCGGGGAAATGCATGAAAAAGAATAATAATTGTAAAATTTTATTTAATTGTTATAATATATTTGATGTAAATAAAATAAATTTTCAACTATTTGTTTCATGTAGTTGCAGTTTCTCAAACATTTTTGAACGTTTTGTATATTAATGTTAAATACTGTTTTCCTTTCTGCCTCTCTTATGTCGAGCTTAGGACTGTTCGTAAGGAGTTCATCAATGCTAAGTATGTAGATCATAAGTTTGCAAGAAAAACCTGCAGCTCAGCAGCAGCCAAGATGAGTGAGTTGTTTGAAGCCGTCAGGTCACATGACCTGCTAGGTCTGATCCAGGTGTATGCGGAGGGGGTGGAGCTTATGGAACCACTACCTGACGGAGGACAGGTGAGTGACAGCATCTGAGATCAAATCTATCATTAACACATAGGCACTTTTTCCATTTACTGGTTGAAAAATCAACGAAGTGGCCTCTGAAAGGATTTATTAAAGCTTGAATATGAAACATACCAAGGATTCAGGGAGCAGATAGTAACTCCACAGGAACAGAACTATGACTTGACATGATGGTGGATGACCCATTCACATCAGAGCCTTTGATGAGCACTGATTTTGATGTCTGGTGGATATTAGAAAGCAAACACTCTGGACGTGACTCGAGTCCTCTGCCTTGATGTTCTCCCAGTTTTCGGCACTGAGAGACCATTGGTTCCTTCAGATGATTACTGATAGTGCTTCTGCCTGACTCTGAGATGAACAGCTGCTCCTGAGTGGGTGCAGTCGCAAAAACATCCTCAATCTAAAATCTGGCTAGGGCATCAGCTGAGTTTTGGTTTATCTTTTGTTGAATGAACAAACATGAAGCAGTGTCCATCCATGTCAGAGACACTATCAGACATATATTTTCAGTGGATCATCGTCATCAATACATGCGGTACGACCCGTAGCAGTCTACAGTAAATAGTCTGAATATAAACACTTATAGGTGTACCGTAGTGATTCAGGATAAGACAAAAACACTGTTTGGAAAATGGATTCATGATGTACTCGCTTAATATATATATATTTTGAACACAAAAAAAGTTACAGACTGCAGCTTTAATAAAAAATACAGTAAAACAGTAATATTGTAAAATATTATTACAATTTAAATGTGATGGCAAAGCTGAATTTTCAGCAGCCATTTCCCCAGTCTTTACAGTGTCACATGATCCTTCAGAAATTATTTTAATATCCTGATTTGGTGCTCAACAAACATTTCTTTATTATTATCGATGTTGAACAGGTTTGCTGCTTAATATTCTTTTGTGGAAACCATTATACATTATTTGTGATACATTATTTGATGAATAGAAAGTTTAAAAAAATTTGAAATATAAATATTTTGTAACATTATAACGGTCTTTACTGTCACTTTTGACCAGTTTAATGCATCTTTGTTGAATAAAAGTGTTAATTATCAGTTACCAATTTTTGTCTTTAATATAACATGCACCGACAAATTGTGCTATATAGATAGATGTATATTAGGGCTGTCAAAAGATTAATCGCGATTAATCGCATCCAAAATAAAAGTTTGTATTTGCATAATATATTTGTGTGTACTGTGTATAATTATTATGTATAAATACACACACATTCATGTATATATTTAAGAAATATTTGCATTTATATACTGTATATATATTTATATAATTTATATTATATATAAATATTTTATATATAAATATAACCAATTTTTCTTAAATATATACATGATTGTGTGTTTTTTTATATATATAATTAATTATACACAGTACACGCACATATATTATATAAACACAAACTTTTATTTTGGATGCGATTAATCTTTTGACAGCCCTAATATATATATATATATATATATATATATATATATATATATATATATATATATATATATATTAGCACAATTTGTCTGTGCATGTTATATTAAAGACAAAAATTGGTAACTGATCATTAATACTTATATATATATATATATATATACACATATATATATATATATATAAACTATACATATTCATATACATATACTATACATATACATATGTATATACTTTTATATACATATATATAGTATATACAATTTTAATTAAATTTAAAAGGTGAATAAAAATGGATCATACATTTTTTTTAAACATAAATTAAATGAGCAATTTTAAATAATACATTGATAGATTTCTTTATTTGTATTTTTTTATTGGTTATACTAAAAATCCCTCATATTTTACACTATAAGACAATTATTAAGAAAGTAAAATTGGTTAACACGCTGAATGATTATTTGTGTGTGTGTGTTCTTGTATGTTATAGGAAGGAGGAGAGACTGCACTGCACTACGCCGTGAAGACAGCTGACCACACCTCTCTGCACCTGGTCGACTTCCTTGTCCAAAACAGGTATTAAATACCTGCTTATTACCACCAAATAACTGGGAGGATACACGGCTGGCCATGTTTGGATTGTCAGTTTTCTGTATTTTGCAGCGAATGACCACATTCGCTTTCTCCTCACCTTGTGTCCTCAGCTGTCAGGCAGTCACCTCTTGTTTTGTTCCATCACTGGTATCATGCAGAGCTTGATGGTTAACCAGCATGAGATCTTAATGTGTTTTTTTTCTTTGGGTGACAGGTGTTCATGTACAAGCTCTAGAACTTTTGAAGGGATTATTATGCAGATAATAGAGTAATTTAAGTTCAGCTTTGGCTCAATTTGCTCTCTGCTGTGTGGATTAAAGTTGCATAACAACATTGGAAGATCACGTCATGCCCGAGCCAGAACTATACTTGGCCCACATCCTAGTAAATAATCATAATTCGGTTTCCCTGAGAACTGGAACACTGAAACGATTCCAGATTTGCACTGAAGGTTGGTTTAAGAGAAATATGACAGCAGAAGGGAAATAAATCCAACCCAGGCAACTGGGATTGTGTTATTTCTTTGACTCACTCTGCTCCAACTCCACTTCAGGTTTTCCTTTCCCCACTCCTCACTCGCACCCTGATCACATTTTAAAGATACCCTGTCCGAGTTATCTACATTTTCAGGGGGTTATTTTAAAATGAAGTGAAATCATGTTTGTGCAATTTCCATACATTTGCAAGGGTGATTAGTTTGATGATATAATATTAAAGTAGTTCACCCAAAAATAAAAAATCAGTCATCGTTTACAAGTTGTTCTAAACCTGTTTGAGTTTCTTTGTTCTGTTAAAATAAGATATTTTGAAGAATGTTGGTAACCAAAAACAGTTGCAGGCCCCCATTGTTTTCCATATATGAAAACAAATACTATTGATGTATTATTTATTTGTTGCTAGCCATGGATTATCTCGCTTATACCATGGTCATTTTCCAGCATTGACAAGTTAAAGATGTTTGCAGCACTTCATTTGACTGGAATTAATGGTTATTTTCGGCAACTACGACTTTAAATCAGACACATAGAAAAGGTAGCATGGTAAGGTTACGTTTATTTGATTGAATTATAACATTCATTTGAATGAAGTAGCCTATCGGGATATTCTGTTGTGGATGTGTAGCCTCTCTGTTTCTCACTTTGTCTGTAGGTAAACAGAACTAGGTCATTCACTTGCTCTCTCTCCCCATGTGTGCAGTTTAGTCACTGGTGACCCAAACTCATGTAGATTATATAGGTATGAAGCAGCTCATTAAGAGTGAAAATGTTATTAATGTCGCAGCCTCAAGGAACGATTTGAATTCCAATAAAGAAAATCTGTGTGCTCAGATGATTTTGTCAACATGTTTACCATCAAAATTCTTGCAGATTGGTTTTAATACATGTTTCTTTTGCTTTATGTAGGAAGATTTCAGTTCTAACATGTACAGTGTGTTTTTTTATAGTATAATACACTCTTATATGTCAAAAGATCAAGGAAAATTTGATTCCTCATGTCTCTGTCCAGTGGGAATCTGGATAAACAGACGGAGAGAGGAAACACGGCCCTGCACTACTGCTGCATGTATGAGAAACATGAGTGCCTCAAACTACTGCTGAGAGGCAAACCAGCTACTGATATCAGTGAGTTACACATGCTGGCTTTATTTTGTTCATGTTTAATTATACTTATGTATTAATTAAAAAGCACTGTTAAATGAAATCTTTGGCAAATCTCAAAAGGAATATCCATTTTTCATACTGTACATTATAGCGATGTGATGCCTGCATTCACTTGTAGCATTTAAAATGATTGATTTTAGTGTTTTATTTTTGGTTTATTTAGACAGAATAGTCTACAACTATAATATTGGATAGGATTTTAATACCTTTGCATCACTACTTGCATATATATTTACTTAGACACTAAATACATTGTACTTTCTGAAAAAAAAATGTCAGAAAGTTTTAGAATATTTTTCCTCTCCCCAAATTTGTCACTACCGAAACACAATAGTTATTATTAACATAATTTAATAAGAAGGGTTATATTGACCTAATAATCTACCTTGTAAACATATTTTTTGCTATTTTATTAAAAAGTATTCACCGGTAAATCAATAAAAATAAATATTTAAACAATATTTCCAAGTGTAATTTATGAGATTTGTTGTATTCTGAATCCAATCTTTTTTTGTAAAAGGTATAAAGTTAATCATACTAATTTCAAAGTTAAGGACTCATTAATTTGAATATACATTGAACCAAACACTATTATAACATCTTAGTTGATAATTCAATATACTTTATTTTTGACAAAACATCCATGTTTCGATCATGACTGCACATTTTCAGTAGTGACAGTAATGTTTTGGTAGTGACCAGAGCTAATTTTAACTCGCATACTAAAATACTACTAAAACATACTAAAATACTAGTAATTTGCATAACTTTACTAAAATTTAGTCTAGAACTATAATATTGTATAGGATTTTAATATCTTTGCATCACTACTTGCATATATATTTACTTAGACACCAAATACATACAAGCTTGCGTTTCATAATGATAGTTATGTATATGGTCCGGTTAAAATGTGATTTCATGTTTCAGCCAATCAGAATGGAGAAACCGCTCTGGATGTGGCCAGACGATTGAAGATCATCCAGTGTGAGGAAGCGGTGAGTAACTTCTGGGTCAGAAGATACAATCTTTCCCATTAAACTTTTATTGGATGTTCTTCAAGATCAATAGGGGGTATTAGAGATGTGCTGAAGGCACATCTAACTTGTGTTTGTGTTTGTGTGTGTGTGTGTGTGCTTCAGCTGGTACAAGCTGCTGCGGGAAAATTTAATACTAAAGTCCACGTGGAATATGATTGGAATCTCAGACTGGAAGAGCTTGACGAGAGTGACGATGATCTGGACGACAAAGTAACGCATTACCCTTTGATCCTATCATAAAATATTCAAACTTCTCTGACTCAGAGACTGAAATATTTTCTCATTGTCTTTCATTCCCAGCCCAGTCCCATTAAGAAAGATCGTTCTCCCCGTCCGCAGAGTTTCTGTCACTCATACAGTCTCTCTCCACATGACAAGCTCTCTCTGCCTGGTTTCATTGGCCAGCGTGATAAGCAGCGCCTCTCATACACTGCCCTCACGAATCAGATGTACAGCGTTTCCACTGACTGCCCATCCTCTCCCGTCGCAGATGCCCCACCTCTGCCACCCAGGAATGCAGGCAAAGGTAACCCAGAAACACAACAGCCAATCAGATGCCACAGAACATAAAACTTGTTTTTGAGAATTCCATAATTGTATGTTAATTTCAATAATTATATTTGTATGTATACATTTATTAATCAAACTCCCAGCTTCTGTCATTTTAGTTCAGTTTTTAGTCCTAAAACTTGGAGAAAATTTTGCATTTTTTACACATGTGTTCCTTATGGAGTTTCAAATGGGTTTTTGATTAAAGAGTAAGGACTTTAGTCTGCACATTTGAAGAGACTTTCATGTTTTTTTTTTACAACATAAATTACTTTAAATCATACATTTAAATATGAATTTTGAAACCTCTGTTTTTTTTTTTTATTATGTTGCAAGCAAGTTGTTAAACAAGAAATGCAACAATTCTAAAAAGATCCTTTTGGTAGTTGTAGTCCTTAACTTGCAGTGTTATTTTAGTATTATTAAATACTGTGTTAGTATTTTTGGAATTCCAGATATGGGCCATTCTACAGAATTGGAGTTGGAAACATCACAAATATGCATAGTATGTATGCATGGATGTATGTATATGTATGCAAATTGTATGATATCTAAGGTACACATTTCTAGTAATTTTGCAGTTAATTCTCATATTGTATTTTCAGAAAGTTTTGGAATATTTTTCCTCTCCCTCAAGTGTAATTTTATGAGATTTGTTGTATTTTGAATTCAATCTTTTTTTGTAAAAGGTATAAAGTTTATAATACTAATTTCAAAGTTAAGGATTCATTAATTTGAATATACATTGAACCAAACACTATTATAACATCTTAGTTGATAATTCAATATACTTTATTTTTGACAAAACATTTCGATCATGACTGCACATTTTCAGTAGTGACAGTAATGTTTTGGTAGTGGCCAGAGCAAATTTTAACTTGCATACTAAAATACTGCTAAAACATACTAAAATACTACTAAAACATACTAAAATACTAGTAATTTGCATAACTTTACTAAAATGTAGTTTATTTTCCCCCAAATAAATGATTATGTGTTACTTTTGACACTATCAAAACAATGATGTCACAACTGAAACTTCACTGATGCTAATCAGCACATGGTTAGCTAGCACAGTTCTTAACAGTTGTACACACACATAAACTACATTTTATCGAATAACCCCCTAAAAAACAATGATGTCACAACCGAAACTTCACCACATGTTTCGGTCGTGACTCTTTCGGTTGTGTCAATTTTGATACGGCTGAGCCTAGCTCAAAAATGCTAGTTAGTACATGGTACCTAGCACAGTTCTGAACAGTTGTACGCACAAAAAAAGACTATATTTTATGGAATAATACCCCAAAAAGTTTGCTTAATTGCAGAAAAAAGGTGTTTAGTAGTGACTTTCAGACATTTGAACACATTTACCTCAACATGATGAGACCTATCTACTCACTATGTAGCCATGAGAGAGGGGAACAAAAATGTAGGGGTGTGGTTAAAATCAGTCTCAGCCAATGGACTAAACATACACTGTTTCAGTAGTGACATGAAAATGCGGGACCCATTTTTTAACATAGTTTCATGATTTACAAAGTAAATATAATATATATATATATATAGTTTTTTATTTTTTATCTAAAAGATGTTTTATAAAACAACAATGGAAATAATTTCTACAATTATTTCAGTATTATTTTCACAAGTTGAAATTTAGGATTAGAGACAACCACCTACCAATTGAAAATAACCAATAAACTATGATTATATATTAGGCTTACTGATATTTTAAATATTATTGTGGGATTCAAAAGATAATTGAATGATTTTAGTAAACATCTAAGATTTAAATACGTTTAAATGTGTTTTTTTGGTTGTGGGATAGTAGTTTGCACCAATTGTAGAATGGCATATATATATATATATATATATATATATATATATACTTTCAGTTTTCATTGTAGTTTATTCATTTTGTTATGTGCTTTTGTCCGTTTTATTGTTGTTGTTTTGTTTGTTTTATTGTTGTAATTTTAATACTTATTTCAGTTAGTTGCCATGCCAAGTTTTTCATCTAATATTTATATTTTATTTCAGCTTTAGTTGGCCAGTAGTTAGTAGCTATGTTAAGTTTTAACATTCATGAGTTATGACTGTATACTTTATGTGTTGAACAAAACATGAAAGTCTCTTCAAGTGTTTAAAATGAGGACTGGTAAAATACTCGACTGCTTGACCACAATCAAGTTATCCAGAGAGCTATTTAAATGTTTTTTTTTTATATGTCAATTATGGTACTTATAGTCTATTGAAAAGACAACAAAACTGTAACAACTGTATGCCTGTAACTGTAATATTTGTGTATATGTGTCAGGATTTTAACCTGCTTTCTGATGCTTTGCCACAGACTTTAGCTTTGTTTACTTTTCCATTAGATACTTTTGATTATGGTTTAACTTTCTGATATGACATGGTATTAACAGGCAAAACTATGTAAAATGTTATCTTGTCTTTTTCCATCTTTTCTTTTCCTCTCTCTCTCTCTCTCTCTCTCTCTCTCTCTCTCTCTCTCTCTCTCTCTCTCTCTCTCTCTCTCTCTCTCTCTCTCTTTTATTTTATTTTATCCTCTTCTCTCTTTGTCTCGTCTCACTTACAGCTCCTTCTCTGGCTTTCCTTGGCTCTCATTCCCACTATGCTACTCTGGCTAGCACTCGACCATACATCAGTGACTATCTAATTTTTTATTTGCATACACCCTTTCTGCTTATTGAATCATTTTAATGACCTCATTATTTGATCTTATGACATTTTATAACTGTGTCCGAAACTGAAGGCTGCTGCAATATGAAATGAATGTTAAGCACATTATTTATTCAAATTAATTAAGCACATAACCATTCAAAAGTTTGTAAAAGTCTATCACGGTTTGTAGAAAAAGGTTAACAGCACAATAAGTTTGCAACATTTTAGGAAATGTTTATTGTGCAGCAGATCAGTATATTAGAACGATTTCTGAAGGATCATGTGACATTTTGTTGTTTTTTACCATATTTTTTATTAAATAAATGCAGTCATGGTGAGCATAAGGGACTTACAAACTTGAAAAAATCTTACCAACCCCAAATTTTTTAATGGTATTGTACCTCCTAAAGAAACTAATTTCAGATTTTTTTTTTGGATGATCTAGAACAGGGGTGCAAAACTCAGTTCCTGGATGGCCACAGCCCTGCAGAGTTTAGCTTTAACCCTAATTAAACACACCTGATCCAGCTCATCAAGTCCTTCAGGCTCATTTGAAAACTACAGGGCCGTGTCTGAAATCACCCCCATCCCCTAAATAGGACACTATTAGAGGGGACAGCCATTTGTAGTGTCTGAAACCATTGTGGAGATTATCGAGTGCACTCATTCAATCCCATAATTCACCGCAATAACGAGTGTGCAACCAATGTACACTCAACGGCTAGCGAATACCCATAATGCACTGTGAGGGTTGGGCCAAATGAATTCCTGAGTCTCGCCAGTAGATGGCACCCGCAGCTGAATCATCCATCCATTCATTTTCCAAACCGCTGGTCCAATGTGAGTACAGGGTAACTTCATATGATGCAGGTATACATTCCTTTTGAATTGATTATTACATTGTTTAATTAAGGTTTATAGTTTCCATGACAGAGTAATACTGGAGGTGCAAGTTTGCTAAATTTCAAATGATTTTAAACAAGCACAAACCACGGAGTGTCCAAATTTGCTCACTCGTGTTCATTTACTCCTAGTAAACTATATTGTGGACTGATGCAGGGAATAGTGAATGAGGGCGATTTCGAACACAGCCCAGGTATGTGTGTTGGAGCAAACTAAACTCTGCAGGACTGTGGCCCTCCTGGAACTGAGTTCTGCAACCCTGATCTAGAGCAAATTAGACAGACAGATTGTCAAAATTAAACTTGTATATGTAATATTAATAATAACATTTATAAATGAATTTACTTGTTTCAAGACAAAATTCATTACGTTTTAAACCAACTGGACCACATATACAGAATGGTTGGATATCATAACTGGTGGTGAATGCATATGTTGCCTTCAAAACCAACTAGATATAAACATCTTAGTAGAAAGCATGTTTCACTTCTATTTCATTTGTACATGCCTTGATGCCTTTATACTTTCAAATGCAACATATTTCTGGTTTTGGACACTATAATAACTGAATCCACCATCAGGTCCAATCCAATCATTCAGTTCATCTGATTATTTTTGCTTGATATACTTTCATTTGGAGCCTTCTGATTCTGCTACAGTTTGGCTATTATATGTAAATAGGTAATTTGACTTTCCATAGTAACAACTAAAGCCCAGATTTTGCTGAAGTTGTTAACTTGATGCATTTGCTTATTTCTCACACAAATCATCTCTGACTGAGCTTTTCACTGGCTGTTGACTGTCATTTTAAAATCTATAATGTAGAAAAGAGCTCACTCGACTTTTTTTGTGGTGTCTTGATGTCCTCCTCTAACCCCCTTGATGCCCTTCTCCAACTGAAGTCACTCCTCTAGTTTCTCCACTTCCACTATAAAGCGCCTCACTTATCTGGCCTGCTTCGTTTTCAGTGACACTTGTCCTCCTGTCCTACTGGTTACCCACACCATCATTCTTTCTCTTTATTTTCTTCCCTTTCTATTTTGTCTTCCTCCTGCACCCTCCAAAGAACCCATGTTAAACGACAGTGTCCATTCTTCACCTGACATCAGTGCATGTTGTTGTTTTATGTTGTTGTTTTCCCTCCAGCCCCTCCCTCGTCAAACCTGCCCCCCTCCACCCTCGCCCCTGCCACACAGACCCCCGTTATTGGCAACTCCACTCTGTCAAAGAAGAGGCCCCCGCCCCCTCCCCCGGGACACAAACGCACGCTTTCAGACCCCCCTACCCCGCTGTCATACACCCCGTTCTGTAAAGGTGGGCTACACTTAAGCAACAACCCTAGTTGTTGGATTACTAGGGTTTCTGTATTTATTTATTTTTTTTTGGTCCAGATTTTCATTCACTCAGATCCACATGCAATGGTTTCGATCCAGTTTATTTCTATAGTCCACTTAATATATTGTAACTTTGCTAGTACATGTAAACTAATTCTCTTTAGATTATTTGTAGACTGCTTGGTTAGGGTTCCTGTTAGTGGAATGAGTTGACATGAACTTGCAATGTTACTTATAGTCATGTCTGTTGAATTAAGTCTACTTATACTCTACTCTAATGACTTATACTTGACATGCAATTGCAAAGTTACTTACATTTAGTAGAATGTCTAAAGTGGATTATCAAATTAAAGTGTTACCGATTTTTATTTTATTTTATATATATACAAGATGTTTTTTAGTAGAAACATCATTTAGTGTCTTTTAGATTATATTATTCCAGGAAATGGTCTTTTGATCAATCCTTAGTAGCTTTTAACATCGTGAACATTTGTGAATGTGTTTATTTTTGGTTTGATCTCTGCAGTATATTACCAGATCATTTGCATCCCATTCATTCTGTGGTGGCGTTACATTTTAAACTCTAGAACATTTTAGATATGAAAAAACAATATTGAGAGGACAATGTTGCCAATGAAAGGCTCAGCCTAATGACCCCATCCATAATCTTTGGACCTCTGTATTGAACCCTGCTCTAGTGATTTGCATGATGCTTAACATATTATTGGGTAAAGACAAAGAGCAAGGCATGGTAAAATAATGGTCTGGAAGATATTAATGTGTGAAAGACACGTTAAAATGCATTGCATCTTGTATATCCCCTCACATATTAATTAACTGCCAGTTGATTCACATAATTACATAATTTGAGATGTACTTGAGATGCCTTTAAGACCATTATTGAGCATGGCCTGGTGCTGTTACCTCTGCTATATCTCGTAGCACAATATAAAAAGTTTATTCAAAGTTGTGACATTTGCTGAAAAAAAAATCCTGGAGACTTTCATGTGTACACAAACTTTTATGTGGATAAACCTTTGTGTATAAAGAATGCATTTAATTGATGAAAAAGACAGTAAAGACATTTTTTTTAATGTTACAAATTTTTTTTTATATATATCTTTATTTCCATCAAATAATCCTGAGAAAAATGTATTGCAGTTTCCACAAAAATGTTTTTAACATTGATAATAAGGAAGGTTTCTTGAGCAGCAAATCACCATATTAAAAGGATCTCTGAAGGATCATGTGATGCTGAAAATTCAACTTTGCCATCAAATTGTAATACTATTTTACAATATACAGTTTTTACTGGATTTTTGGTCAATTAATGCAGCCTTGGTGACCGCAAGTCTCTTTTCAGAAACATAAAATAAAAAAAATATCTTACTGACCACAAACTTTTGAACGGCAGTGTATATCTAGTTTTACTGTGTGAAATTCCCCCTACATTTTTTTTTTCTGCTAATGTCACCTTAGGGGCTCTATAGGCTTCTTCCACTAAAATATATTTAAACTTAAACTCATCATTGCAGGAAGTGATTCAACGCCACCTCCTGTCAACAAGATGTCTCCTTTATCTAACAGATTCGAAGGCATTCCGCAACATCAAAGGTAACCCATCTTCTAACAACTTTTCTACTGTAGCAAATAAAACAATCCAAACATAACTGATTAAGAATTCAGAAAGGACAAATTTCAGCGCAAGTTTTGTAGAACGAGCTTGAACTTTAGAACTATATTTGCATTAAAAATGTCAGCAAACTTTAGACTGCATATTTATACATGGCCTTTTGTGTTTCATTTGAATATGTCCATGTAAATTTGTCATCGTGTATATGGGAATGCAAAACAGTTCTCTTTAATACATTATGGCGGATTTTACAGAGCATGCAACCCATTATCGGACATATCTTTGAGCTTTACATATGTTCCATATTTCTAGTCTCAACACCACAAAGCCCACACTTGGTCCACGGGTCCTTCCCAAACTACCTCAGAAGGGTAGGTGACATGCTTTCTGCCTGTGAATATTGCAATGGTATAACATCTGAATGTTGAAATAATTAATTTAGTCAGTCACTTTAATCATAATAATCACAATTGTATAGTTATTTGCATTCAAGTATGTATTTTCATTTAATTTAGTTTGTATTAAGCTAAGAGTGTATCTTGTTCTTTATCTTTTTCAAATAAACGTTCTATATATTTTATATAGAATTTATTAGTAAATTGAGTTATAACATTTTTCACAATAAATATTGTTTCACAGCAGCACAACAATATTCCCTTACAACTACCACTGAACACCGATGGTGATGCTGAGAAATGTCTTTAAAAGCAAAAGTGTTTTCTTGAAAGTTTTACAGATGAACACTTAGAAATACATTTTTATTCACAGAATAAATGCACTTTTAAAACTAACAAAAGTAAAAAATACAATTAAAAAAACCTACAAAGTAATATTACAAATGTCAAATTTGAACAATTTAAACATCACCATTCAAACAGTATTTTTACACTTTTTGGATACCCCTTTTCTAGTGTGCTCTGCTCAGCATCTTGTGAGGGAAATATTTCCTCATTTGTTTTCCAAAATAGTCCAAAAACTATATCAAAAGACCAAAAAATATTAGAGAAAACACATAACTAATCTGCTGACATTATCTTGTTTTTCAATAGTTGCCCTGCGTAAGATAGACACCATCCATCACCCATCTATGGACAAAACCAACCAGCCCCCTGAACCTGTGCTGTTCCAGAAGGTTCTGCAGAGTTCAGACACCCCACCGAAAGTTCCGTTAGCTGATAGATCTCCTGGAGATATACCTCCTAAACCACAGCATTCAGAATTACCCCCTAAACCAGGAGAACTACCTCCAAAGCCCCAGCTGTCCGACCTTCCCCCTAAACCCCAGCTGGGTGACCTACCGCCTAAACCTCAGCTGAAAGATCTCCCGCCCAAACCCCAACTGACAGACGTCTCCCCACCCAAACCTGTAACCACTGAGATCCTCCATAAACCTCCTCCTGGAGAAGTGGCTCCCAAGCCCCAACCCCCAGATACTCCAACAATCATCCAACAAGGTGAACTGTCACCTCAGCCGGTCCAGTCTGGTGAAGACACCAATGGAAGTCCAACATCAGCACAGGAGACACCTGTACCGTTGCCCCGGAAAATAAATCCGGTGAGGAATCCGTCTCAGAAGCTTCAGATAAGTACATGGAAGTCAGTAACAATGTGCTTTTAACAAGCGTCTTACATTTTTTTTGCAGATTAAGAGTAAAATGCGAAGGGTGAAGACCATCTATGATTGTCAGGCGGATAACGATGATGAGCTCACTTTCGTTGAGGGTGAGGTCATCATAGTAACCGGGGAAGAGGATCCGGAGTGGTGGGTAAGTGTAACCGCTCCAAATTTTCAAGTATATGCAACAAAGCATGAGACTTGAGAAGTCTTTTTCAAGTCATTCTTCATTCGAAACGTTTGGCAGACTTTCCAATATTTAGATTTAATGATTTATGAAATAGTTCCCATAGTTCATGGCTATTAAATAGTGTAAGGTTCGTTGACCACATTACCATCACATCACCAGATTTCTTCTGATCTTATTTTGGTTAAGTAAGTGAGGCACTTAATTGTATACATTAAAAGTAGTTACTAAGGCTGTGATTTTTTTTTTTGTTTATTTTTGATTTTTTTCCCAATTGTTTGTGAATTCTGAATAATTCAGTTCTAATAATAGGGGCTTTCGCACTGGAGGAACCTTTACATAGTTCCTAGAATTATTGGTGGAAGTACCGGATTTTGGCGTGTTCGTACCACAGGAATTAGAAACGATTTTAGTTGTAGGAGCTCCTTTTGGAGGAACTAAACCAGTAGAAGTAGGGTCTAAACCAGCACTATAGGAACTACCAGTGACGTTAGTGTACACTGATTGGCCAAACGCACGTGAAACACCAGTACCCACCATAAAAAAAGAAGCTATTTAAAGGGGTCATGACATGTTTTTTTTTATTTTATTATTATGTTCCCTTAGGTGCAATTATAGTATTACTATAGTTTTTTTTTTACAAAAAACTTTTAAAACGTAGTGATTTATGACCTTTTCCCACCCTGTTTATCATCCTCTGATTCAAACAGTCTGTTTTGGGGGTGTTTCCCCTTTAAGAGTTCAGTGTTAACGCCCACTGTTATGATTGGCTAACGTCAGTGCCTATGCATCAATTATTAACGCCCCCAGCTAGAACATTTGCGGATTCAGCGTATTTAAAAAGTAGTTTAAAGTTTTAAATACATTACTTACAGTTTGCGTCGTCGTTGTTGAGCCCAGAATAGTCGGCACGGACTTATCTTTGAGCAACAGTTTTCTGGCAAAGCCAGCATCATTTTGGGATTTGTTCTCAAAACAGTCATCCTTCAAATGTATAGAACAAACGCTTAAACTAACACTGCCGTGACTGGGACGTCCGCAAAAAATAAAGTGCATCCATTTTTCCCTGACGTCTGGATCTTTCGCGGCGTATTCAAAGATGTTGTTTGTCCACAGCCAGGAACAGCACATCTGCGTGGCATCGTAATTTCCCTGTACACAGACCCGCTCGCTGTCTGTCGACTGAACACTTGTGAGGCGCGCAGCGCGCGGGCGCGACAACGATACGAAATGAGCGTTGCCTTGCGCTTTAAGCGTAGTTGTCTTGCGCTGGAGGCGGTCTATATGCAAACGCTGGTACGTCACTTCGTACCGTGACGTCACTTCTTATCATGGATCCAGAACGGGCTGTATTTAGTGCTTGATTAAATAAATGATTCGTTTATAATGGGGAGGAAGTCTTAAGCTATGAAACTTGCAGGACGTTTTAATGGTACAAAGACCTCTTATATACCAAAAGATCAAGGCAAATTTGGTTTCTCATGTCATGACTCCTTTAAACAAGGATTATAGCCTATATATTTACTCCACAAACTAACTCTAGAAACATGGAAAACAGGATAGATGGACCTCTTAACCTTTACGCTGAGGAGAAAATCCAACGCAACTTTGAGGGGACCAAGCGAAACACTTGACATCAATCACAGGCATACGCTAATGCCTTTTCATATACTGTCTACTTTCTATTTATAAAACGGTTAGTTGATTCTGATTGAACGTTAAACGGTTGATTCTGATTGAACGTTAAACGGTTGATTCTGATTGAACGTTAAACGGTTGATTCTGATTGGGCAATAGCTGTGTTTTATTCACAATAAAACATGACCGCTTCACCCAACGGTTCTATGTATCATTACACAACACCCCTAGCAACCACTCTTAGCAACTTAAACACATGTTTGATCTCAGTAATATTGTTCATTGAAGCTAGAGTAGAGTATTGTGAGACATCGAGTGTATCGAGTGTACCTGCATTTACAGTAGACATGGCTTTTTTCTTCAGGTCAGTCCTATATTCATAATTAAAAATTCTGTTTGAATGTCTGCTGCGATATATTTTAACAGTTAAGGGGTTTTCCCTAGCCCTAGTCATTTGTCAGTTGCGTCTTCCTTCTCCGTGATCACAAGTTTGAGTACTTTCAATAGCCGCGTTTCCATTACAGATTTGCGCAAATGTTTTGCGCTTTTATCTAAATATCGATACAAAACTATTGCGAAATGACGGCGTTTCCATTAACCGATGTTATGCGACTAAAACGTCCTTTTTTCTCTCGCGATAAAGTCATTCTAAAAATCACGGCAGCGGACGTTGGTTTATATAATCTCACAGCCACCGCATTATTATTATTATTATTAATGGAAGGAGACGTACGTGTTATCCAAGCATTAATGGCAGGGAAAGACCCTTATATTCCAAACGAAATATAAGGAGTTTACAAATATAATTTCACCCTCATTTCTGCGCTGAGGTTTTGATTGTGGCATTTCTTTGAAGTTTAGAATCCAGTATTCCTATAGGCTAATTATTGTTTCTTTTATGAATTTAATAAAGAACTCTGTCTCCTATTCCAAACGATCCATGTAGGCTGCTTTTGTGTCCATTCGTTTTTTCCTTTTTAAACCCGTAATTGAAAAACGAAAAATAAACGGTTGTCTTTTTAAAACGCAAAGTTGAACACCACAATTTTAATTTAAACTGGCTACACCAACTGCTGCGCAAAAAAGTAAATATCGACGAATTTTCATATGTTTGTTTAATTACTTTTTTCCCCTTTATTAAACATGTAAAATATTCACAAATTAATATGGAAAACTTGTCGATTTTACTGGTTTTCTAAGGCCAAATTAGAACCTGGAATTGACATTTTCCCGCAGTGCTGATTAAGAAGAGCCATTAATATTATTAAACTATTGTTTTCTAACTCGGCTAAAAACATCTCCATCTCCGCTGTTAAGCAGATGCTCTTTTAGAGAGAAATGCACCTTTCATACGGATTACTTAATCAGAACAAAATGTATTAGCTTTCGATTCGAATTTGTTCGTTTTAAAGTGGACATTTCAAGCTTTAGCCTACATATTTTGTTTCAGTTCTCGCGCTCCAGTTCAGGGAGATCATGAAAACGCGCCTGATTGTTTTATTTTATTTTACAAAAGCACAACATTTTCTTGTTATTGTTTACACAAATAAAAGTAGTTACAAATAATGTATTATTATTTTCTGTATGATCAGAAATTATAGAGTAGGCTATATTAAGTTTCACTGTTAATAGGAAAATGCAAGTGTTCACGCCCGCGCCTCCGTGCCACGTAGTGCGCGCTCCACACTCCACACATACCCTTAGATATGCGTCAAAATATTGTGTTTATTTGTGATAATCTCAGCTCTGTATTATTATTGTCTAACCCGTATTATGAATGACATTTGACGAATTGCTTTGTTCCTTTTTTGGATAAAAGCGTCATCTAAATATGTAGCCTAGTAAATGTTATAATAATGATGATCATTATTATTATTTGCTTACACGGACCCCAAACACACCGCGTCTTCTAAGTCAGGTGACTGGAAATGCGCAAAAACTGTTTCCATTGCAGTTTTGCGAAATATTCCTTTTTCGAATTGGCTGAAAAACCTCCTCATGCGAGCGTAAAAACTTGTTTGCGATAAACGAGAGTTTTTGCGAAATTGACGTGTTTCCATTGAGCGTATTTTCAATTCGCAATTTCAATTTGCGCAATTTGAAGGGTAATGGAAACGCGGCTACTGTAACGTTAAAAGTCTTCTCTACTGACTGACTCATTAAGACACTCTTTGGCAAAAATAAAGTATGTGTTGCTGTTTACGGTCAGGGACTATTTTTTACAGCGGAAGGAAGGCTTTTAGTGATTTTTACTTCATGAAAGTTGCATAGATACATATTTTTCAGCTTCAATATTTGTATTGTGTGGTAACTGTTTTATAAAAGCAATATGGCCCTTCAGCTGTGACTTGTTACTCGAGGCTGTGCTGTATCGTGAATGTTACCTTATTGCTTACGCATAACAGCTCTATCTAATAACGTATTAGACGGGGCTGTTAGACAGATAGTAAATAATGTATGCAAGCACTGTGTGCTCAGGCGTACATCACTTGAGAGTTCCTACTGGCTGTGCAAATGCAACCAGAAAATTGTTCCTAAGGGAACCATTAGTTCTCGGGGAACCACCCTGGTGGCTAGTTCCTAGAACTACCCGGTACGAAAACCCCTATATTCGCTATAGGATTCTTTAAATACTTTCCCTAATGTATCTTAAACAAGAAACATCTTTTAGGCTGTTCTAACTACTTTTAGGCTGTTTATTCCACCAAAAGGAAACTTCTTACAGAATATGAACATACAGGCTACCTGGAATACAACCAAAAGTGCAAACAGTGTCTTTAAAGGTGCTGTATGTACATTTTCATAAAGCATAAAAATAGTATATCTTTAATGTTTGCTTATATTGAGGAAACATGCTATGTTCACATACTCGTTTCTCTGAAAAACACTTCTACAGCCAGTTATTTTACTTTGATATCTGCGTTTCCAGGCTGGAATGTTTGTTTTTGTTTTGGTCTGTGATACTGTACGTTGCCAATTTTCATTGTCATTGTCCATTGCGCTCGTTCCTGTTGCAAACTGGCAACCCATGTGAGCGCCGTCCAGTCTGTCTGACGAGGAGGGTGCGGGGATGATCTCCAATATATATTTTTGGGACTGCAATACCCATTTCGATCACTAGTTGTCATTCTTCCAAGACTGCACCTTTTAAAGGATGAAAACCTGAAAAATGACTTGACATAAACTCTTTACATGTACATGTGCTAACCATGCTACAAGCAGAATTGTTCTGACCATTGAATTATTGAAAATTAATTGGTAATCCTCTGGTGTGCGTTCATTTTCAGCTATTCATCTATTTATCCTTACTTGATTTAGAGCCACATTCTGATTGTAACCTTTCTTTTTTTGTCCTCAGATTGGGCACATCGAGGGGCAGCCAGAGAGGAAAGGCGTATTTCCCATGTCTTTTGTTCATATCTTGTCTGATTGACACGCAAACGTCGGTTCTTCACCTCCCACCCAGCGCAATACCTCTGGCTATGGGACGCACTTGACTTAGCTGCTGAATCAACAATGCAAGTTTTAAGATGGAACCACATCACCTTACCATCGTCAGAGACAGTGTAAATAAAATGTCTAACTGTACCGCTGTTATCCGTACCGTTTTTTTAAAGCCTACCGCACAACGGCTAGACTGCACCCACTTAAATGACCAGCACTTTCCCTCCACTATTACTGAATCTCTGTATATAAGATTGTACATAAATGTGTGCGTGTGTGTTTCACACAAGGATGAGTGTGTGATTTTTTTTTTTTTTTTGTGTAAATGTAGAAACCTGTGTTGGTCTGAAAAGTAAATTTGTGAACTTGTACTCTACCTGCCAGTAAGTTACGGCTGGGGCCAGTTTTGTTCAAATAAGTTTTATTAATGTGTCCATCGTTGCTATCATCTATAGCAGGGACAGATTGAAGTTGACTTCTCTTCCTGATGGAACAACTGGACTTTACATTGGTTTTCGTTTACATGTTTTTACCTTCACATTTCCTAACACCACTAAAGCATGTCAGAGTGAAATGTTATTTTGTGTTTGCTGTTTCTTTGTTCTTGCTACCTAGTGTAAAATAATTAACCTCTGCAATGCATACACCATTACCTGTGTGAACAGGTTGTTCCTCTGTGATCCCATATCAGTGTTTTATCCACGCAAGTACATTTACTACCGTCTTACTGAAGGACAGCGCTTTGTAATCCAGCGGTGTTCCTCAAAGGTCACCCTTTGTCATTAATATTGTTTTGAGATCTTGGTTACTTGAAATACTTTTGAAAATAGGGGAAGTCGTTTACTCAGTTTATAGATGTCATATTTAAGTGATAGACATGGATGTACTGTATTGTAATTGGAATCTATGCCATTTTTCATCCATGCTGCCAGTAACCCCAATAGAACAAGAATGGTTTCATAAGCAGCTCAATTTTTTTAATGGACTGACAACCAGTTTCTAATGTGAGATTTAGGCCCTGTTTACACGAGAACGCTCGCGAAAATGTAAAAATATTTTATTGGATGTGCCTTTCGTTTACACGGCGAAAGCGATTTTGGGGCTTAAAAACGCAAAAAAAGTGAACCCTCCAGAGTGGAAATCTTAAAAACGCTCCATCGCGTTCCTGTCTAAAGGGTAAAAACGCAAAAAGTCTGCTAGACAGTGAAGGCGTTGTGTACATGTCAAAGGCATGCACCAGTACAGGAAAATAAAAACAAACTAAAATATAGCATTAATTTCATTGACACGGGAAAAGCACTGAGGGTTAAAGCAGCAGCTTTACTGTACTAAACATGAAAAAAGCATCCCTTTTACTTTCAGTGCTTCACATTGCCGCCTGGAGTGCATACTGCATCGAATTTCACATACTTGAGCGCAGAATAAAAAGTGAAAATCATCTGAGTTCTCTTCAGATCGTTTCCGTGTAAACAGCCTTAGTCAATACAATCATTTGAGGCAACAAATCGAGGTTCTGTCATGTCAAGTTTATCCTTCAATTTAAATGAGCATTGTTTATGTCAAAGTGAGTACAGTTGCAACTTGAGAAACTTAACTCTGAAATAAAGTAACCATTTTTGCAGCACCCACCTAGGATATAATGGAGAAGTGTGATGTTCTACAGGTGTCTTCTAAACTGCAGATTTTGAGGATGGTGTCAACTGTTGAAACATGTTCCTCATTCCATTATCAATAAAATGGCTTCATGTTAAACAAGACTCCAAGTTTCAAGTGTCATGTTTAACAGTCATGACCAATTCAGAGTACAGCAACTCCAAGTGGATTCAAAAACAACATGCACAACAAACTGAAGGTGAAAACTTAAATTTATTTGCAGTCCAGCAACAAAAATTAATGCTTTTTTTATCTACAGCTATACCAAACCTCATATTGGGCCTCACGTTCAGTTCAAACAACTGAATACATCAGCAACATTTAAAAAGAGACTTCACTTTAAAGCAACAAAGTGGTTCCATAAAACTATACAAAACTGCCCAACTTAAAGAACCTTTTGGCTCACATACCAGACTGCTGGTAAAGAAATTAGTAAATGGACAAAATTATCAACTCATTTTGATAAAGCTTTTTGTGATGTCTTTTTGGCTTGGTCCACCTTCTCCACAGATTTGATGACCCCAACAGCAACAGTCTGTTTTAAATCCCTTACCGCAAATCGACCTGAGAAAAGAAACAGACTTTAAAACATGGCTTTTTTCAGCAGTATTTTGAGCACTTCGATCCAGTGCCTTACCCAGAGGTGGATAATGAAAGAAGCTCTCCACACATAGGGGTTTGTTAGGGACGAGTTTGACTGTGGCACCATCTCCTGACATCAGGTACTGGGGCCAATTCTCCAGTTTCTTCCCCGTACGCCGATCTAGCTTCTCCCTCAACTCAGCAAAACGACAGGAAACATGGGTTGTGTGGCAGTCCAGAACAGGGGAGTAACCGACCGTGATTTTGCCTGGGTGGTTCAGCATTATGATCTGAAATGCACAAGAGAAAATAGTCACTAGTTTGTCAGCCAGAGTTCAAAACAATGTCAAAACAAGCATATCTACCTGAGCAATGAAACTGTTGACATCCGACGGAGGGTCCTGCTGTGAATTCCCTGCTACATCACCTCTCCGAAGATTTTTTACAGATACATTCTTAATGTTGAATCCCACATTGTGGCCAGGGAGGGCAGTCTGAAGCCCCTGGTGATGCATCTCAATGGACTTAACCTCTGCAGTCAACTTCGCTGGGGAGAAGGTCAGAACCATTCCAGGCTTCAGGATCCCGGTCTCAATCTTACCCACAGGGACGGTGCCAACACCTGGAGGGCATAGCATATGTCAAGGGTACCAACCAAAACAGATTTAAATTGAGACCTTGCCCACTTTGCAGTTTTACCCACCACCAATCTTGTAGACATCTTGTAGGGGAAGGCGCAGTGGCTTGCCCGCATTGCGCACTGGAGGAAGTAGGGAATCGAGCACCTCCAACAAGGTTCGACCATTTGAATGGCCTTCTTTCCTCTTGAGCTTCCACCCTTTGAACCATGACATCTGAAGCAGAACATACAAGTAATCAAGATCAGCAGCTCTATAATCAGGGGTGCCCAGTCCTGTTCCTGGAGATCTACCGGCCTCCAAAGTTCAGCTCCAACCCTGATCAATCACACCTGAACCAGCTAATGAAGATCTTCAGGAGCATGTGATAATTACAGACAGGTGTGTTGGAGCAGGGTTTGAGCTAAACTCTGCAGGTGGGTAGTAGCCTGGGAACAGGATTTAGGCACCACTTGTCTAGATCTTCATGGGGTGCGTAGAGTGGTCTCACCTTCTGAGATGGGGCAATCATGTTCTCACCAATCCAGCCAGAAACGGGTATGAAAGGTACAGCACCAATCTCAAAGCCAATCTTCTTTATGAACACCGAAACATTCTTCACCACCTCATCGTAGCGTGTCTGGCTGAACGGTGGCTCAGTCAGGTCCATTTTGTTGACGCAAACCATGAGCTGTTTGACCCCAAGGGTGTACGCCAGCAAAGCATGCTCTCTTGTCTGACCATTGCGAGAAATCCCAGCCTCAAATTCTCCCTTTGCAGCAGAGACGATCAGTAGAGCAGCATCAGCCTAAGTAGTAAAGAAAGATTGCCATTTTATTCAGTTTGGTTGTATAGGTAATATAAGAGAAACCCAGATAAACACTCAAGAGGTCAACAGCATCAATACCTGTGAGGTCCCGGTGATCATGTTCTTGATAAAGTCACGATGGCCAGGTGCATCAATTATGGTAAAAGTGTATTTTTGAGTGTTGAATTTCAGCAGGGAAATGTCAATTGTAATGCCACGTTCCCTTTCTGCTTTCAATTTGTCCAGGACCCAGGCATACTTGAAGGAACCCTTTCCCATCTTCAAAAGAAAGAGAAACATTAAAGTCTGCCACCTAAACAATCATAATAGGCAATTCAAGTTGATACTAACCTGGGTTGCAGCCTTCTCATACTTCTCAAGAGTTCTATGGTCAATTCCTCCACATTTGTAGACCAGATGACCAGTGGTTGTGGATTTACCACTGTCCACATGGCCAATGATGACCAAGTTAATGTGGATCCTTTCTTTGCCCATATTATCGTTAAAGTAATTCAAGTTTTAGACTTAATTCAAGTTTCAACTACAGACCTTCAAACGTATGCTTTGTTCCTGGTGTGATTGCAAACCACAGTGGAGCTTATATAGTGACTAATTGGGAAGGATTAAGTATGGATGATGTTGATTGAGTCCTGGTGTGATCAATAACCGCTCAAATAAAGACCACGCCTGCAATTAACTAGAATAGCCTTAAACCTACAACTTACTCTATTATAAAAAAATATCATACACAATTCTCTCCCAACACAAAACACATAGGTCTACTACAATTCTTCTTCTTCATAAATCAAAGTAAATAGTTTGTGATCTCCTTAGAACTATAACTGTAGCATTTACAATCTTTCAATAATTTGTCATCTAGCCAATTCATTTTTATTTATTGACGCAGTAGCGGCTATAATTCGAGTGCCATTTTTATTCCAATAGCTATAAATAAATAATGTATTTCTCATGCTTTTATTTCAGGTTCGGATTAAGCGTCGTGATAAAAAAAAAAAAAAAAGTGTGATCATTGCTGCTGTTTTACCAACTGACTGTTTAATAGGTTGTTTCATTTTTTTTATTGAAATGTTTGAAAATACATGAGCGCTGTAAATGTAATGAATGGCATGAAAAAAAAAGTATATTTTAAACAAGCAACTATGATTACAACACATTCCTGCATTCAGATGTAAACGTTTTGTATTTGAAACCTATCCCGGTAGTAGAATATTTAATTTGTAGCGGGGAATTATCATGGGAATTATATCAAAGTTTCAAGTATGGCTTGTCACGTGAATATGACATTATTTGTGATTGGGTGACAGAAAACTTGTTGCATTTGCTCAGGTTTACGTAACAGGAATGAGTTCATCCATCAGGTGTGTTGCATAAGGGTTGGCCGGCAGGGGGCGTGTTGAAACAACTACATTAACTTTAGTTATATTAAAACAAATCGTCGCGTGTCTAATGCACACGAAACTATATGTAATTTAAAGTCATGTCCTTGGTTTTCATATTATATGATGATGTGTGGTGCATGATTAGAGCGTTTGGTTTAAAATGCAAGAACACAATGACGTTTTATTAACCCGGAAATAACAGTCGGTAAGACAGCTGAGAGCGAGAGAGGCTCAGATACAGAGAAGGAGAGAGAGAGCGAGAGAGAGATCTAAAGCCTTCTCCCTGGAGCTTATAGCGTGCTACCTGGACTACATACGTTTTCCCCTCTTTGCTTCAAATTCAAAGGTGCGTTTTCGTTCCTCTCTTATATCTTTATGCTGCATGTACTGCGCTTTATTGTGTATATTCATAACTCAATGCATTGGTGCTGCTGTAGTACAGCATGTGACTGAGCGGTACGTGTGCTTTCAAGCACGATGGCACCCGTGGCTATCCGTTGTTTGAAAGCGTATAGACAAGAACAAATTAAATATGATTGTATGACGATGTTTAAATGCATGTATGGGTGGAAAAAAGTAAATCAGATTTGTGTCATACAATGCAATGCAGTGTAACTTCTGCCATGCATTGTGCAACACAGGGCTTACACTTTTCATTAGCAGAAATATATACTATTGCTGTTCTGTTTCCATTGTCATAGAAAACCATGAAATATCAGTATATTTGAAAAATGTGAAAAACCTCATGGAATTTTATTTTGTATCTTAAAAAAACACATGCAAATGTCTAATTACACATTTGATCATGCTCATATCTACATTTCTTTGGTTAGACATTTCTAATATAACATTATTTGTAAAAGTATTGACCAATAGTGAAAATTCATTTGTCAAAGGTCCATCTGATGCTTTTGCACAGATTCCAAGTGGTTACTGTATATTGTAATCTAGTGTTCAAGTGTAGTGCACTACATGTCCAATGTAGGGGTCATTTATCCATGTGCGTTGTGCAGTTTAATGAAAGTACTTGCAAAACATTTCATTTCCAAACTGATTAAGATGTCAGAATTGCTTGATTGGCCTATTAAAAAATATTAGTTTGATTTAGGCTACATACCAATACAAGCCTACAATACAAGCAATAGCAATGGCAGGTTCTACAGTAGCTTACTATCATGCAATTTATACAATTTCCTTCTTTTCCTTCAAAAAGCCATAATAATGTGACATTATCGAGTATAGAGTGCTGGTGTGTGCGATTGTATATCCCAAGCTCATCTCCCATCTGAGATCAACCACGAACCCTGATGAATATGGTCTTATCATTTTATAAACCTCCTCATGTAATGCAGGCACGCTGGCATTTCCAGTCATATACCATTGGATAAATATCTGTCATCATAGTTATTCATGTGCAGCTACTGAGTACATGTCATTCGATTAACATCTTATCACTCTCTTTCCCTTTCCTTTTATGGTATGTAGGTGAGGCTTGAAGTCAAGCATACAGGAAGACCTCTGATGTGGTAGTTTTTGACACTCTTTGCCGGCGTCGTAGCCTATATTTTAAGTCATAGCTATGAGATTTTTATTTATTTTTTATTTGTAACCTGTTTGCTTGTGTTGGAGGATGTTGCCTGCTGGGATTGCATTTTATATCATTGTTGTGCAGGGAGTAAATTGGATGGATCATCATCATTTATGTAAGTTTGATAAAAATATAATGGGCTTGGTGATGATTGATGTTACCCTGGGTTACAAAATCAGTCACAAGTCGCACGGGTACCGGTATATTTGTGGCAAATGCATTGCCAACAAAACATTGTATGGGTCAAAATGATTGATTTTTCTTTTATGCCAAAAATTAATTAGGATATTAAGTAAAGATCATGTCCCATCAAGATATTTAGTAAATTTCCTACCATTAAATACATAATACATTTATTTTTGTTAGTGAATGCAGCACAATCGCGAACATAAATGGACAACTTTAAAGGCGATTTTCTTAATGTTTAGATTTTTTTTGCACCCTCAGATTCCAGATTTTCAAATAGTTGTATCTCGACCAAATATTGTCATATCCTAACAAACCAGCTTTCAGATGATGTATAAATCTCAATTTCAGAAAATTGACCCATGTGACTGGTTTTGTGGTCCAAGGTCACCTAGTCTTACACAATGCATAATAAAAAATCTGCAAGAATGCATTAAATTGATCTAAGTAAGATTTAAAAATATTCTTCAACTAAATTAGGCCTATTTTCTTTGTTCCTCAAAGAATCATAAAATCATATAATTTTTTTGCACTTTTTCCAAAACATATTTATCACTATCAGCGCAACTTTTTTAGGCTTCTGAAAATTTAGTTTTGCCATCACAGGAATAAAATATATTCAAATAGAAAACTGTTTTTACTTTATTTTTGATCAAGTCACTTGATCAAGGCTTCTTTCCAAACCGTGGACCAGGTTTCAGTTATTGCATGCTTTGCTTTGCCTGCATGTTAGACCATGAGTAGTAAACATTGTGGGTCTGCTTGTTTAACGGACAGATGTCGTAAATAAAGGTACTTGTAATGCTCTTCTGTATCTGTTGTGGAAGTGATAGATAGGTGTGTCCATTAGTGTGTGTGTGTTTGTTTGAGAGAGGACTGCCTTAGTAAGCATTTAGATTAATGGTATATTGTATTTAACAGTCCACAATTGAAGAAGCTTTGAATGAATTGTGACCGTAACTGTAAAGGGACTACCGTATATATAAGAATTTTCATGTATTAATTGCTTTTTTATTGCCCATGTGAACAGCTAGTAATTAAAACGAGACATTCCCAGACTCCCTAGGTCATTTAAAGCTTGTAGACTGATTTTTATGTATTACTCAGGATGTTTTTACTGGTTTTTTTTACAGTGTTCAGGGTAATGCCGAAAGAGCCATTCTGTACTGTAATGTCAATGTGTCATGCAAAGAAAAGGGATTCATTCAAACTATTGTCAGACATATCCAGATATTTATAGTATCAAATATACTTTATAATAGATACGTGTAATTAATTACCTCATCTGTCGACATGATGCCGGTGAATTGCAGAGCTTGAGCAAACCTGTCCACATCACTATGATCAGATGCTTCTTAACTGCTGTTTTCTCACCGCTGTTATTTTTGTTGTTCATTTTGTTATTGAGATGAAAGCGTGCTGCACATATTTACATATTCATCTGAACGTCGCTCTTAGCAGTGTGAGCGGTGTCGGGATGTTCATTAATTAAAAGTATATCGCTGCAAAGGTACTTTTTGCTTCTAAGCGAAGAACGTAAAACAACTTTCCCGCGAGTATATGGGGACTTTAAATCACGTTTAGTTTCTTGCAGTTTCTGAGTTCTTCATATAGCCCCTTTAAAGTGGTTGTATTTTTAAACTATACTTCTCTCTGTGTTCTTGATTTATTGCTAAAAGATCAGCTGTAATGTTTGCGCAATGCATATTTCATTGTTATCTTCAGGTTAGCTGCAAAAGTGGAAATTCCCAGATTTTTTGGATGGGGTTTGAGAAAAGTGAATCAAACCTGTTTTTTTTTTTTGGAAAGTTCATGAATCATTTTTTATTGTTATAGACCCCATGAAAAGGTATGATGATGAGCTCTGTTTTCTTTCTGGTGTTGATGCATTTCCACTTGAAATAGGAAATTGCATTGGGACAGCTGATCCCTTTTTAAATATACAGTAGTTTGTCACTGCCCAAACAGTTGATGGACCCCATTGACTTCCATAGTAGGAAAACAAGATACTATGGAAGTCAATGGGGTCCATCAACTGTCTGGTCACCAACATTCTTCAAAATATCTTCTTTTGTGTTCAACAGAAGAAATAAATTCATACAGGTTTGAAACAACTTGAGGGTGAGTAAATGATGACAGAATTTTTATTTTTGGGTGAACTATCCCTTTAAGACACTTCCATCGCAATCAGTGAGAAAGGAAATAAAGTAAATACTTAAAATACTTAAATAATTCAAATAATAATTAAAGTGTTTGCATATCCAAAGACACTGACATGATTTGATTGCAATCGAGTCAGTCTGTTGGTGAGATAAAAATCATTTTTAGCCTTGAGAGATTTCCAAAACAAAATAGATCATGACACCAAACATTTGAACGGTAGTGTAATTTCAGGTGTGCACTATATAGTTGTCGTCAAGCTAACATAGGCACCCACAGTCACTTTACTCCAATTACGAGCCCCTGTGTGCATACATTATTGTAATTAGCACTTATCGCTAATCTTTTCATTCCAGTAAGAATGTTAGTTCTAGGAACGTGTTTTGTGTAATTTGGAGGTT
This sequence comes from Phoxinus phoxinus, assembly GCF_949152265.1. Taxonomy (NCBI): domain Eukaryota; kingdom Metazoa; phylum Chordata; class Actinopteri; order Cypriniformes; family Leuciscidae; genus Phoxinus; species Phoxinus phoxinus. Next base: position 15,887,247 of record NC_136899.1, on the reverse strand, counting down.
AGTGAAGGATTGGTGCTGTAAAACTCTCACAAGAATGCAGTGTACAAATGTGGTCAATATACATTTTGTAATTGAAGCAGTGCACTTTTTCCTCATTTACTTTAACATTCATTTAAGCAATTTCATAAGAAGAATTATGTGTTGGGCATTTAGTTAGTTAAACCATAGCAAAATGTGTAGTGGGAGAAGTGTGATCTCAATACTGTAGGCCTGTTGTTTTAAGAGGGCTAATCTGCAGAATTTGCCTATGAAAGACATAAGGAAGCTTATTGTTAGTGCTAATCTTTCTTCTGAACTCGCTCGCGAAACTTCCTGTTTTACCTCCGATTGGCCTTTACACTGGAAATGTACATCATATTTCTTATGCGTGTGCTTATGTCTTGTAATGATTTTTCCTTTTTGTAGATATTTTTTAAAGAATGTTGAAGGTTGATGAATGATGTTCATCAACCTTTAGTGTTATGTCATTAACTGATATGTGTTGTTAAGCCTCAAAAGAACATAACTGCCCCTGGACTTGAATTGATTTTTTTAACCTCAGGTGATCTCTGTACTCTGTCTTGCAGCAGCTTGTAATGTCTGTCTTCTTTATGTCATGTCTCCACATGTCAACCAGTAACTGTTGCCAACTTGTCAGGATTCTAACATTTCAATTGAGAAGTGTTAATTAGAAATTAAAATATTTGACACACACTTAGCACTTGTACCCAGTGCTAGAAAGGAAATGAAGAGTACTATTGTTTTAAGGAGGCGTGAACTTTGCAATCTCTCTTCCACTCAGGGTTATTATAGTTAACCTAAACTAAAAGCATACCAAAAAAAAAAAATGCATCACTAGTAATAAAATAATGGTTAACTGAAATAAAATAAAATATCAAAAATGTATTTTATTTCAGCTAGTTGCCAAGGCAACATGTCTTATTTTCATTTAGTTTAACTTGATGTACTAAAATAACTAAAACTGAAATAAAAAAGAATTAAACCCCCCCCCCACAAACAATTACTTAAACTTTAACTAAGATTAATATAAAAATGGAAAATATACAAATAAAAACTAATCCAAAATATGAATAACTTCACTGCCTGGCAAAAAAAAAAAAAAATTGGATTTGGATTTAAATTGGCAAATGCTTAAGAGTCTATGATTGGATCATCATTATTGCAGTGATTATTATGTTTCTAGGATGTTATATGTTTGGCAACAGTTCTTCTAACCCTAATTGATGGAGTGTTCAGCTTTTCGTTTCTTAAACGACTATGTTGTAACATCATGGCTATACTCCAGGATGACAATGTCAAGATTCATCAGGCTCAAATTGTGAAAGAATGGTTGGGAGGAGCATGACAAATCTTTTTCACACATGAATTGGCACCTCTGAGTTCAGACCTTAAATTCATTGAAAGTCTTTGGGATGTGCTGGATTAGACTTTACAGAGTGCTTGACTCGCCACAAGATCTTGACCAAAAATTGATGCACCTCTTGATGGAAGTACCAGGTGCATCATTTTTTTATTTTATCATGTTCGTTTAGCGATCTCGCTAGTTTCCAGTTATTTCTTTCTGATTAGTTTTCTGATAAAACTTCCATTTCTGTGTGAAATCAGTTTTTGTGACATTGTTCTAGAGAGGTGTGTTACGGGCTGGTTTTAGTGAAGCGCTGCAGAGCATCTGGCCCGACAGTGGAAACGCAGCATGGTTTTGGGCTCGGTGCTACAGGTCTGAGGCTATTAGCCATTGAAAGCCATGACTCGCACCGGCCCGACAGTAGAAAAGTGGCTATTGATTAGGGGTGTAACGTATCGTGCCACAATATATCGCAATACAAAAATGCAACAATACGTATCGTGGATAGTGACAATATGTATCGTGGATAGTTCACCCAAAATAGAAATTACTGTATAAGAAAAAAATCATGTTTTCAGAGTTTTAGTGTCAGTACTACATTAAACTACTATATAATGTTGATTATAATGTATAATAATGCAATGGTCAGCTTCAGAATCATGAATATTTCATATCACCATTGTCCTTGAATTACAAGCACCAAGTCCAAACCTGTTCATTTAAACCCACAATGTAATATCAAAGTTAGCATTTTAATCAACAGTACATTTTTTGTTAACCTTTTATCATATGTCTTGGGAGTATCGCAATAATATCGTATCGTGAGTTCAGTATCGTGATATATATCGAATCGTGAAATGAAGGTATCGTTACACCCCTACTATTGATGACCTCATACTTTAAGGCTGCAGGTATATCGGCAGATTCTGCCATAGTAGTCGACTGTGTGTGTTGCCCGTACGTGAATGTTGGGGCGGATGCATCAAAGTGTGATCCTTTTGTTTCGTGTTTGGAGATTTTGTTTTGGTAGGCAATTTCAGAGAGGCTAGCAATAGCAAGCTAGTTTTGAAAGCATGAGATCCCACCCTCCTTTCAAAAGCCACTCCTCCTTCAGAAGACCTGAACAGCAGAGTCTGCAAAAGACGAGAGACGGCTTTAAATTACCTCATGTCTCAAAGCACATAACATTACAATAATAATGAACGTACACAACTTACAGAGCTCTTACATGTACCACCTGACTGCGGCAGATTAATTTCAGCATTGATATATTGACATAGAAACGCATAAATCCGAGTATGAGGACATTAACAGCTCCGGGTTGAAGGGCACAGGTTGCCATCTCGTAAGTATAGTTACGGCACGCCGTGAACGCAGCAGTGTCGCCAGTGGCTGGCGGTGAGGTCGCTAGTCCCACTACTGGTTGCCTAGTAATGTTTGTGAGTGACATTCATGAATGTTACTCAATGTTGTAGAACAAATCAGTTTTCTTGTCAACACAAACAAACATTTTGGAAGGAAAAGTCTAAATATAAATGGAATCAGTACATAAAATGCATAATATTATAAATGAGCGATAAACAGCGAGTGGTCTTTGCCATCTATTTAACTGCAGCAGACAGGCAAATGCCGGTATATCTGGGTTCACGAAACCATACAGACTAGGAGTCAGCACGGCGAGTAACACCGTATGTACATGGAGACATATCATAAATGCTAAAATTAGCTTCTCATTCATCTTGCCTTGGATCGGATCACGTGCGCTCCACTGACTTCACTCCTATTGGTTGTCGCTCCTAAAAGTCGCTCTTCATTTGCGTAAAGGTATGAAAATATATATGTTGACAGGCAGGTAGGACATTGTATCATTTGGAGAAACATTGTTGAGAGATTCCACAGAAGATATGTACATTAATATTTAGACCACTTATATTTAACTTTAGCTGGACAATAATAACTTGATTCTAGAGCTGCTGTAAAGCCAAAACAATCTCAAAAATTACTTTAATTTCCTATTATCTCTGTAAAGCTGCTTTGAAACAATCTATATTGTTAAAAGCGCTATATAAATGAAGGTGACTATTATTGATTGCTTTATCAGGATTGCTTAATTATTGATTTATCAGGATGTAAAAAAAGTTTTAACCAGTAAAACAGTGTTTATAAAACAAATTGCTTACCCTACCTTTAAGACATAACCCACTGTGTTTGTAATATACTCTCCAAAAAGGCATGTTGACATTGATGTTTTGGCACGTACCCTAAGTCTATTTTCTTATTCACGTTCGGCGTCAACTCGGAGCGCGCACACATAAAGCCGCCTGGGAAACAGTGTCTCTTCTGCAGCTTAATGTGCTTTTAAAAACATTGTTTAACTGGGTAGTTCACCCCAAAATGACAATTTTGTCATAATTTACTTACTCTCATGTTGTTTCAAACCTGTATGAGTTTCTTGCTTCTGTTGAACATAAAAGAAGATATTTTGAAGAATGTTGGTAAAAAGTCTATCCCTTTAAAATCTAACACGTCCCACAGTTTATCAACACTCAATTATTTGGTTTTATTTGGATGTTAAGTTGAAGGGAGGAACGAAAGCGCACCGCTGTGAAGGAAAGGATATATGAGGATAAAATGTCATGTTGTAGATTTAGTTACCGGTACATATTTTTGGTAAAAGTCAGACCTGCAGGAAATTGCTAAAATGGGAAATTAGAATGTAATTGCCCAATTAAATTGCAGTTCTGTAATTTCTTTTGTTCGGCAACAATGAGCCTGTTTTCAGATTTCACTTCGGCTGTGTCACTTTGACACTCTACATATATCGTGTGCCCACTGCGTCTCCTCCCACTCGTTTCCATGGTGAGGATGGCTGAACGGCAACCGGCACAGATGACTTGCCAACAGTTGGGAAGGAAACCCAACAATATCCATCTGTTGCCTTTAACATGCCAATCTTCAGTAAAGCAGAATACTAGACTTTCTGCTTTCAGTCAGAAAACATGAGTGGCGTGTTTTAAATAGAGCGGACTATAAGCAGCATAGATTGCTTCTTCCAGTGAGGTCATGCTTCACTGAGTGAGAATCTTTGGTTGGTTTTGGTGATGTCTGAGGTGTCCCAGGGCCAAAGAGGATATGATATGAGTCAAGCTTGTTTTTTTGCCTTATTAGTCAGCTCATGACTCTTCATGCTTGAAGCTTTGGCTGGTTTTAGATGGTCCACCCAAGGGCTCCACATTTCTTCTTTGCACTAAAAGGTTTACTAATCTGCACTACGACATTTTAACACTTATGTGAATTTACTGGGGGTGGGAGAAAAATGCCAATGATTCTGAATCGATACAGAGAATTTCAGAATCGATTCTGAACTTGTTTTTTTAACCGCATGCTGGATGATGTGTGTGTGTCACACACACACCACTCGAACTTGGCATAAAATCATCTTTCATGAAGATCGAAGAGAATTACAAAGACATTCGCAGGCATCGTTTGCTTCAATTGCTTGACGTGTTGCGCTTGCAGTGTGCGGTCTCACCCGCTGGTATTTTCCTTAAATGCTCTACGGAGGCATCATTTATGTAGGTTGTAATGCAGCAGGCTTATTAAAAATATGATACTTACTGACAGAAGAAGGCTGGTTTCAATGTCAAATGCTCACTTGCACTTTGTGAAGAGTGCTTGTGTATGTGGCTGTGTGTTACTCCGTACTAAATGTGGTTAAATGTACTATAGTTGCATCTCAAAATGGTTTAATGATGCCGAATTAACGTTAACACAGTTAGTTATGTCTTAAAAGATTAAACAAACAGGACAAAAACATCTTATATTTCAAAAGAGATCTGTGCATTAGTGTGAATGCAGCTTATTAGATTTCCCGCTGTCTATGATGTCATTATAATTATCAAACTACAGTAAAGATGTGTGTGAGAACAAACAAGACAACATTCAATTCTGAAAGCACTTTTTGTTTATTGCTTGTAATGTTTCTTTGTTCCTCTTTTTTTATTTACTTGCTTTTATGTTTTAATATATTAGTTTGTTTTAAATTCTTAACATGCTTTTGTTTTAATAATTTTTTTAAATGTGTTATTATTTGAAAAAGTACTTAATACATATGTAATTAAATAAAGAAAAGATTTTAGGATTTTCAAGTCAGTAGACTAATAAGAAAAAATTAGATCAAGAATCGTTTTGGAATAGGATCATGACTCCCAGAATCGGGATCGGATTGGATTGTGAGGTCCCTAAAGAAAGAAAGACTCACACTTACTAGAATGTTTCATCAAATAATTTTAGCTAGTAATGTTTATATATTCACAAATTAATTTAAGTAAACTATTTAACCTAAAACCATAAAATGTAAGGGGAAAAATGTATTAGGGCTGTGCAATATGGCCCACAAAATGATCACGATAATATTTTTTATTTCAGTCTATTGATAATTATTACGATAAATGCCAAATCTTTATTTCTTTCAAGTTTAAAGGCAGATTTTTTGCTCCTAAGTAAAGTTGGAAAAACCAGAGCGTGAATTGTGGTTTTAAACAGCTCTTTATTGTAAGAACATGACAAACCCTTCACGTTTTTAAACTCCTTGATACTTTTCCAGTCATTTTTTCAGTAACAAAATAAATATCTAAATAGAAAATAATAATTTCTTAGTTTCTAAATGTGCTGGGTGACATTGTTTGGCATGACTTTGACATGTATCTTCAGCACAGTTTTCAGTGCAGGCTGCAATATTAATAATATTACATGTTTTGTCTCTTAAAAATGCACATTTGACAGTAGCTTGAGTTGACACTAATAGTAGTAGCTTGTGTTAGGATGATGCAGATGTAAATTTCTGTTCATTAAAAAAAAACGTGACATCTGTAAAATTTGTAACAAGCTCATTTTTATATGGGAAAATTTTAATATTCTTACTGTTTGAGTATTATTAAAATTAAACATTGGTCTTCCATAGTAGCATACATTTAGTTAATGATAACCACAGTTAAAACCACGCATAGCAAATCACAGAGCATATGTTCTGATGAAAAGCCGATGTTAAGGGAACAACGGTTATGCTAACTTTCAGATTGCCCCACAAAGTATGTGTATTTGTTTATTTATTTAAAAGTTCAATGTACTTGAAGAAGGTGAATGTGAAACCATTTTAAAGAAGAAATATTATTTTGGAGTGAAATCCAACACCCATTGATTCAGTGTTGGTCATATTGCAAAGAAAGTGCCTCACTAGATGTTTAAGTGCTTATTGATCTGTTATCATCGGGAGATTTAATAACACACACCTTGTTGATTGGTTTTTCATTCGGTATCATCAGGATACAGTCACACAGTCCATCTAAGAGAACATGAGTTTCGACCTGTTTGATTCTTGGTATCATTTCCACTCAACTAAATATTAGTGTTACAACACTGACTGTTGCTTTGCTTCAGTTGTTTTGGAAGATAGTCTTTAGTTAAGCGTTTGTCAGACTCAGTTTCATTAGTCCCACTAATCCAGCTTGAGGTTTTAGAGATACACATGCTTTCTCTGGTCCTCAAATGCTTTGTGTAAGAAATGTAGATGATCATTTTTCAAAAGGTTTTCTTATGTTGTGTGTAATATACCGAGGACCGTTACGGATGACGTGCATGGTGAGCGTGTCTCTACTCACTGTTGCTTTTGTCAGCTGTTAGTTGTGCTTATATTTGCTATGTCAGCTTCCTTCTAACCCATGCTGCTGTCTCCCTGACCTCTTCGATTTCACCTTCAGGGACAGTAACTATGTCCCCGTCCATCACACTGTTTTAGTGTGGGTCAAAGCAAACAGACAGCACTAGGGGTGTGGGGGGTAAAGACCGTAATTGTGAAGGCAGTAAAGAATGTTGTTAGATGACTCAACCTCCCACTGCAAGCAGTTTCTCTGCATTTGCTGTCTTCTAGACAAGGTCTGTCTTGGGTAAAGAAATGCCTACAGTTAAAGTAGGCTTAGGCCTGTGCAGTTGTGTGTACTTTCTGCACTTTAAAGGGATGGTTCTCCCAAAATGTGTGTCATCATTTGCTCACCCTCATGTTCTTCCAAAGCCGTATGACCTCATTTCATCTGTGGCACACAAAAGGAAAACATTTGTATGCTGTATTTCAAGTCTTCTGAGCTGTATGGTGTCTTTATTTAAAGAAACAGACCAAAAGTCATTATTCACTTGATATCTCTGCTCTTTTCTTGTGTTCAATTTATGAACAAATAATTCATTTGAATCAGATCATTTCAATGAATCAGTTGATCTAGTTCACAGAACCAGAGTCAATGACTACGTTTACATTCACCTTCATAATGCAAACTGGGATTTTGAGAATATTGCTATTTAAACTTTACCTCAAACACAATACATAAATCAACCTAATGCGATTTAAACTCATAATCATAGTTTTATACGATTATGGTTACTATGTAGCGTACCCTATGTAAAGCACTTTGTGATATTATCTGTGATAGGTGCTATATAAATAAAGCTAGCTTACTGATTTTAAACTCAATAAACACAGGCATGTAAACATGACCACATTATTACCGCTCTGACCAAAGTGCACATGTAGCTACTTGGACGTACACAGATGATGCGTATTATTCACACTACTTCATGAACTCTGGGATTTTCCCTCCGCTCCGAATCGCTGAACTCTGTCAACTCAACGCATTGTGCGCCTTACCTTCATCCAGCGGAGAACACGACGGCAACATAGGCAACAACAGTTACAGCAGTGCTATGTTCATCATGGTGCCGAATAATATCCAATACATCCATTTGACGCAAGTTGAGTGAAACAGTGGCCAGTAACACACCTACTATTGTGAGTTCATCAATTGTGATATGCAATGAGGTAACCTATTTGAAGTAATGGACTACAATTCTTAGCGTATAATCAGAATAATAAAAATTGCCTTAAAAATTGAAGTTTTTTTTTTTATGTTATAGATAATTTATTTCTATAATAAAAAAAACAGTAATTTACTGTTAAGGAAATCTCTTTCCTTAAGGAAAGTCTCCTAAATCGTTCAGAAAAAAACTTGTTGGGTCCTGTTACCGTAGTTGACTCTCTCTGTGCACCAATTCTAATGTCAAAAGAGTGAATTCTCATCTATTAAGTAGGATACATTTTTATTTGCATTTGTCAGTTTTTTGCATCAGTTGATTAGATGACAAAACGCAGTACAATTTACAGTAATATAATACTTATATTACTCAGTTATTGTAATTACTACAATAACTAGGTACTAACTCTGAACCCTAAACCTCATTTTCAGCCCGTTTCCATGGTGATTCGACACGGTTGAGAATGTCTTGTGCGTTAACTGTTAACATACTCAACCATGGGTTGGCTGAAGTAAGTCCCGGACACGGTTTTGGAAGCAGCATACCTCGAGTAAGCAAGGTTTTTACCGTAACAGTACCGTACTGGACAGAAACAAAACTGATGCTTTGACTGAGAGAGAGATTATTAGAGATGCTGATTTTCCATTTCCAGATACATGGATTCATATACATCATGTGTTTGCAATAGTAATCATCTGGTTCTGTGTTGTTGTTCTCTGAACCACAAGCATAGAGAAGAAATCATTCTGTAAATGATTTCAGCTTCCTGGAAATGTTTTTTTTATTTTTTATTTTATAACTCTTTAATATAAGCTAGATTTTAGGTCAAATTTAGATGGATCACAGTGAATACAATCCTTCTGTCCTTCAGCAATCTGTGTGTAATCTTACAAGATGAGCTGTGGCGCTCAAATGAGCGACACGGGATTAAATCCGGCTGCATAATTTGTTGATCCTTTCCCCCCTGAGTTACTCTACATTAGAGCTGCGTCATTTTATATACAAATATACAAAATATTATTTGCTTTATTCTATTTAAATAATGTTTACTTTGAATTAATTACTTTTTACAAAATATGTTTGAGTGAATGATTCAATGACTCACTCATAAAAACATGTTTTTTCTTTGTACAAATCTCTTGAAAAATGTATACAATCTTTAAGTGAAGCATCGATTTACTTTGAAATGGTGATTTTTTTTTTTATAGTCTATTTTGATCGCTACCATAGACATCAGTGTTTATATCCAAACTATAAACTTTTATTCCAGTACTTTCATACCCATAGGCCTACATGACAACTGCTCACTGATCAGTGGCAGCGCGAACGCAGATTTGAATGTTTGCTGTGATCGTATATGACAAAGGTTAAATAGACAGCCGAATCTGCTTTTAGGAATAATATTGCGTGGGTGTTTGAAATGAGATATTGCAGTTTAACAATTAATCGTGCAACTCTTCTCTCAAATTTTTTTTTTTGTCCTCTATCTTTTGTACCTACCAATAAAACTAAATAATATAAATAATATAATAAAGTTTGCTGCAAATATTACTAAATGGCTTATTTGTTAAATGTTGTACCCTATTGTCAGTTAAATCTCTTTTCTTAAGGAAAGTCTCCTAAATCGTTCAGGAAAAACTTGTTGGGCAGACCGGTTAGTTGACTCTCTCTGTGCACCAATTCTAATGTCAAAAGAGTGAATTCTCATCTATTAAGTAGCATACATTTTATTTGCATTTGTCAGTTTTTTGCATCAGTTGATTAGATGACAAAACGCAGTACATATTACTTTGTAATGTCCATTCATATTTACTTATGCATTTGTACACTAGTAATTACAATGAAACAAATTAAACTTGACATTTTTAAGTACAAAGACTGAAATACTGTTTTCTTATAAAACATAATCCAAAAATCTTGTCAGAAATGTGGAAACGTTACAATTGTTTATGTTCCTGAAAGAAGTGTCTGATGCTCACCAAGGCTGCATTTATTTAATCAAAAATGCAGTAAAAACAGGAAAACTGTGAAATTTTCATTTAAAATAATTGTTTATATTTTAATATTTCTATTCAAAAATGTAATTTATTCCTGTGATGATAAAGCTGAATTTTCAGTGAGCTTAAGAGACTTCTTGCAAAAAACATAAATAAATGTGATGTTCCCAAACTTTGAACAGGTACCATATACAACTTAAGAAAATATTTGTTTACTGTGTAAATGTGAGCAGTAGATATAGTGATGTTATAAGCAAACACCACCACTAATTATATTATTTAATGGGATTTGTCAACTCTGTATTATGCTAATAAATTTCCTTCTGCTGCACTCACTCACACAGTAACGTTTACACTGTGATTCTTATGTAAACTAAACTAGGCAATTTCCAGAGTGATTAGCTTCACTTCGTCGAATAAAAGGCATCATGATTCCCGTCCTCTCCCAGAGCTCCAGCTCCTCGCAGCAAGGGGTTCCAAGCTGTTGCCTTGGTGACATTCCAAGTACGATGTTCCGTGTTTTTGAGTTCTGAATTCTCATTAGACCTTTAGGGTGTCAGAATCTCAGCAGCTGCCATAGTAACGCAGCATTCCCAGGCTCGATCAAGAGATGATGATTATAAAGTCATCCACGGTAATGAGCTTATGCAATAATGGAGATGATTCATTTAGTATGCTGGCATAAAACTGAGACTCAAGATGGGGAAAAAAAAATATTTGATATGGTCTGTGTTTAGACACCATTTGTAATGCACTTTACTTTTGTAATGTGACATTTCAGGGTGAAAATTAATATTCAGAGAGAAGGAAACGTTGAGAGAGATGTTGAAATCCTGCTGTGTGTGTTTATGAATGACATTAATCAAACATGTATTATTGATTAATGAATTGATAAAAACAAAATGTATTTAGAAATCAACATTAACAGTACAAATTGTTGCTCATTGTTAGTTTCATACCCAATCCATAATAATAATTGTTGTTGTTGTTATTATACAGTATTTTGAATCGTGTACTAAGAAACTAGAGGTGTTTTATGTTGTCTTTTAGAGAGCAAAAGTGTGCTTTGCAAAGCAAATTTTGTTATATTTTTTATCTATCTACCATTACAAAAGATTTTGTCTCAATTTTACTTGAAGATGATAAATATCATGCTGCATACATAGACCATAACACTTATGTGTATTTGGCTTCATGATGTTTACATGCATGTAATGCTGTAGACATGCAAGAGAAAATGTGATCCAGGCAAAGCTCACAAAGCATGATCCGTGTTATGCCTCTGGCAGTCCATTGAATGATTTTCACTCTAATGTGAGATCTAGTTGTCCTGCAGAGTAGAGCATGCTCTCAAAGCATCGACACAATGGGCAGCTGATGGTCCAATTGCACTCCAGCATTTCCCACTGCTCTGCTAATTGCAGTGACTGGACTTCACTGCTGTTCTCCATCAACATCGTTAGGAATGAACAGATGTTGGATAATATTTGGATTGTGCCTGGTTTATCTGTTACAGTTTAGGCTTGTGGACATATCAACAGGCTTCTTAACTCAATTGGGTGTCATTTTTGTATAGGCCAACTTATGTCGCAGCATATATTATATTATATTTCCTCAACTCTCAGTATGGAAGCATGGAGGCAAGGTTAACGTTTTACATCATTGTGTTTTTGTTAGGCTAGACTGTGTCTACTAAAGCACAGGCCCATTAAACTCAATAACCAACACACCCAATGTGCCAACTTAGTTTTTTTTGTTAAAATCATAAAATCTTTTAGATACGCCTCAGAGACTTTCCCATGTGATCCATGCATGCAAATGATCTACATCTACATTCTCCTTGATTTTGTAACGATCTAGTAGAGACCATATCTGGAGCCATATTCTCAGCAGCCTTCTTTGCTCAGATCTTTTGTCTACGCATGATAGAATCGTGTTATATACTGTAATGATGGTTTGTTAAATTGCTAAATATAAAGCATCACAACAATGTCAGCGAATCCATGACTGTCTTATCTGAACTGGGTTCCATTTTATTAAAGCAAGATGACCATGTCCTCGCAACCCTTTGTTTGACCACCGAACCAATGTGTAGTCGTGACATACAGCATGGTTGGTTAGGCATGCTCTTTTTCATGGTTTGATCTGCTCTGTTGAGTTAACGGTTACATTTTCTCAATGTTGGATCAAAACTGAGCAATTTTCAGCATTCTTATCATGTTGGGGATTATTGTTAGACTGACTGAAGATTGTGAAACAAGCAAATGGACATTTTTTGCATTTTCAATGGCAAAGAAACTGCCATTTTGAACTCATCGCCTGCCACCACCTACTGACCTCAGATGTGTTTGAGGAGGGATGGAATGATGTCACCTCTCAAGGAAACATGACACTTGTGCAAGCAGAGTTTTAACTGCCTTTGTTATCTGACCTTCTGACAAATCTGTCAAGCTAAGAGTATTTTACAAAGAGTAACATTACACATGGTCAGGAATTCGCAGTTGCTAGTTTGTCAAGCATTTTTAGAGAGTCCTGGATGTTTTTCTGGTGATGTTTGCTTTTCACACTGCTCAGTATAGGGTGAATGTTTGATTCAGATTTAAAGGGATAGTTCACCCAATTACTCACTTTCATGTTGTTCCAATCCGGTATGACTTTCATCATGTTCATCTTCGAAAATCAAATGAAAGTATTTTAAATGAAAGCTGAGAGATTTCTGTCCCTCCATTCAAAGTCCACACAACTAAAACTTTGAGGAAGAAGTTCATCAAGGCAATGTAAACGTAACTCGTATGAATGAAGCCGTTTAATTGTTTATGAACGTGTTCACTTTTCACTTCCGCTTTTGAATACGCGATCATGCATACTCTGTGTATAGGCCTATAATGTGCAGTCGCAATCAATATATGCAGGGTTTAGATGGTTTGAAATCGCCTTTGAACGCGCACTTGCTTTTCACTTTTACTTACGATCACTTGTACTCTGTGTATAGGGAGTGCCGGTACTGACTGCATATTTTAAAATAAAAGATATTTGTCACTGGCCATGTTTACATGCAACCAAATAATCCGTTAGCAATTGGATTGACGGCTCAATCGGACTGAAAAGCCTTCATGTAAACTCCTTAATCGATCCGATTGAGCTTCGATCCGAACGAAATTTCGATCTGATTGAAAGGGGTGCTCATCTGTTGCTCACCAAATTCTCTGCCATAGTCTTGTCAGTCATCTCTCCACAATAAAACCCGCCCAATTGTTAATCAAAACTAGCCCAATCACGGCCAAAACTAGCCCAATGGCGTTCCAGGGGGAGTCTCCCGGTAAAAATCTTGTTCCGAGACTTTATCTACAAAAACTACCTGCGGCAACGGTGTGAAAGTAGCCCAATCTCACATGAAAACCGCAGACTTGACAACACTGCATCCCTCTCGTCATGTGATAAGTGAAATCTGACTCCTGCTGCACTGTGCTGCGACTCTGCAGCTCATGCTGTATTGAGCTGGGCAGACAGTGTCAGTTTAATTGTAGTGTCCTCTGTCCAACTGAACTAAATGTTTTAAATTTCTATAAAAAACAAACAAAAAAAAAAACCTACAGTGCACACCGACTAGAGTAGCAAGCCTGGAGAAGCCAAGATGAATAAAATACTTATTTGAAATGGCATGGGTGAAATATTTGATGAAAAATGTTTTGTGTAATCTAACTCTTTAAAAGCCCATGTCGTGAATATATGGGATGGTGTGTATTGTTTTGATTAATTTAGCATTGATTGAATTTAGTGTCCTAATGAACTAAAATTTATTTGACATTTTATATTACATAATATGTATATTACATTAAGATTTTGAATAAAAGCTTACAAAAGGATTGTAAGGAATTTCATGATGTTGGTTTAATTTTAAGTTACTAAATTGGAACTGAATTGTATCATTTATATATAAAAAAAAAATACAGGATTTGAATATAAACCAGATTTATGCTTTTGCATTGTTATTCAGTTGTTAGGGCATTTTGGATGGTAGGGTGATGCTAGGCCTAGGTGATTGCAAGGTGTTCTGGGTGATTATTGGGCTGCTAGTTGGTTGGTAGGCTGTCAATAATTGTTTGATGGGGTGTTCTGAATGGGTGTGTAGGTGGTTGCTAAGGTGTGCTGGGTGTTTATGTTGCTTGATGGTTGCTAGGGTGTTCTGGATGGTTGTTAGGTGGTCGCTAATGTATTTTGGATGGTTGCTGCTAAGGTGTTTCTAAGTAGTAGGGTGTTCTCGAAAATTGCTAGGTGGTTGTTAGTGTGTTCTGGATAGTTGCTATGATGCTAGAGTGTTCTGGATGGTCTTTGATATTGTGTGTGTGTGTGTGTGTGTGTGTGTGTGTGTGTGTGTGTGTGTGTGTGTGTGTGTGTGTGTGTGTGTGTGTGTGTGTGTGTGTGTGTGTGTGTGTGTGTGTGTGTGTGTGTGTGTGTGTGTGTGTGTGTGTGTGTGTGTGTGTGTCCATTTTCTTATCAACCATGCACAAATCATTAATCTGATTGTTTAGAAAAATAATAAAACACTCTTCTCAACAAACTTCACGATTTGAGCATAATCCACGTTCTTAGCACACACGATGCAGGATGTGTTACACATTGATGTCTTGTAGGGTTAGGGTTTGTAAAATAACAGCACTATATGGTTTACACTGACACAAGGTAAGGGTGAAGCTAGCAAGCACAATGGAAAGCTGAAGTCTGTCGTGAATGGGAGGAAGTGTTGCTCAAGAGGAAGTGGCCAGAACACCTCCCAGCTCTTTACCACTACTAGGGCAGTTTTTCAGCCTACAGGCATTACACGAAGAGGGGACAAAGTCATCTTGAATGTTAAGAACATGATTACAAATCTAGCACATCCCCTGCCCCGATCAAACCACACATCTGTAAGCTTGAGTCTTGTGGTGTGATGAGGGGTTGATTCACTGCAGCCGTTAGACCAAAGCTGCGCACAGTACCGGTAGTTGTTTTAATAACTTTGACACAAGACGACACTCTTGTTTGTTTCTGTGGTTATAGGCAAATTATTCAGGCATGGTATAACAAACCTCCATGAAATTGAAGGACGTCTGAAGCAAGTTTAAATTAAAGAACTTAATGTGCACTGTGTGATTAGGTTGAAAGAATACATTAGTCTGGCTTTATGTGTTAAGGATTCTTCTAGGCTTTGAATTGTGAAATAATGGGGAGAAAGACTGTAAAAGACAAATTTTTAGAGGAATTGAAAAGAAGAAATGCTGCTTAAAAGCACATTCAGTAAATGATATCACAGCTCCGTTTCTTTATATTTTGCTTATTTTTAGCGGTGATAATGACAAGTCTTTTTCTCTTCTCTTTTTGCAGATTGTTAGTACTTCTGTAGGATTGCGACCTTGGCGAATGCCTGGTTAGGCCTCCCTTCTGTCACCTCCTCTTCTTTTCTGCTGGTAAGCATCACCACACAATCACAGCTCTATCACAAGTCTGTGCAGTTATGAACTGTTTTGAACTGTTGTGAACTGAAGGAACTGTTTTGTTCAAATTTGTGTATTAACTGTAATATTTTTTCCCTAGGATAATTAGCCTATTAAGAAGGCACTAATGTTTCTAAATAGAAATGTTTTGTAACATTTTAAGAGTCTTTAGTGTCACTTTTGATCAATTTAAGGTAGTGTAAATAAATACACTTACGGTACTTAAATACAATTACGAGTTTTTAGATATCTAAATTTCAGAACCAACATGAAGAATTTGTTAAAAACTAAACCACAAAAGTCAGCTCATTCTGAAAATGCATTAACATATAACATGGTACGGTAAAATATCACCCCTTTAAAATCACTGCCATATTACAGTTACTGTGCTGTACATTTTCATATTACCTCTTTCTAGCTAGGCACAATGCATCAAGTTTGTTGCACTAAGCAACAAAATCACAGCCAGTTAAAACATATTTGACATTTAAAATTCCAACACAATGGACAGGAGGTTTGAACCAATAGAGCATCACAGTCCCGCCCACAGCCGGTGCCGGAAGTAAGAATTCAATACAATTTCTCCATTGACAGTTGGGGTATAAGCCATAAAAACGTAACCATACATGGTAGACTTAAAACCAGCTACGGCTGTACTAAGCGATTGTATATGCTCATATAAACGCCAAAAGTTCATGGGGCACTAACCTTGTTTTGAGATAAATGCCTTTTATTCGCGATGTCTTCGATAAATACTTCATTACCCACAATCCTGAACAATCCCACAATCCCACAGTGATGCATCTGATTGGTGGAAGTCGTGTAAACCCCGCGAAGGTCCGTGAAAAAACAGAGCGTTGCCATGGAAGCAGGATTCTAACCGTAGAGACGGAACGAACTGTTTTCTTTAGCGGAAGCCATATAAATCGTTTTTAAATCAATACATTCCTTTTTAAATTAATATTTTGAGTCAAATTATTGATTTATTTGGTAAGGCTCTTTCGCAGTTATGGCTTCAGTCGACTTCAGTGAGGCGCGGTGGTTTATGGGATGAGTAGTTCCTTCGCTCGGAAATGAAAATATGTACACAGTCTTGTACCTTTGCCTTTTTTTGGATTTTCTCTTCGTTTTTTCACTCTAAATGATATGTTGTATGCTTATGAGTTCAGCCATAGCTGGTTATCCTCAGACATGCTCTAAAACTCTTTAGATACGGATTTTTCCAAAAGTCAATGGGAGAAATGAATGGGAAATTTACTTCCGGCACCAAAGCTCTCTCGGGCTGTGGGCGGGACTGTGATGCTCTATTAGATTTTACCGTGGGTGGAGCTACTGACAGTGCAACAGAAAACGTGACCGTCAAAATGACTTGATGCACAAAGTTGGTTAGGAAAAACGCACTTGACTGTTTTATTGCATTACATTTGTTTTGGACACAGTGTTCATGTATCACAGTGTGCTGTATCTTGAACATGTAAAGATGTTCAGTTATTGAGTGTATCGCAAGAGCTTCACTTCTGAATGACACCACAGTTCAGTTGTCCAGAAACCACTTCCTCTCTCCTGCATTCCCCTGATATTTTAGCAATGAGTCTCTTTTGTCAGTTCAGCATTCTGGGTGTCCTGGTACTCGAGCTCTCGTATGATTCTTCTCTGCGCTGCTGGATTGGGGTGTGGGACATTCTTGTTTCAGTGTTTGTTGCAGGTGCAAAGCAGTATTTGAGTTTATCATTTGTCTTATATTTGTGATTGGTTTGAGCGCTGAGATAAGCTTTGGGTTCTTTCGTTTAAGCTTTGGACTCAAACGGCAAATATTTTTGTGTTTATTGTTTTATGATTTACTGGATTCAGTATTTTTGTTGTGTTTTGTTTAAGTCTGACATCTGAGAAAGCAGTGCAGTTTTCCCAGCAGTTGATGGCATGTAGTTCTGTCACAATTGTTTTTCAAGCTTTAATAAAAGAGAAAAAAAAAGTCTTGCTTTGCACTTTTTTTCCTACAGAGATGTGAGCCCAGATTGTGTAACAAGGCCACTGCGGAAGTGAACGGCATTGTGGGACATAAAGAAGGCTTGAGTAATGCAGCTTCCTGTTCCTCTAGGATAGCGGCTTATGTAATCAAAGTGTCAGAGTTTAGAGAAGGTGGCCCCATTTATATGCATGATGGAGGAGAGTCTAAAGCCAAGCGAATAGCGGTTTGTGGTTTCTCTCAGAGCATGAAGAGGGTACTGAATGTGTGCCAGTTTTCAGTCGGGTGGGCAAGAATGCTTAGATGTTATACATTGGAAATGCATTGTCTGTCTGTCTGGTCTTTCATCTATCTATCTATCTATCTATCTATCTATCTATCTATCTATCTATCTATCTATCTATCTATCTGTATGGCTGTCTCTATCATCTATCTGTCTGTCTGGTCTTTCATCTGTCTGTCTGTCTGTCTGTCTGTCTCTATCGTCTGTCTGTCTGTCTGTCTCCATCGTCCCTCTGTCTGTCTCCATCGTCCGTCTGTCTGTCTGTCTGTCTCTATCATCTATCTGTCTGTCTCCATCATCTATCTGTCTGTCTCCATCATCTATCTGTCTGTCTCCATCATCTGTCTGTCTGTCTCCATCATCTGTCTGTCTGTCTCCATCATCTGTCTGTCTGTCTCCATCATCTGTCTGTCTGTCTCTATCATCTGTCTGTCTGTCTGTCTCTATCATCTATCTGTCTGTCTCTATCATATATCTGTATGTCTGTCTGTCTCTATCGTCTGTCTGTCTGTCTGTCTCTATCATCTATCTGTCTGTCTCTATCATATATCTGTATGTCTGTCTCTATCTCTATCAACTATCTCTTTTTTTTTTACATTCATGTGCCCTTGTAATCTTTAATTAAAATAACTTCCCCTCCCCCTTGCAACAACATCTCTTCTTTTCTCTGATGACGTGTTCGCTGGCTGGAGGGCAGCACCATAACCTCTCCTCTCCTGGTCACTCACACGAGATCGCAGCGATAGCAAACGATCAATGATTCCGATGGCCCACAGTTTTTCTTGTTCGAGAATCTGTTTCATCTGGATGTACATCACAATAGGGAAGAAAAAACTATACCACAACTTTTTTTTAGATGACACCATGCCTCCAGCCTTATGACTTTTTTTAGCTTGCGTCTTTTTCCTCCCCCAAATTATTTTATTTTTTATTATTTCCTTCCCCTAACCACCCATGTTTATTTTTGCCTTTGTTTCCATGGATACATTGACAAGCTGGTGCACACATAATTGCTGACTTTGAGGTAGAGAACACACCCTTTTCATCTTGACATCTATCTGTAAGCAGACACCTAGTTCATAAAATGCACACACAAATTTTAATTTTAGCATTTGGATTATTCCAAATCTTGTGGCTGGGAGCCAATGAAAACGCCTTGTAGTTTTGCAAGGCGAGGATGGATTATACATGCCTAGCAGTGGAGCCTGAGGTCATCTTTAACAGTGTCAGCCCCTCCCCCTGCATATCAGCCAATGCTGCCACTCTCTGGTAATCTTGAAAACTGCCTCTACAAGAGGATTCACCACTTTAATAGGATTTACACGATTGCTCTGAGCTATTTGTTGTTGGAATAACTGTACGATTAATGCCTGATTATTTTCAGATGTCTATCAGTTAGACAGTCAGTTTGACAGTTACAGTCTGTCCATCTGCATTTTGATTAGAAACGAGTTTGGATTGCTGGTTATTTAAATAATAATCAAATCTAATTCTGGTTATAATTAAACTGGTGTCTTGAACTTCCTTCCTACAGTCCAGGGAATTTCAAAGGTCTGAAATGATAATAAAAATTAATAAAATCTTAAAAGATTGTTATTTTTGAAAGAAATTAATACTTTAATTGAGCAAGGATGCATTAAATTGAACAAAAGTGATGACATTTATAATGTTAAAAAAAAAATGTCTGTTTCAAATAAATGCTGTTCTGAAAAATGTATCATGGTTTCCACAAAAATATGAAGCAACCCAGCTGTTTTCAACACTGTTAATAATAAGAAATGCTTCCTGAGCAAAACAATAAGCATGTTATAATGATTTCTGAAGTATGTCACATTAAATTAGAAAATAATATTTTAAATTGTAGTAATATTTCACAATATTATTGTTTCTATACTGTATTTTCATGCTTATTGAGCCTAAGAGACGACCTTCAAAAACAAAAAAAATCGTACTAAAATTTTTGAACAGTCATGTAATTGATTCTGCTTCGTTGTAAAGTATCTCTTCAACTAAAAATCAACGCTATACCGGTACTTGTATCTTATATCTCTATAAAAAAATTTTTTTTAAATCCGTTAGCTTGATTGACTGGAAGAGTCATGAATGACTGGAAATCATGAAAATTCATTGTTGTTGGAACCCTGATTGACAGAGAGTCATGATTGACAGAGAGTCATGATTGACAGAGAGTCATGATTGACAGAGAGTCATGATTGACAGAGAGTCATGATTGACAGAGAGTCATGATTGACAGAGAGTATGCAGATAGTTTTAGTATGAATGTAAATTCCCTGCCACGTATCTAGGGTGTTCTGGGTGGTTTCCAGGTTCCATTTCTGTGGTTGAGAAGATGTTTTGAATGCTTTTTATTACCTTGCTATTTATCTGGGTTGTTAAAAAAAAGAAAAAGTGGTCCATCCCAAAATGACTAATATTCTGCTCACTGGACATGGTTTATGGTTTTGCCTTACAGGGAAAATCTACTATTGAATCTAGTGTGTTGTAAATAAACTGTTATAAAGTCTCTTGCGGTTAAAACTGAAAACAGTGTATTTGATTCAGTGTATTTTGAGGTTTCTGCCATGGTATATCTAATTTAAATTTATGGCAGTGGTTGGTCTAATGCACATTTGGTGGTGTTGGATTGTTAAAGTAATTGTTTATTTTGTACAGCAGGTGGCGCCATTTGCAAACTTATAAGTTATTGCCCTACACGGTTGTGTTATTTCAGAATTTTAGACACTTTCATAACAGCTTGTGTATTATTTTGGCAATTATCTTCATTCCTAAAAATGATACTGTAGATTGATATGAATTAGATGATTGAATCCGATCTGAACTGAATAAATGCATGGGTGGTGTTTCTGAATGTCATTGTACTACCACCTGTCACCAGCTGGGCAGTGAAGAGACATTAGTGACCAACCCTAGAAAGGCCCTAGATAGAATGTCTTTACTATCACAACAATCCATCTTTCCCAAGATCTACAAGACATTAGTTCTCTGTCAGACAAGCAAAACAAATGCCAAGCTGAAGAAAACTCCATACTAGGGTTGGTAACTAAACTAATGATGAGAATAAATAAATGAAATTGACAATAAGATATTTTTTTGGGGGGCAAAACTTAAAATGATGCATATAGTTGACTACATTTTACCAAAGCTGTGGGTGTAGGACTTGAAAAAGAAAAAATCTGTCATTAATTACTCACCCTCATGTCGTTCCAAACCAATTAGACTTTCGTTCGTTGTCTTAACACACATCTTCTTAACACAAATGAAGATCTTTTTAAAGAAATCTGAAAGCTTTCTGACCATTTTGAAGCTTCAAAAAGTTTATAAAGAGATCGTAAAACTAATCCAGATTAATCGAGCGGTTTAGTCCAAAATTTTCTGAAGAGACACGATCACTTTATATAATGAACAGATTGGATTTAGGCTTTTATTCATGTAAACATTGCTCAGCAAACATAAACCGAAGCTCAACCGTACTTGCTTGATGTGTAAGAACACACCTCATTGGTTCTTGCAGAAGTTCAAACGTGCTGTAACGAATATGCTTGAGCTTCCGTTTACCATAACCGATACGTGCGTTAATGAATGCTTATCCGTGAATGAATAAATTAAATTTGTTCATCATCACAATCGTGTCTCTTCAGAAGATTTGGACTAAACCGCTCAATTCATAAGGATTAGTTTTACGATCTCTTTGGGAACTATTTGAAGCGACAAAGTAGTAGTTACATGGGCTGTCAATGGAGACAGAAATCTCATTTAAAATATTTTTATATGTGTTTCAAACATGAACGAAGGTCTTATGGGTTTGGAACAACATAAGGGTGAGTAAATGATGACAGATATTTCGTTTTTGGGTGAGCTAACCTTTTAATTCTACTACAAAGTAGAAAGTAACTTCAGTAAATGAAGAGAAGTTTCCATTCAACAAAGCTAAATATACATATTTCAGTTTGCATTTGGATACTCTTGTGTTTTTAAGTGCACTTTTGCTTTTCCATTGACCTTTGGCAATAATTGCCCTTTTAAGACATGACATGAGGTGAAGGGGTGCTGAGCGAGCAGACGCAGCCAGAGATCTGAGACATCTTTTAGGTATGAGAAAGGATGGCAGTGTGTTTTGTGAGTCAGTCAGTGCCTGCTCTCGGAGACATGTTGACGCAGCTGAAGGGAGAGGAAGGATTGGTTAAATATTCATTGGTTTAGCTCCCCTTTCATTTACCGTGTGTCATATACACACTGCACTTACCGCCCACCCAGGCATGCCACAGACGTTTTACCGACGCTGTCATTCCCCTGCTGTGTTAATGTCAAGATCATTCTCCATTGACCATTTTTGCTGTAGTTTTATGAAGCCATCGTTAAGTCTCTAATGCGAATAGTGCAGGCTTCCTATTTTTTCTTAATGCATGTTCTTGGTCTTGGTTCCCAATTCATCAGTCCAATCCCCAATGGTTAATATTAAAAAATGTTTGTTCATGATAAACTTTTTTACCTTCCTTTACCCTTTTCTTACCTTATTATGAAATGTACACCAGTCCTAGATTAAGAATTGGGGGTATTAGTATTTTCTTGATGCAATATACATTTTTATTTTATTTTATTTTTATTTTCCAGAGACTAGGGAGTGGTCTACTACACACACCTTTCAGCAGAGGGTGCTCTATGCCTAAAAATCCATCTCAAGCCTCTTAGCGTAAATCCAACTCATGCTGCACACAACCCCAAAAATCCCATCACAGTTTGACAGTGCCCCACCCTTCACACTCCGCACGAACAACACTCCTGACCGCCACACACTTACTCTGAATCAAGAAGACCAAAAGAAACTAAAAACAATCATTTGACATTTTTCTTTTTGTCAAATAATGTCAATGTCAAAGAGACATCAGTGCTTCAAAAAGGGGGTCAGATATTGTGTTTCTTCCACATGCAAACTTCCTAGCTAAGATCTCCATCTTGAGGCTGCGAAAGTGCCGCAGCCGGTGTTAATCTGTATGCAGAGGCTAAACGTCCTGCGCTTGTCTTGCGCCAAATGACTTTCTCAGATCTTAAAGACCTTCACAGTAAAAGGACGCCAACACATGAATTCTCTCCAGTTCTGCTGTTTTCTGAAGCGAACATGGACGTTACACTACCTTTGACATTTAGGAGACATGATGCATTAAGTTATGTCTTTAAATTTTTTTGGTGTAACTCATTGTTCCTTTACAAAACATAAGGAACTTTGAAAGATTACGTTAATCTCAACAGCTTCAGAAATGGAAGTGATGCATGTTTGTCGATTAAACAGACTTTGAACGTTTGGAATGGGGCGGCTTAAAATTCCTTCTCCCAACATTTCAGATGAGGTGCCCTGTTTTGGCTTATGATATTCGGTTGCCATGGTTTCTGGCTTTGATCGTGAAAGGTACATCGCCGCCTAAGAAGTCCTATTGTAGGAGAGATTAACCAAAAATCCTACTCGCAACCTCTTCGGGTATCACCATACACCACCACCTACTTGAGAATTATGCAAATTCTTTAAATGATAACAATTGTAAGTGAGCAGCAGTAACGTCACGCTGTTTGTGTGTCACTATTTGTCATGGTGCAGGTTACATCAAAGCTACAAATGTCACGGTTGTCATTTGACAGTGTTGTTGCAGTAACATTCAAACCCGATGCACCCAATAGCTTACATCCCTCAAGAGCGCCGCAACCTCATTGGCTTATCCAGCGGTTTGTTTTGATTTTGTGTTTAAAGAGGGCATTAAAGCGGCTGTTTACTCCAGTGTGGCCAGCGTGGGCGGAGCTACAAGTCAAAAACAAACGCACGCTTCCCCCTCCCCTCATCCATCATCCTTGTGATTCCTTCATTTTATTTAACGCATCAACTCAGCCGGGTGGGGTCAGGCAGGTCATGCAAGGTTTTTAGGGTGGATGAAGGGTATCTGCGCCCCCATTTTCTGTTTGATTGGGTGGGTTTCAAGGGTTCGGGGTGAAATCAGAGCACAGCTTTTCGGCTAATACGATGTGGCGGCACACCCCGGGAAATTTAGGTCAAGTTAAAACTGCAGACAAGGATGTAAGTGATGCTGCTGTAGAGTGACACTGCATGATGCATCACAGGCATGCACACATTACTCATACCTAAGCATACATTAACAGATATCACAGACACACACGACGTTTGGAAAGTGATCGTCAATGAATGTGTGTTTTAAGCCTGAATTGCATAAATCTCTGGCTGAGCCTCTACAAATTAGATTTTAGACAAGGCTGCTACGTTAAGTGTCGCTCTTCTAGCAATATTCTCCCATTAGGATCAATTCTGCACATACTTCACCACATACATAACTGGATTATTACATCCACTCACTCAAATAAGCAAGCACATGAAAACACACTAATTCACTCGCTCCCCTCCCCCTCGATGCCCCAGGCAGCCGGTTAGCCACTCCACGGCCGTGCCCACGTGACGAAGGGGGGGATTGTTTTTTTTTTCCTATGCCGCCACAACTATAGCGTAGTGTGGCGGAGCACGTGGATTCCCATGCTGCAGTGCTCCTGCACAATTCCAGGATGCCATGTTATCGGTTGCATTGATTACTGTCAAATAATGGATTACAGAAAAAAATATAAATACAGTTAATTCTAATTTACATTTTTAACCAGGTTAGCTGATGTATTGGATCTTCAGACTGGAATGTCAGTTATTGGTTGAATTACGTGATTAATCAGCGTGTTGCGCTAGTTGTGCATTTTTGGCGCATTACCTCATCGCTATTCATATATTCATACGCAAGCTCTTAAGTCGGGACTACTGTTCCAGTGCCCTCATCCTCCCCTCCACCTCGCCATTCGCTTTCTGATTGGCTGTCAGCGTGTTTTTTGGTAGCACCAGCTTTTTTTCAGCTCCATGGATACAGTGGAGTGCAAGGGAAGGAGAACTTAACGTGCAGCCAATCAGAATGCAGTAGTGAATGGTAAGTGCCCAGCAGGCTTAGATGAGCCCCCCTTTGCCCCCCTCCTTCTCCAGATCCCATCGTAGCTCCTCTCCTCCAGCACGCAATCTCCCAGTAGGAGGCTTCCAAAAGACAAACAACCAGGTCAGAGCCTCTCTCTGTCGGAAGGCGCTCGTATGGGGAGCTCGCCTTCACCCTTTGGGACCGCTGTGAATGAAGCTGAGAGGCAAATGCACTGAGCCTAATATAATCTTCACTCTTGCCTCAGTGTGGCCCACATACCCTGTTGTTGTCATGAGGAGTAATTAGGACCTTTAAGCCAATGATATCATTACCACAAATTAAAACTTTTTTGACTTTATGTATTTTGTCTATGAAAAAAAGATCTTTCTCTACACAAATATTTTACTTTTTTTGTTTGCTTATTTGTTTTAATACGAAATATGATTGTCAGTGAAAATTTGGTGCAATATTGGATTTTTGAGATGGGCGTCCTTGGAATGACCCCCTAATGGTTAGAGGGAGTGCTGGCTGGGATTTGGGGTTTGCGCACTTGGCAGCGGTACATCTTTGGCATGGCTTGGATTCAGATCACATTTATTTTTAGTAACTTTCCATCAGTATGAACACACAGTAAAGCGGGCGCAAAAGCATTAAATTATATATTATAGTATGGTATATTATATTATACTATTTTGTATTTAGTGCTGGCCAACAATTAATTGCATCCAAAATAAAAGTTTGTGTTTACATAATATATGTGTTTGTATATATAAATACACAGGCCTACTATATATTTAAGACATTTTTATTTATTTATATATAAAATATTTATATATAATATCAATTAAATATATATTACAGTATATTCATGCACATATGTCTTAAATATTTACATGCATATGTGTGTATTTATATATATATATATATATATATATATATATATTTATATATATATTGTTAGTACACAAACGTATTATTATATTATTTGGATGCGATTAATCGTTGCCCTGCACTAATTGTATATTATATTATATTATATTATATTATATTATATTATATTATATTATATTATTAAGGTGTATATAAGGTGATTTTGGATTTCATTGTTCTTCAGATTTCTCTAGGCTTGGGTTTTTCTGTTGTTTGTTAGTCCATAAAATGAATGCTCTCTGTAACATACTTTTGCACACCTATAAACTTAACCTTTGCAAGCAAGCCAAGGAATGATACTATTATTTTGCACTGCTTCAGCATTTTTTTTTCATGAGATTGACTCACACCGCTGACCTTGAACTCTAATCCTGAGCTTTGCTAAGCCTTGACCTCCACATGATCCTCTGTGTAGCTTTAACCTGTCGCTGTCCCTCACCATGTGTCCATGTGTCTCTTTCGTAAAGTGTGAATGTCTGAATCAGTTAGAGTATGCTGGCTCAGGTGAGTTTTTCTTCTGTCAGTATGGGTTAGAGTGCTTTTGATCATTGCTTTACTGTCAGTATCTTCCATATACAGTCCCTGTAACTTTTTGAGACCCTCACACACAGATGATCCCAGCTCAGACTCTTCACCTGACTTCAACCCCTGCGTCACTCCTCGTCAAATCTCATGCCCACTGTCTCTTTGCCTCAGCTTCGAGACACTCTCTGTCTCTGTTGTCCTGTTTACCTGTCCACCTCTTCATGTCTCAACTTTCCACCTGTCAGCAGCCTGTCTCCTGTCACTCTACATACGCCCTCTCCATCTCTCTGCCGTGTTCCCAGCCCAGACATACACCGAACTTCAAGCAATTCCAGCAGTGGCATGTGGTGTGTTATATCTTCAATGAAATTAAATTACATTTTCTAATGAATTATTAGTCAAATCCCCTTTATTTATATATTGCTTTTTACAATACAGATTGTATCAAAGCAGCTTCAGTGATAACATGAAAATAATACAACAAATATAAGGGATATACATCGATTAAATGAACAGATTGATTAAATGAATACCAAATGTAATATTGATTAAATTAATTGCATGATGTCAATTAATTCAACTAATAAATATAAGTTAATTCAAAGAAATTATTGCTGCAGACAAAATCATTGACAAGACAAAAAACTTTAGAAGTATATTAGAAGATTTACTTTTTAAATGTTATTGTTTTTATATACTGTATATAATTGTTGGTCTTTTGTCAAATATTTGGCCGTCACATATTTGGTCATTGTATTGCACTTCACTGTTTTTTTTAAGCATCTCAGCTGATTTTATTTATTTATTTTTATTATTAGTCAGACTAAATTGACATCTTTACTTTAAGGCTGTCAGTTTAGTTCATTAGAATTTATAATTTCAGCCTTAATTTAACTGAGAAAATACATGGAATATTTCTTCTTAAATTCATGATTAAAAATAGTGGAAATTTAAAAATAAATGGTGATGAGTTAAAGGATGAAGTTTTACACTTTCGCTTATACATTTAACCTAAACTCTTGTATGTTAAGAAAATATACGGTATATGACTCTCCACACACTAACCAGTTACATAAACCAACTGCCAATATAATTCACTCATTCACTCCAAGACATTCAGTGATCTGCTATTTATACTTCACCCCTATGACTAACGTTAATTGTAATGACAGGCGTGTAGGAGTGACTGTTTTCCCTATGCTGTCTAGATTTGCATCTAGATTTGTATTTATTTTAGAAGTGTCCTGTCTCACCATCAGCTAGATTATATAACACTCATACACACACATAAACACTCATGTCTGTGACCTACATCTAGCTGTCTGTGT
Organism: Phoxinus phoxinus; assembly: GCF_949152265.1. Classification (NCBI taxonomy): domain Eukaryota; kingdom Metazoa; phylum Chordata; class Actinopteri; order Cypriniformes; family Leuciscidae; genus Phoxinus; species Phoxinus phoxinus. The sequence goes on along the minus strand of NC_136899.1, from coordinate 15,859,573 downwards.
CTGCATGCTTATGTGTGTGTTCTTATACTCCTCTCCCTTCCCGCCAGAGGCGCAGGAATCATGGGTAATACGCTGCTGTTGTCATGGCCTAGATTGACCCTTTCCCTCTCATTTGCTTGCTTCTCCTCTTTCATCTTTAGTACTAGGTGAAAAAAAAAACACAACCCAGTTTTTTTGTTTGTTGTTCAGCCTTTATGTATGATCCTGCTACCTTTACGACAAGCTTTCAAAACAATACGGATTAGTCAGTCATGACATTGTGTACATCCGAGTCAATATTTTGTGTGTGTAAGGACCAGTTTGAGACCACTGGAGTGAGGACAAAGAGAGTAAAGTGAGGACATTTTGGCCAGTCCTCACTTTCTGAGACCCCATCAAAGGCCTTATTGAGGGTCAAGACTTGATTTTAAGGATAAGGTTTAAATAGGGTTGCCAAAGAGGTTGCAAAAGAGATGCAAAAGAGGTACTCTCATGCTATGTGACATTTTTTTTGTGTGTGCACGCATTCAAAGCATGCTCCCAGATAGCCGTGACATTAGCCTGCATATCAATGGCTGAAGAGTCAAGCTCAAAAATGATGTTTTGTAATTTTCAATGGAGCCTTGGGATGAGATGTATAATAAATTAGTCCTACAAAAAATGTCTGCTTTGCATCATGGCCACATTATAATAATTCAACGGCCAGTCATTAATTATTACTTACTTATGACTGATATTAAAATTCACATTTTGTCTTAAATTAAACATAATAAACACACACAAATTTGTTCTGGTGTAGTTAGAATAGATTATCTGCAGCTGAATTGCTCAGTTGGTAAATTTATAAAAAAAAAAAAAAAAAACATTACAGGATTCAAACCAGATACTCCTGCCACTTAAAGCAAGATGCTTACCTACGAGACCACTGGAGTTCTTGGTAAAAACAACTTTTATTCAGAGAAATATCATTGTAAGCTGGTGGGAAAATGCCTCCACCACAATTCTCAGTGTTTTATCTGGTTATGTCAGGTGACTGTTTTAGAGGACACTGCTATATATACTAGAAAGGAATGTTTTTTTTCTTCTTCTGTGTGATTTCTCAGAATCGTCCTTGTATAGTTGACTTTCTAACAGGCTAAAACACTTATTCAGTGCTTTTATAACTGTGTTGGAGCGATTTTGTAAAGATCTGTAACATTAGAAGTCCACTTGCAATTTTAGCCAAAATAGTCATTATAACATGTTTATTTCTAAATTGAAAATATATTCCATTGTTCCAAACAGTTCCTCCTGAAACTTTGAGACAAAAAAGTTTGCGTTGGGCCACTCAGCTCAAAGTCCAAAGTATGTTCGTTTTAACTCAAACACTTTACGTACGTACAGCTGAACGCATATTCTTTTAAAGTATACTCCATTTCAGGGTTTTTCCTGGATCAAAAATGGTTTTCAGTGGTGGCAGACGAACATGGTCATACGGTACAAAGTACCCAACACAGAACTGCAAGACTAGTACTGACAATACATCTAAAACAAATCCAAAGAAACAGTTTGTATTAACAACTCATCTCATTCTGTTTAAAAAATGTGTTTAAAACATAAAAATCTGTACATTTAAATGTAAAAAAAGTAACTGATTTGTAAAGTGAACAACAAAATAAAACATGATACATTACATAGAAAAAGTGGCAGCTCTATTGTTTTGCATTTACACTGACATTTGCATTGACACTTCATTTGCATTGACATTAGGGATGCAAACGATTAATCGACGATCGATTAATTGTCGATAATACATTAATCGATCAAACTTATCGATCATCGATTAAGCAGGTTCATGCGCGTGCGTGCTGCTCAACCGCGAAACACAAGCGAGCGCGTCGGAGTTATGTTTGGGACTATTTTACACCTTCATCATGACTATAAGTTTTCGTGTGCATTCGCAGCCTTTTGTTTTGTGCAAATGTAAGTTGTAATAGTTTATTATGTGTACGCCTATCTATATCTGATTTATCTCATATTGGATGCATTTGGTTAAGAATTGTTGAAGTGTAATAAAACATTGTGAAGTATTTGGGTTTAGTTGCCGTGTCGCGTTGTTCCAGGAAGAGCGCGTCCACAACATGAGTCATTCTGAATGGCACGTAACTCAAGTTCACTTGTGCATTCACGTCATTTTGTGCAGATATTATTTGTAATATAATGTTTATTTTGTATATATCTGACTAATCTCATATAGGTTGCGCTTCTTTGAGTTGAATAACACGCTAGCAAAGTGCTCAACGGTTATTCATTGAGCGTGCGCCACTCAAGCAGCAATGCACGACTAATAATAACGATGATTAATTTGGGACTGTCATATTACATAACATCAGAACACTATTTTATTAAATCGTTGTGAATTCATTGGGTTTAGTTGCCGTTTTCAGTGCGTTTCAGTGCACGTCTAACGTAACACACTGCAAGCACGCATCTGAGGCGGCGTTGGTGACACGTTGTATTATTAGTCGTTATATTTGATTATTAAATAATTAATTTAATTTAATTATCATTCACATCGAAACATTTTACAATCCTACTAGCCCTTTATTTGGATTAAAAGCCATTCTCATTCATTTGGTGAGTAAGATAGCGTTTTAAACAAACCCTGTCAAGCTGTTGGCCATATGCACTGCAGCAGACGCATAATTGACCAAGCATCAATAAGTGCTGCTGCTAATGTTTCAAGTTTTTCAAGTAGTTTACCAGATAGATTATTATATGTAGACTTAATATAGTTTAGGCTAAGCCTACCCATATAGATTTTTATTTAACATTTATTTTATGTTGCTTAATGTTTGCAACAGGTGAGCCAGTGCACAATTATTTTTTATGTATTTTAATTTTCTGGGCATAATTTATTTTGTTAAACTACATAAATGCCATTCTGTACCGTATCCCAATTGTTACAAGAAAACATCATTTGAGCAATATAACATGCATTTTTGTTCAGTATATAAGCAATATTTGCTTTTTATGTTAAAGACACTATTGATACCGTGAGAAATGTACATTCTCAGGAAAATAGCCGCTTATCAGTTAATCGTTAATCGATCGATAAGGTCAATCAATTAATGATGAATGAATTAATCGATAATTTGCATCCCTAATTGACATCGTGTTTATACTTTTTTTTTTGGTTATAATGAAAGGATTCGTGAGCGTGCAGAACTCGCGCTGAACAAAACCTCCGCCATTTTAAATGGATTCTTCTGACTAACTTAAAGGACAAGTTCGGTATTTTACACTTAAAGCCCTGTTTACAGATCGTATCTGATGAAATAGAACGGTTAAGATTAAACTTTGGACACATGCTCCTGTCCCGAGAATTTTAGGTTTATTTAGCTTTCCCCCCCACCCCCACAATGGTTGTCTATGTGCACTGGCAGATTCCTTCCTAAAACACATTAAACTTTCGTTTACAAAGACGTGAAACTCACCGAGTGGTCAGGGGTGTTCACTGATATGATCCCCAAAAAAATCGCTGAAAAAGATGCTTTCCAACAGGTTTTATCGTAGTGTTTGTCCACCTCCATTGACTTGTATTGAATGTGCTGTGTGAGGTACGATATTCCTCCGCCGCTTCTTCTTCTGCTTCTTCTGTGTATTCAATGAAATGCCAGCGGTTTGCTTGCTATTGGCAAAGGTGCATTATCGCCACCAACTGGTGTCTATTATTCAAGCTCTCAACGGAAGAATCTGGGTGTGACGCGTTTGGCAAAATAGGTCCACAAACGCTAAATAAACCTAAAATTCTCGGGACAGGAGCATGTGTCCAAATTTTAATCTTAACCGTTCTATTTCATCAGATACGGTCTGTAAACAGGGCTTTAAGTGTAAAATACCGAACTTGTCCTTTAAACATCTGAATGGCATTTGCACGCTCAACAGCTGTGTCTGTGATTGGCTACAAAGCTCAATGCTGCAAAAACACGTTGTAAATAGAAACCTTTGACGCTCGTCACAGAGCACTTACACAAACACTCACTGGAATATTTTAAAGCATTTTAAAGAAGCTGACTAAGCGGGTACTGAAGAACGCCAGGTTTGGCAGGACAAAAATGAATTTTTGTAGGAAAAGTAGGAAAAATCCTGCATTTAATGTACATTTTTATAGCGTGCATGAACACTGGTGCTTTACAAGAAACATACTAGAAAATTATTGTCCAATGTCTGCGCTATTTCTCTCCAGAAGTTTGAAGATGTTGTTGTTTCTTTTTTGTTTGTAAAACAGCGGGACAAAACAGTGTTATCTCGTTGTGGATAAACGAGACAAACACTGGCTTGCATACTGATGATAAAATTTACTTTATGCGCATTGAATGCATACTGTCCTCTACCTGACCTGTAAAAAGTGAAGTATATTGAGCTTCAATATGTGTTTGTGCTTTAAACTGGGATCGAAGATGGTACTATTTATACTTTTTATTAGTTCATAAAGTCAGTAGCTCCGTAAATAAAGTCGTCTTCTATTAAAATTACCCTTTTATTGAATGGAATGTGACTTTTCCTTCCTCGATTTAGCTGTGTGGAAGGATTGTTTGGCCTTGCTTCTGTACTGCACCCCTGTCTACTGTCAATGTCTACTGTTATTCACGTTTTGCAAAAGCAAAATGCTAAACCCAGTGGCCTCAGTTATCCCAAGAGATCGAATGGTTTTTAGAGAGCTGTTTTTACATCTAGAAACACTAGTCTACTTCCTAAATCTTGACTTTGAACGCCTGGGGCCCCTCAATAGGGAACTGAACGTGAGCAGTAGGCATGACATGCACAGTTGGCCCTGGCCACCTAAGCGCAGGGATTCCCGTAACTCTGTGTGTGTGCTGAAGGAGGGGGGTTACAGTAGTGACATCTGGTCGACCCAAGGCTCTGCACAGGAAAACCACTGCGTCTGGAGAGTGGAAGCTGTGGGGTAAAGGGAAGGAGCATCGACTGGTGGTTGGAGGGGCGATTGTTTCTTGACCGATAACAGGGGAGATTAGCTCCATTATGGAATCAAAGTAGAGCACTAAAGTCCCCCCACCTTAAACTGACCGCCAGAATCATGCTTTCTGTTCAAAATGTGTCACTTAACTGTCTCTTTCTCTTTCCCTTTAGGTACGTTGTCATGGGGAACCTCCTCAAAGTTTTGACATGCACAGACCTTGAACAAGAGCCCAACTTCTTCCTCGATTTTGAAAGTGAGATATTTCTCCCCTTTCTATAAACTCTCTTTAATTTATTACTTGTAAACAAGTCTTCCATTCTTAAAGCTTCTTTCACAATATGCACTACTTTAGTATCTCGTGTGTCCTTGTTGTTATGTTCGGGCACTTTGTCATCAACTTTGCCATTTAAGATGTGTAGGTCATCACCCGGTCACTATACAGTATAAATAATGCCAGTTCCCCTTTGGGACTTGATACTATCTAAAACTCCTTTCCCTTGGAGACTTGTTCATGAACCACACACAATCTGCGACCATCTCATTTGTCTGAACCTAAAAACTCCCTTCAAAGCAAAGGAAGGTGAATGAACCAAAGAAAAGAAGACAGTGGAAAACAAGAGTTTCCTGGCTTTTATTGCCCTTGCCCACAGAACATTTCCACCCTACAATGTTTGTCTCGATTTTTAGTCACAGTACCGGTAGCTGTTTCTTTGAAGAAAGACAGGGGGTGATATGGAGTCACTTCGAAATCATTGGCTCATTCGTGGGTCATCAGGCAGACACCTATAAGAACGAGGGTTATGTAGCACTAATAAAGTGGATGGGAGTGCGAGAGACTCCAAGACACAAAGCACTGGAGCAGGACCTACTGCATCAAGATGTGAACATAAAATCGGAAAGACTGTTGCAATCTTAATGTGCGGCATCTGAATGCTTGGTGAGAAAGGAGGTGGCCCTTCATTTCTTAAATTGCACTTAAAGCCAGCTGTAGTTAACAGCTGCCAGTGTCTAATTGAGCTTTCTCTTTAGATGTGGGCCTGAAGTTTCCACCATTTAAAATTCCACACTTTGCCTTTTGAACTTCTGAAACTGGCTCAGCTGTAGAGGTTTGACTCAAATACTCTTTAAGGCCCCAGCTAGGCTCTGTTAAATGAGTAATTCACCCCAAAATTTGAATACCGGTACTGTAATTTTTTTCTATTATCTGTATGGCATAACAAACACTTTAAAGGGCACCTATTATGGAATTTTGAAATTTACCTTTCATGTAGTGTGTAACATAGATCTAAGTGAACAAAAACATCCTGCAAAGTTTGAAATATGAAAGTGCACCGTATATAAAGTTATTGTCTTTCAAAAGTGAGAGTCGACTCTGAGTCATTTTTATGAATCGTTAGAAGACCGAAGCTTTTTCTCTGACTAGATGACGTCAACTTGTCAAGTTATTTGAATACGATACGCCCACTTATTGCGCTCCAAGGCCAGCAGGGGAAATATCATAGCGACGAGACGCTGTGTTCTGAAGTGCGGCTCATCTGCCCAAGGAGGAGCATTTGAAGACTAAGTGGCTACAATTCACTATACCACAGAAGTATAGTCCGAGCCTTGTGCTTTGTTCGCGTCATTTTGAAGACGATTGCTTTTTAAATGCAATCAAACTTGGATTCGCGATGCGGCTGATATTGAAGGAAGGTTCAGTTCCAAGTGTATTTGCATCAGCTTCCTCCTCCGTATCACAACCTGTAAGTGTTATTAATAATTGTTGCTTTTATATTTTATGTAGCATGCTTAATAATTATTTTGTTTGTTGTGTAAGCACCGTTTAGCTTCTAGGTCTTCAATGACAATTGTATTGAGATATGTGAAGTGTTTGTCGTTGTTTTCGGAGTTGTCTAAAGAATAGAGTAATACCTCGTAGTAACGTAACTGCATTTTTTTTTTTGTAAAAACGTTATGTTTATGCATCGGGCTAACGCAAACAAAGACTGATTGTGCTTTTACAATATGAACTCTGGGCTATGCTCGCTAACATAACATTACATGCTTTATCTTATTTTTAGTTTTTTACTACAAACTACAAAGCAGTGGACTATAATCATTATTATAACACGATTTAATTGATAAAAGCATCATTGTACTCCGTGTTAAAAATAAGTATTATCTCTGTAAACACTGCTGGGTCATCTGACCAATCAACGCAGATTAGCGTCGCGCAAAGGAGGGGTTTGAAAAACGAGTCGTTGAACGATTCATTTGGGAGTCGGTGAGCAAATCAGGTAAAAATAAATGCATATTATACGAAAACAAAAGTGTTTTTTGTCATTGCATGCATGTAAAACTGTTGTTGGGGACTCCCACAACAACATTAGGAACATTTTAAATGTCATAATAGGTGCCCTTTAACAAGCTGATAGTGATGTCACATTTGGACTATACAGTGCTATGCATAAGTTTAGACACCCATGCTAAAGTTGCCTAAAAAGAGGAATAAAAAATCATCTTTTGGAAATTTATCTTAATGCCTTAATTTAAAAAATGAGGAAAACTCCAACCTTTAAGGACACCAATTTTCTTTGTGAATGAATAATGTATCTTAAAAAAATAAATGTTCTTCCTTAAAATACAGGGTGCATAAGTTTGGACACCCCTATGTTAAATTCCCATAGAGGCAGGCAGATTTTTATTTTTAGAGGCCAGTTATTTCATGGATCCAGGATACTCTGCATCCTGATAAAGTTCCCTTGGCCTTTGGAATTAAAATAGCCCCACATCATCACATAACCTTCACACACCTAGAGATTGGCATGGTTTTATTTCAGTTAGCCTAACAGCTGGTTTAATTTGCATTGAGATATGATCTTATGGAAAGTACCCCATGCCAATCTCTAGGTGTGGTGAAGGTTATGTGATGATGTGGGGCTATTTTAATTCCAAAGGCCAAGGGAACTTTATCAGGATGCATAGTATCCTGGATCCATGAATAACTGGCCTTTAAAATAAAAATCTGTCGGCCTCTATGGGAATTTAACATAGGGGTGTCCAAACTTATGCACCCTGTATTTTAAGGAAGAACATTTATTTTTTTACGATACATTATTCATTCACAAAGAAAATTGGTGTCCTTAAAGGTTGGAGTTTTCCTCATTTTTTAAATTAAGGCATTAAGATAAATTTCCAAAAGATGATTTTTTATTCCTCTTTTTAGGCAACTTTAGCATGGGTGTCTAAACTTATGCATAGCACTGTATATATATGCAAC